>NC_046326.1:14942542-15242542 GCF_009819535.1 Lacerta agilis | reverse complement strand
GACTAAAGCCCTCCTGTGCTAAGAGCCATGTGGTTGTGGTGTCCAGTAGTGCTGCACCACAGTTCCCTCTGCCACAAAAATCCCATGTAGTTTTGTCATCTTCTGCCCGGAGGATCACTCTCCTGCTCGCCTTCCCAACAAGAGGAACCAGCCCTGGGCAAGGTCTGTTTGTGAGCTTCCTTGGTGTGCCACTGCCATGTTGGGCCTGGAACAAGCCACGTGGTTGTGTGTGTGTGTGTGTGAGACCCTAAGAAGAGTGACTTGAACAGAGCGGTGGTGATGTCTCCATCCAGGAGCCCTCTTTGACCTCTGCCTGGAGAGGCGTCTGGCACTTATTTCCTGGCTGTAGGAGAGGGCGGGTTTGGATTGTGATCTTCTGCCTGTGAGAACAAGCTGTGTATCGGTGTGCTCCCATAACCCTCACAAGTCTGGAACTGAGGGATGGCTTTGAAATGTTTTAACATCTTCCCTGGCAGTTGGGGCAGGTGACCTGTTAGGGGCATGGTCTCTGGCCCTGAGCAAGGTGGTTTCAGGAATTGGCCCAGTTGAAGGTAGCTGCTGCATGGAGGAGGCTGACTCCGAGTCATGAAACAGGCCAGCTCTTGGGTTGCTAGGCTGGGCCTGGGGGCCACTGCGGTCCCAGGCTGCCAAAACGTCTTGGCAGCCTGACTTGCAATGCCACAGAGTTCTTGCCTTTATACAGCGGCGGAGGAAGCCTTTTGGCTGCCTGGGGTGGCAGTGCGGAGGCACCCCCCTGGGGGTGGGGACGTCATGACGTCGGACGGACTGCGCATGTGCGGAAATGCTGCGCATGCCCAGTCCATCCGCGTCGGTGCTGCTGCGACCAGGCGAGCCGCCAAGCGAGCAGTGGGTCGTGGGGCTGCCCCGTCCATAAAGCAGCACAGATTGGGGCAGTCCCACAAACCACTACTCGCTCGGCGGCTCACCTGGTCGCAGCAGCGCCGGCTCGGATGGACTGGGCATGCCTGGATTTCCGGGCATGCACAGTTCATTCGGGCCGGCGCTGCTGCGACCAGGCGAGCCGCCGAGCGAGCGGTGGCTCATGGGGCTGCCCCGTCCGCCCGTAAAGCAGTACGGATGGGTGCTGTGCAACGGGGCTCGGTTTGGGGAGGGGCCGCCGAGTGTGACCCCCTTCCCCTGGAAACCAGGGCGCCCCGCCCCCTACACCCTTCCCTTCCTACGCTACTGCCTTTATACACCTGGGCTAGTTGTATGGGACAAGAAGACGCAGAGAGGTTATCGGTCTCCCCTGCCAGGCTACCTGAAGGGAAGCCTCTTACTGCTTTCTGCAGGTGACCAACCTAGAGGTGACTGGCAAGTCTGCTTTGGGCAACTGGGCTGATTTGTGCTTTCACATCTGCTTACACTGGGGCATGATTCCCTTCCGGCAGATTTGGGCAGGGTGGTCCAGAGTAAGCTCCACAAAGTTCTGGGAGTCTTCTTGTGTCCCCCCCCCCCACTTTGCCTGCACAGGATGAATGCAGCCCTGGGGTCCGGCAGGCACTTGCAGGCTGCTAGCAGCAGCACAAAACTTTCAACTTCCTGGGAATCATCTGGCTTCCCTCCACCCAGATCTTTGGCCTGTTTCTCTGCCCTTCCCCCACCCCCTGTATTGTCAAGGTGCTGCTTCTGCCACCAGGGAGGTGGTCTCTGCAGACAAGGCTGCTTATTGGCACCAGCTTGCCATCTGGTCATAGGTTCAGGAGTGCCAGCGATAGAGAGACATGCACCTGAGAGATGCATCTAGCAATTGCATGTGACACTGTGGAGTCCTGACCTGGGGTGCATCTCTCAGATTGTGTGGCCCCACTCTTTGAGCAACCAAAAAGCCTTGGTTGGATGGGCTGGGTTAGCCTACCTCATTATGTGTGCCAAAAATCAGATTCTTTATTTTGGTAGATGTTGCTGGGGGGCGGGGGGGGGGGAAGCAAAATTCCATTTAGCCAAATGGGCACTGTGGCTGTTGGTGGTGAAAGAGACCTGTCCATGCTACAGCTGGTGCTTTCCAGTCAGCTGCACTCATAGGGCTATTCCTATTCTCTGGATCACTCATGCTAATGATCTCTCACCTGGCACTAAGGAGGGTGCTGCCTGTTCCATCTTCAGGACTCTAAAGGTGCCCTAGCAGGGAGCATATCCAGGACTGAGCTGTAAGGCTTTGTGGGTGGCCATGTGCACTGTTTGCTGAGCCACAGGCTCTGTTTGCTGAATGACTGGGGACAGCATCCCTCCCCCCCTCTCAATTCCTTTGCATGTTCTCTTTCTTGATGGATGCCCTGCCTTTGGCACTGTTTGTAGCGGACACTCTGGGTCTCCTGGTATTGGGGTTGCCTCTCCTTGGAAGCGGCTGCATGCTTAGGCTCTGAGTGTCTTTCCATTGTGCCCCCTCCTGTCTTGAGCTGGACCAAGTCCCTCTGCCACTGAACTCCTGAGATTCTCCTGGTCTTGTTTTCTGCTTCTAGTTGTAGACTGCAGCCTCCGCCTCGCACATTCCTCTGTGGTGTGAAGCATTTGGCTTTGGGGATGGGGTGCTGAGGCCAAAGCAATGAAGCTGTGAACTGTTGAGTGGGAAAAGTGTGTGAGCTTGCTCCAACTGCTAGGCATGACACACTTGTCACTGCAGTATATATTGGTTAAAACTCAGAAACTGGCCAAGAGCAGGGTGGTGAAAGGCTGAAACTTTTTGTCCTTTTCTGATAATCTTCTTGATCTTCTGCTTTAGGCCCAAGCAGGCAGCCTAAGTGGGACTTAGAGGGCTAGAAACCTGGCTGGCGTTTTTGGATTTCAGCAGTAGCTAATGAAGGCAGCAGTTTCCATTGCTTTCAGCTCAGAATTGCCCTGACCTACTGCCTTGACACTTCATGGATTCCTGAGTTTCTGTCTCTGCTGTCTCCTGGAGAATTTTAGTGCACCTCTTTCCTTTCTCCCCACCCCTATTGGTAGGTTTGCTCTTGTGTTGTTCTTCAAGAGGGGAGCAGGTAGGGATTGATCCTGGGAATGGCTGCAAAGGGGTTCCTTACTCTGCTGGGGTGGTTCAGCTGTTGAATGATACTAGGGTGATATCCTCAGTAGTCCCAGCAGGATACTCTTTGCCCAAAGGGCTGGATAAAAACTCTTTGTGGAGAAGGAAGGGATGTAAAGAGCTGACTTGTTCTAAATCAGACCCGTTGGCTCATCCAGTTCAGTAGTGGCTGGCAATGGGTTCCCCAGGGTTTTAGGATGGGACAAACTAAGATGCTGTACCACTGAGCCCTTGAGACAGGATATATGTGCCCTCCTAGCCATTGAGTATGGGGACTGATGGGATCCCATGGCTACCTCTGCTGCATCCTGGATTCCAAATTTCTGCAGGCATCTTGTAATCGAGCCTGTGATAGTGCTCCCCCCCCCCCCACAAATGTGTCTGGGCCTCACCCCAGAGCAGGCTGCCTCCTATTGAGACAACCAGGAGGAAGAGGAGGAGGAAAGAACTGTTCGCCAGCTGGGCTTTGGCCTCGGGGTGTTGCTGTTGGGTGTTGAGCAAGACAAGTTGAGCCAGGCTGGAACTGCCACAGCTTCACCAGTGGCCAGCAGCAGTGGGTCTACGGGCTGAAAGCAGCTTGTGTCCTGCCTGCCTACTTCACTGTGGCCTGGTTTGAACTCCTCCCTGGCAAAGGAATCCACTGGGCCAGGCAGGCAAGCCGAGCTCCCACCAGCCCAAACAGGAGCTGCCACCTAAAGTCTCTGGGGCCTGGTGTAATGCCCAGCAAATCAGCGTTGCTTGTGGAGGTCTCTGCTGGGGGTGGGAGCGGTGAAGAGTATGTGTTTCTTGGTGAGGGGGGGGGGATGTGCAGCTTGAAATCGGCACTTTGCATGGCAAGAAAAGTGCTGAGTCGAGGCTTTCCAAGCGGCTGTGGCCAAAGCCCAGCTTGGCTGCCAGAAGCAACAGAGCTGGAATTTCCTCTGCCGGGTGCCAGCTCATCTCAGGCTGGCCAATGTGTCTGCGACAGGGCCAGGGAGGGAGGGGGGCTCCTGGAATGGGAGGGGGGGCTTGATGAGAAGCCAAGGACTACCCCCCCTCCTCTTCTTCCTCCTCCTGCTTTATGCCTGGTTCTTATTTTCTCTCCCAGGACTGAGCTGTTTTGCATTAGGAGGAGGAGGAGGAGAAGGCTGCATCCCTCCCTCCTCCCCCCACCCTACTCCTGCCCTGCTCCAGGGGCTCCCCATGCAGCTGCTAATGAGCTGAGCCTCCTCCTCTCCCCCCCCCCCAAATCTTTGGCTTCACTTAGAAATTTTTACAGCCTTTTCTGAAGGGAGGAAATGCCAGTAACGGCTGTCTCTTGTTTTTATGAGGGGGTCCCAGCTGAAAGGGGAGAGACCAGGGTGGGGGTTAATGTAGCCCAGCCGCTCCCCGTTCTCAAGAATCGCTTCTAATGAGTAGCAAGGCTGTGCTGGTTTTATGGATAGTATCCTGGCCACAGAAGTGATGTAGACTGGTGAGTGGTTGGGTGTCCGTCATGGGAGGGCAGCTTTCTAGATGTCAGCCAGCGATCTGAGACCCCTGCCAGTAGCTCAGTTGGTTAGAGTGGGCGCTGATAACACCAAGGTTGCAGGTTTGATCCCCTTATGGGACAGTCACATATTCTTGCATTGCAGGGGGTTGGACTGGATGATCCATGGGGTCCCTTCCAACTTTGCAACTCAGTGATTCAATGTTGGATTAAAGGAGTATGGAGCAGGGATGTGATGCTCTAACCCAGAGTTTAGGGACGATCTTTGGACCCTTCACAGGGGGTTGGAGGCTCATGTTTTGGATGAGTCACACAACTCTTCCCGGATCTTTCATAAGTTTTCACTCTTATCAGCTTCACATTCATTTCAAGTCGCCAGCCTCTTTCCCCATCTCGGACTTGCTTCTAACCTCTGTTAGTTGGTTATGCTCCTCTCTGAATCTTCAACAGCCTCTTCCCTTGGGGGGGGGTGCCCTCAGTGCAGCATGGTGGTACCAGCCCCTTAGATGGTGCTTAAATGAAGCAGCTGCCACTGCCTTCCTGGACTTTGAAGAGGTTGCTCTTGCTTGGGCAGCCTAGAACGGAACCTGCCTTTGGGGCTGTTGTGGCTCCCCCCCCTTCATTGTGAAGAGGCCAGGCTGCCCCTCCCAGCTGTCCCCACATGCTACCTGGCTGCCAGAAGTATGTACTTGAGCATGTGCAGGTACAACATTTGTAAGGAGGCATGGTGGCCAGCAGCCACACAAACCTCTGCAGCGCTGTTCGAAATTTGCCAGGTGCCAGGCATATTTTGAATGTGGCTGTCGGCCACTTGCGACCAAGTGAAGATGCCTGGGTGCCAGCATGGTGCCTGATATCTCCATCATCTGGAGGTGCATGCCTGGGGGGGGGGGGTCCTTGGATCTTGACTGTTTTCACACACTAGCAGCACATCATGTAGAATTCTATCTGGCATTTTATCTGCACAATCGGGATGAATTTCAGGAACCAAAAAGTTATATTGAAAAATATGACTTAGGAGCCTCCTGACCCCCAAATGGCAGCCAGGCATTCCGTTTTGGCAATAATAATAATAACAATAATAATAAATAATAAATTTATTTATACCTTGCCCATCTGGCTGGGTTTCCCCAGCCACTCTCGGTGGCTTCCAATAGAATATTAAAATGCAATAGTCTATTAAACATTAAAAGCTTCCCTAAACATGGCTGCCTTCAGATGTCTTCTAAAAGTCTAGTAGTTGTTTTTCTCTTTGACATCTGGTGGGAGGGCATTCCACAGGGCGGGTGCCACTACTGAGAAGGCCCTCTGCCTGGTTCCCTGTAACTTGGCTTCTCACAGTGAGGGAACCACCAGAAGGCTCTCAGCACTGGACCTCAGTGTCCGGGCAGAATGATGGGGGTGGAGACGCTCCTTCAGGTATACTGGACCCTGGTTTAAGGAGACATTTGGTGCCTATCTTATACAGTGGTACCTTGGTTACAGACGCTTCAGGTTACAGATTCTGCTAACGCAGAAATACCGGTAGTACCTCGGGTACCTCGGGTACCTCGGGTTAAGAACTTTACTTCAGGATGAGAACAGAAACCATGCGGTGGTGGCAGCGGGAGCCCCCATTGGCTAAAGTGGTACCTCAGGTTAAGAACAGTTTCAGGTTAAGAACGGACCTCCAGAACGAATTGAGTTCTTAACCCGAGGTACCACTTTAAACTTGGAGATAGGAGAGAGCTAAGAACTCAATAAGTCTTTCTTTCTCATAGTGCCACTAATGTTGAAATAATTATTTCTCATTATAAAGCTATTGAAATTACGTGTGGCTCTTCCTCTCCTTGTTGGGGGACAAGCATTCTGTTGAAATAAGAAAAGAGCCTGGGGAGGGGAGGACTTGTTCAGACCAGGGTGGAAGAAGGCTGTGTGGGTGGGG
Source organism: Lacerta agilis (assembly GCF_009819535.1). NCBI lineage: Eukaryota > Metazoa > Chordata > Lepidosauria > Squamata > Lacertidae > Lacerta > Lacerta agilis. The sequence continues at coordinate 15,236,107 of NC_046326.1, read as the reverse complement.
CTTCAAATTCCTCCAAGAGTTGAGGAATCTTTTTTTTTTTCAGTCATGCTGATTCAGGTAATCGGAGGTTTCCGTCAGTTAATCAAAGCAGTTTTATCGATTAAAACTGGCAGTTGCATTTCTGAGCCTTGCATGTTACGCCTGCTTTGTAAATTCTCCCTTGTTGGGATAATAATAATAATAATAATAATAATAATAATAATAATTTATTATTTGTACCCCGCCCATCTGGCCGGGTCTCCCCAGGCACTCTGGGCGGCTTCCACCAAACATTAAAATACATTTAAAATATCACAGTTTAAAAACTTCCCTAAACAGGGCTGCTTTCAGGTATTTTCTGAATGTCAGGTAGTTGTTTATTCCCTTGACTTCTGATGGGAGGGCGTTCCACAGGGCGGGCGCCACTACCGAGAAGGCCCTCTGTCTGGTTCCCTGTAGTTTTGCTTCTCACAGTAAGGGAACCAACAGAAGGCCCTCAGCGCTGGATCTCAGTGTCCAGGCTGAATGATGGGGGTGGAGACGCTCCTTCAGGTATACCGGACCAAGGCCGTTTAGGGCTTTAAAGGTCAGCACCAACTGGCTGCAAAGCTGACCTCTGCTTAGCCACCTCTTTGTGTCACACACGCACAGGTGACCAGGCTGCCCATTGATGGCAAGAATGACCTAGCATTTCTTGCGGGGGTGGGGAGTGGAGACTACATTGATCTTAATGCCTTTTTTGTGGATTCCCCCTCTGTATAGCACTGGGTTGTACCCACTTCCAGGTATGTTGCCGGTGCTAGTTTAGCAGCAGAAGTTGTACTTAACAATTTACATTATCCGTTATTATTTAGCCCTGAATCTTTCCATGTTGAGGTTCTGCATTGCAGGAGTTGGACTAGATGACCCCCAGGATCCCTTCCAACTCTGCAATTTTGATTCTATGGTCTCTGGCTCCTCCCTCCCCGCATTCCTTCCAGCATGCCTTTGGTATGGCACCAGTTCTTCATAAATTGCTCCTCTGTAAGACAGACAGAGTTTCTGAGGTGTGCCTAGCATGGGCTGAGATTCAGGATTTGGTGAGAGACTTTAGGTGTATTTGCACAGCTCACTGATATGTAGTATCTCCTAGGGCCAAGGTCCTCTGATTGCAAGGGGGAGAGTTTCCGAAGGGGAGTACCATCCTCCCCCACTGGGTGTGGGTCAGGAAGCAGATTACGGGCGGGTGGCGTTGTTGGGGGGGGGGACTGGGGGAGGCAGCTGCTTGAATGCTCTGGCATATAGCTGTAGAAGCCCACCCATGAGCCACCTCTTTCTCCTCTCCTGCAGTTCAAAGTAATATTCCACCCAAGAGCACAGCAGGGAATGAAACAGGCAGCTGGGCAAAAAGGATGCAGAGAACTCGAGCGAATGAGCCAAACTGCAACCTGCCTGGAGGAGATTGAGAAGGGAGTGGATTTGGCATGTGTTGTGCTCCTGAATCCCAGTGGCTCTGCTCAGCTGCTTGGTGCTGATTGCAGCGGCAACCTGGGAGCCACAGGTGTGCTGCCACCCTGGGTTCCGTGATAGGAGAAAGGTGAGATACTTGCCAGAAGTAAGAAATAAAATGCCGTGATGAGGAACTTGCCCTGGGCTAGCCACAGCTTGGGAAACCTTTGGGGTTCTACCTGTGTGTCTCTGTGTGTGACTTTTTATCCTTGGGTTGGGTGCGTCCCTGAACCCATTAGGCGGGCTCTGTCCTGTTATGCCAGTCACTGGCAGAGACACTCTGCTCTCTGAAGAGTGTTGGGAGAGGCAGAGAGCAAAGCGCAGGGTCTGAAGTGCCAAGGCTTCAGCTGGGCAGAGGCTGGTTGGTCTGGCCCACCCAAAGTGCCCTTTGGAGGGGATCTCTTCGTAGCTCGGCTTGTTTTTCTGCCTGGCCGGGGAAGGGGGTGGGTGGGCAGTGACTGCCTCCCACATCTCCTGTGCCATAAAATGGAGCATAGGGGGGGGGGGTGTTGTTCTGTCAGCTCAGTAGGCTTTCCCTCTGTGAAAAGAAGCCGGAGGGGAGGGAAGTGGGACTGGCCATGCCGAGCCAGTCTGGCCGCTTCTGCTTTCCAGGGGTGGGAATGCTCCCAAGGCCCCCCCCTCCACCCCGCTGCCTTCCGGGCCTCTCCTCCTGCCCTTTGTGTGTTCTTCAGGCGCAGGGGCAGATGCCTGGCTGCCTGCAGAGGCGGCAGGGGCTGCGGTTCTCCGGCATCAGCTGCTCCCAGTCGTCGTGGATGAGCGTCAGGCAGGGGAAATGCGCTGCCCTGGGTGGAGAGAGGCCTCGCGCCAGTCCCCCCTCTCGGGTCTCGCCTCTTTCCTTCTGTCAGGAATGCAGCTTGGGAAGGCAATTTGATTTGGCAGCTGAGGCGAGCCCAGCAGTGAGGGACAGGGTTGGGGGCGGGCGGGCAGCAGGCAGCTACTGCTGCAAATGTGAGCACACATTTGCAGAGCTGGACTGGCAGCGGTGAAGGCGGCTGCTGCTCCCAGTGGGGCAGGATAGGGAGTGCTGGAGCTCCACCCGCTGACCACTGGAAGCCCTCCTCTCTGGATTGCAGCTGGGGGGGGATTTCCTCAGGGTCTGCCCTCAAGTTCCCCCCCCCCCCATTTCTGCAGCCTTCAGGGTGGTTCAACACCTCCCTTTAACACACACACACCCCAAGACTGTTGGGATGCTCCATTCCGTCCCAGGTGATTCTCTGGCTTGCATAGTGCGGTTTGTGATGCGCCATTCCTTTCAGGGAGGGGGCATGCCTACCTCCCCCTCTCTGGCTCCAGCTGTGTGGATTATAGTGGGCAAGAGAACCAAGCGCCTTTCCTTCCCGGCTCCTTCTCTGCATTGGAAACCAGCTGTCAGCTCTGAGCACCTGTACCTGCTGCTGCCACCAATTTTCTGTGGCTGCAGAGCAGGTTGGGTCGGGTCATTTTGAATGCAGGTTGTCTGTGCCTTTCCCGGGGTGCTCCCTCTGGAGGTGCTGTTGCTGTCAGAAAGCCTTGCCAGCAGTGCGGTTCAGCCCTGCTCAACAGCGGTTCCTAACCCTGGTGGATAATGTTCTGCCTCCACTGCAGGAGACTGTGCTTCTGAATACAGTGGTACCTTGGTTCTCGAACTTAATCTGTTCCGGGAGTCCGTTAAGACTCCTGAAACTATTTGAAAACCAAGGCACGGCTTCCGATTGGCTGCAGGAGCTTCCTGCACTCAAGTGGAAGCTACATCGGACATTCCACTTCTGAAAAACGTTTGCAAACCGGAACACTTACTTCCGGGTTTTCGGCATTCGGGAGCCGATTTGTTCGACAACTAAGCCATTCAGGAACCAAGGTACCGCTTTACCAGTTTCTGGTTAGCCACTGTGAGAACAGGATGCTGGACTAGACGGGCCATTGCTCTTCTTGTGTTCTTACCTGCCTGGAAAGAGATAACCTTAGGCAGTAGTGGTGCCGTTAAGTCATTTCAGACTCTAGACTAGATAGCCTTATGCGACACCCCCCTTCCAGGGTTAGAAACTCAGATATATAAGCTAGGTGCCAAGTGACTCCTTAAACCAAGGTTGTTTGTTTGTTGTTGTTGTTGTTCATTCGTTCATTCGTGTCCGACTCTTCATGACCCCATGGACCAGAGCATGTAAACCAAGGTTACAATCGCCAAAATGGAATGCCTAGTTGCCATTTTGGGGCAAGACGGTTCAAATGTCTTATTTGCCAAACAATAGACTGACAGCTTGATTCTCAATTAAACGTTTGGTTAGTTCAGATGACAATTTGAGCTAGTTAAGAACTTAGGGAACCTGAAGAAGAAAAGTCACTTGATCCAAGGACAGCCCACACATATATACCTGTACTGTAATTGACCTGTTACAATGTTGACTGCTCTTGCTCAAGCTGCATAGAAAAAGCATTTTGGTTCCTGAAATTCATTCTGATGGTGCAGTCAAAATATACCGGTAACAGATGGAATTCTACAGGATGGGGTATTAGTGTGTGAAAACAGTTTAGATCCAATGATCCCCAGATAGGCATTTCAAGATGGTGCCATCCTGGTGCCCAGGCATCTTCACTTGGCTGCAAGTGGTCGAAAACCAGGCGCAAAATGAGCCTGGCTAATTTCGAACACTGCCCTTCCCCTGCTTTAGATGATGACGTTTATTACTTCACTTACTGCCAATGTGGTTAGCCTGCCCTGCTACTGCATTTGGGGCCCCTTCTGCTAATTCTTCTGAACATGGAGCCCTGACCCTGCTGGCACACCTGGTATTAGTGCTCTGCATCTCATCACTGAAAATTACTGTTGTTTCATGGGATGGCTGGACAGGATGCAAGCCTTTACATGACTTTCTGGATAGAAAGAAGCTGATTGCATGCCATGGGAGATGGGCATGGGGAGCAGACCGACGTTACCTAGTGGGGTATGGGGCAAGCTGGAAGGAGTGTGCCATTTTCAGGAGGTGGAGCAGGTAGTTGTCATGGACTGGCTGGATGCAGTGAAATAGTGGCAAGCACCAGCTGGGTAATCCCCAAGGGGAAGAAGGCTCAGACCCAGGGCACTGGTGGTGGGAAGACAATGAGTGTTCAGAGGGAGAAGAGGGAGCTGACTAAGAAGAGGGTGAAGCTGAAGAGGTAACAGGATTCAGTAAGCAGGAAGAGGCTGGGACACAGAGCAGGCCTGATTCAGAGGCTGGAGTGGAGGGCAGGGGCCAGTAGACAGAGATGAGGTAGGCTGCTGGAGAATCCAGGGAATCTCCCCCTCCTGCAGCAACCAGCTTCCCTCACCCCTTGTCTCCCAGAACATGCAGAGAAATGAAGAGGGCAGGTGAGAGTCTGGTTGTGTGTGCAGGCACAGTCTCTGGTTGTTTGGGGGAAACCCTGGAGGGGAGGGGACTTAGGCATCTGTGGAAAGGCGGGGACCTTCAGTCCTTGCAACTGTCTCACTGGGACAAGGCCTACCGGAAAGAGTTGCTGGGATCAGTAGGCCTGCACTGTTTTGGTTTCTTCAAATAAAGAGTTAACTTCACTGACACCAGTGTTTTTTTTTAATTGCTGACCTTCACCTGACAGTAGCGGACAGGGTGCTGCCTTAGCCTGGGGCCTTAGAGTTCCCTGGGAACTAGAGAGCACTTGGCTGGGGACCTCCTGGGCATCTGGGGTGGGGGATTGTCACTGCCTTTGCTTTGCAGCTGTGTGGGGCACTGATGATGGGGACAGAGAGTATCATCACAAGTGCAGGAGGGTAAACTTCCTGCGTATATTGTGGGAACTATCTTTGCCCTCTGCTGGAGCCCACATGCATTTCTTTTGCCCTGTCTGCGGTGCTACACCAGCCCGCTTCCGTGTTTGTGTTCCTGCCTCTAATGCTGCTCAGCATGTAAAGGATTGGACCTGCCACTGAAGTCTCATCTTTCTCTGCTTCCGTCTCCACTGGAAGGGGGACTGATGCAATCAGCAACGTCAGGGGAACTCTGGATTGCCTTGAGAATGTGTTGCTGGTTGCAGTGCAGTAAGTGATACAGCTGCCCACCGTGATAACATCCCGCCATGCTGCCCTCGAGTGACCTTACACGTTGCTCCAGTCAGAGCTGGGATATCCTACTTTGGGGGTAGGGTGGGGAAGGGAAGAGAATATCAGTTGGAGAAGTGCAGAGAGGGACCGATAACCCTGGAGGCATGCTGTGTGCATGCACACAACATTTTCTGAGGAAGGAGCAATATTCTCTTCTCATTGGGCTGCCTTCCTTCCCTCCCTCCCTTTCTCCCTCTGATGCTGGGGGCTGAAGCATCCTACCCATGGAAAACCCGCATGTGCCCAGGCTTGAGTCTCCTGTAGCGCTGCTGGGGCAATAAGGAGTCAGCTTTAGATATGGGCTGATGTGCCCCAAGGTGCAGGTTTTGAGGGCTGCTTGCTTTTTGGTAGGGGACTGCCTGCAGGTGGGTGAATCTGCAGCCTGCTGCCCATCTCTGCCATCTGCTGCTTCTGTTGCATGTCTTCGGGATTCTCTCCCTCTCTCCCCCCCCTCCCTCCACCCTGGAAGGCTAACTGTCCCTGCTGGGACTGAGCAGAGCTTGTTGGCTGCTTCCTGCAATGGGTTAAGAAAGCCACAGCTTGCTCAGTGCGGTAGGAGGGGGTGTTAGCAGTTTGCTCCAGTTGGCGTCTTTCCCAGAGTGCTTTGGAAAAGCACTGACCTTAGACCCTCAGTACAAACTCAGCCCAGCACGTGGGAGGCAGAAATTGCTCCCAGACCTTCAGGCTCCAGCCTGCAAGAGACGCCTGCCACAAAGCAGCCATTTTCTTGCTTCCTTGCCTCGGGCTCCTCCTTCCTCTGCTGGGCTCGAGCATGGGCTAGGGGTGAGGTGGCATTGGGCAGTGCCACAACAGTCCTGTGGAGCAGGCAGGCGGCCACCACTACCCTTAGCAGAGAGCTGTCCCATGTGTGGGGTCTCACACATTTTGGCGTGTCCTGCTCTGCTGCCAACCCCTGGCGTGAGTGGAACCTGCTCAGGGTTACATTTGCACGGCACACACAGCCAGTCTTTCCCCATTGCAGGGCTGAAGCTGCTCTGCAAGAGCGAGAGCCATATATTATATCCCGGGTTGACATTCTGCAACCGAGGGCTTGTTTGTTTTATTTGAGCTATTTATATACTGCTTAATCACCGGGATTTCTTGCTCTAAGGGGCTAGGGCATCACAAATGAAATAACCTGTCCTGGATAGAACTCTGTGGGGGAAGCTTTGCAGAAACCCAAGAAGCTGTTGTCATACCAAGGCAAGCTCCCGGTCCACCTAGCTTGGCATTGTCTTCGATGCGCTGACTGGCAGCTGCTCCCCCTGGGTTTCAGGCAGGAGGTTCCCCCAGTCCTGCTTGGGGATTGAACCTGGCCCTTATGCATGCAGAGAAGATGCTCCGCCATTAAGCTGCTGCCACCAGGGGGTACCTGCTATGAAGCAGGCAGCTCCTGGCCCCCAGCAGCAGCAGCAGCCCTGTGTAAAGCCCTGTGGAGCCAGGGAACCTTTCACAGTGTCATTAATAGAAAATCATCTCCTTTTTGCCAGCTCAGGGAAACCAGGAGGGCCCTGGGAAGGGATGCCGCAAGCCACAGTTTAGCACCCAGTGCCCCCTGTAGTGTTCTCCTGCCCATGGCTGATGCAGGATCCGCTCCTTGCTCCCCCCCCCACAACCCCCGCTGCTTACCCCACTGGTTCCCGGCTGCAGAAAGTGTTTTGTTTTTAACTGTGCATGGCAGGCAACCAAGCTGGCTGAGTCAGTGAGCTGGCTGGCCACCAGAAATCAAACTGTGGTTTCTCCCCCTTTTCCCTCCCGCCTGGATTTTTTCTTTCTTTCTTCACTTAGCGACAGTTTCGTGTATGCACAACAAAGCTCTTGCTGCCTCCGCTCCCCCTCTTGGGGCTGGAACAAGTGTGAGCTGGTTGGATTCCTCCATGGGGAGAGCAAGCTGGGTGGCAGCAGCATTTGGTATTTCGGCACCTGGTGGAAAGAGCAGCCAGCTCCAGCCGCAGGGACTTTACTCTCTCTGAATGCCCTGAGCATCCTGCCGGTCTCCAGTGGGTCTTGCAGGAAGGGACCTCTTGGGCCAGCCCTTGCTGGCTGGTGCTAGGTCCCCAGCGAGGAAGACCTCTCTGCTCCTTGGCTGTTCTGCATTCAGTGCCAATGTCTGTGTACTGCCAGCGGGCACCGCTTCCTTAGGCAAGGCACTGTGGGGGGGGGGGAGCTCCCTCTTTGTTTAAAAACAGCATCACCAAGGCTTGTAGCATCTTGAAAGCCTAACAGATTTATTATGGCACAAGCCTTTGTAGACTGAAACCCACTTCATCCAATGATCAAGTGGATACAAAAAGGCTTATGGCACAGTATGTCTGTTGGGCTTTAAGGTGCCACAGAATAGGGCTGGGCGATACCTGGTTTTCAGCATCATGCTATATCACCGGCTAAATGTTGCAATATACCAATATATTACACGGTCTGAAATAAGGGTGGAGCTATGTAGAGGCATTAGCTGGCTTCGCGGTTTCCCCCGCATCGTGATTTTTGCCTAGCGTGCACACACATAACAACTCATGATATATTGCCAGGTCAAAAATTGGAGCAGAATAGCAAGTCTGGATCACCTCTCTGGCTGGCTCTGTGCTGTTCCGGGTCTGAACTCTAATTCTGTCCACGATTTTTTTCTGCACCTTACAAAGGGTTCTGTTTTCTATTGATAGCCTAGTGCCTGGGCAATTGCGGGGGGGGGGGGTTTGCTCTTAACTCTCCCCAGCTCCTTTTCTTGTGGGTTCAAAAGCTATTGGCCCAGAGCAGCTCCACACACTCAAGTAAACAAGGAGGGCCTGCCTCTTATTGCACAAGACGTTCAGTTGAGAAGTGTGTGTTAGGAAATGTTGCTGGCAGGAGTGAGAAAAAAAATCCATGGCACCCGGATGACTCCTCAGAGGGGTGGGGGTGGGATGCTGGCACCCAGGACTCTGGAAGCCTTTATAGCCCCGGCTTCAGGGAAGTTTGCATGAGGAACCAGAGACCAGTTTCTTAAAGCAGACCAGCCTCATTCCTTAAAACTTGAGAGAATTCTCTTGGACTGTGATGTGGAAGCATCAACAATATGATCCTTGTATGAGCAAACTGCGGGAACTTTGCTAAATATTAAATTCTCTCCAGGCGGAGTTTTTCACCTGATTAGCATGTGTAAAGATTCCAAAACGCGGCAGCCACAGCAGCAGTGTGTTACCATCTCTCTGTTGGAGCAGTGGACAATAACGACCATTCAGGCTGAAATTGAAGTGTGAGCTGCTTGGGCTCTCTCTCTCTCTGTGTGTGTGTGTGATGGTGGGTTTGTTCTTGAGGGGCCCCACAAAAGGAACTCCCCCCCCCACAATAGGGTCCCAGGAACAAAGTGCCAGGCTGCCTTGCAGACCTTTTCCTCCACTCACTGCCCCCTCCCCCCCCAATAAGTGTGTTGTGCTTGTGTCTGTGTGGTGCGAATAAATGATTAAATTAAAAACAAAGCTTTACGCTTCAACTGTGCCATAGCGGTGGTTTTAAAAATAAACAGGCTCAAGGTGAAAACTAAATTTAATGCAAAATGTTAAAGCCTGCAATTACAGTGTACCTTGCCTACTTAAAAACCCGTGGTCCTCTATGCAGCATGGACTGTGTGGCTGTTTTCCTTTCCCCTTCCTTTCCTTTCTCACATTAAAAAATAAAATAAAATGAAGGAGGGAAACCATCTGACTCTCAGAGGCCAATCATTCCATGCACCCTCCAGAATAGGTCTTGCATTGTTACCTTTTTATTACCGGTAGTATATGGGGCGGGTCCCTCTCAGTCCCCCTGGGGTCTGCCAGGCATAGCTGCTGATACTTCAGGATCAAGCGCTCAAACCTGGAATGCTTGGCTACTTGATCTCTGTAGCGCTTGTCAAATGTATGGTTTTGCAAGATCCCCACCCACTAAAAAGCGCAGGGATTTCCTAGCCACTTTGCGTAGAAACACTCTTCTTCTCAGTAAGGGCCAGTATGACTGGCTTTGGGAAATTCTGGGCACCCTGGTTGAAATAGTGATGTGTCTCTTTCTCCTTCTGGGTGCAAGAATCTAGCAGTGGGGTATGCGATTTCAACTGGGAAAATACCCAAAGGCAGAAGAGCAAAGCAGCCCCCACCCACCCCTTCCTCTGCTCAGAAAAAACACCCCAAAAGCTAAAGAGAGGCAGCTCTGACCTTTAGCTTTCAAGTAAGCAAAAGGCCTCCCTTGCAGGTTGGTTGAGGCCCCCCCAAAACAAAATTATCCATTTCCCAGTTCCCACCTTCATCTCCTCTCCTCTGCCTCAATATAATTCTCAATATAATTCGGGGGGGGCAGGGTGGGAGCTGCATGGTGCTGCTTTTCCAGACCCTGTGATGGATCTGGGTCATCCTGGGTGCCAAGTCTTGCTCAGGAGTAAGCATCAGGGTGGATAAAAATGATTTTTTTAATTTAAAAAAAAATCAGATTTTTAAAAATTTAAATCGGATTTTAAAAATAAAATGCTTTCGGAGGAAAAATCTTTCTAAAGATAGCTTTCTATTTAAGTTACATTATAGTCCAAAGGCTATTCATCATGAAATAAGGATTTGTTTTAAGTTTTTCATGTGTGCTAAAACTCAGTCTAAGGTTTTTTTAATTGTTTAACCACATCAGTTAACAAACATGGATACATGTGCTATAAGGTTATTGTTTTTGTTAAATAAATTGTTTAAATTTTTATTAAGGAAATGATTACCGGTATTTTCCCCCTTCCAATAAAGTACAGCAGAAAAGTTGTCCAAAAATAAACTTATTAAACCTCACAATAATTTCATAATTATCTGTCTATGTATTTCATATAGCATAACCAAATCAATAATTTTTGATATAACTGTAAAAACTACTTCAAAAATTGATTCTTCCAAAAATGAAATCTTCATCTGGTTGTAAATATTATACCAGCAAGAATGAGTCTTTCTGGGGGGGGGAAAAGATTTAAATCAAGTCTTACTGACTAGTGATTTAAATCGATTTAAATCAAATCCACCATGGTAGGCATGTTCTCTGCGGCCATATGTTGGCACTGGAAATCGGCATGTGAATACCCCTTTGCCCTGTTGCAGACACTGGTCAGAAAGTACTTTCCAGCATCTCCTGCCCGATGCCTGCTGGCTCCCTTAGAAAGCACCTGCATAGCATGTGACCCACTGGAAGGAACAAGCTGCCTGCTGCCAGCCATTTGTTTGAGGCCTGGCAGTAGCTTGGTGCTGAGCAGCAGAAGCAGGTGGCTTATTGACCCAGTGCATCACTGGCTGTGCTGCCAGGTTTAATAATAATAATAATAAAATAATAACAAATTTTTATTTATACCCCGCCCTTCCCAGCCAAAAACTTAGAATAATGCTTTCTTAGGTATGTCTGGTTGGGCCCTTGGAAAGCCAATGGGTTCAAATGCTCATTCAGGTATGAAGCTGGCAGGCTGATCTGGGGCAGACATGCCCTTTCGGGCTTGCCTACCTTGCAGGGTTGTTGTGAGAACAACAACAACAACCAATCCATGTACCTCATTTAGAGCCCTGCAGAGGAAAGGCAGAATACAAATGCAATACATATTATAGTACTTTATTATTATTATTATTATTATTGCACATCTTGAAGGCAGCAGCCTCAGGGAAGGGGGTGGGGGAAAGGCTGTTACAAAGTACGGTGGCTTAAGTTTGCTTTTTTTGTAAATTCCTCTGTTTTCAAAATATTTCTTTTGCGAGGGAAGAAGTGGCGTAGAAGCTGTTGCATCAGCTGACCTGTAAACAGCTTGCTTGTAAGGGAGGGGTTTTTTCATAGACTTCTGAGCATCTCAGTTCTTACCCGTGCCCTTGAAATAAATAAAGCAAATTGTTATGAAATAAAGGGGCGGGGGGGGGGGACGGTTTTGAAGCTTGCTTGCAGGCACCACCTGAGGAATCCACGCAATTTGGAACCAGTTTGAGTGGGAGGAGATTAAATATTGCCACTGGTCTTTGCCCCATCACTAGGAGGTGCAAGGACTGTCTAAAAGCTCTCACGCCAAAAGATGTAGGGAGCTGCCAGTGTTCTTCCAGTTTGGGTCAGCAGGTGTTGTACTACAACTCCTGTCATTCCTAGCCAGCTCAGCCCCAGTGGTCAGAGTTGATGGGACTTGTAGTCCAACGGGGACCCAAGGTTCAGGATCACTGGTGTATAGGTCAGTCACCACTTGTGGAAATGGGTGCAGCCTGGCTATCTTGCTTAGGAGCAGTTTTGGGCCTTGAATGTTTAATTCCAGAGCTGTGGTTCCCCAAATGGGAGGGGAGCCTCACTCCCAGGGGAGGCAGACAGTTGCCAGGGGAGGGCATGGGTTTCTCCCACCATGCAGCAAGAACAGGCCCTGCATCACAGCACAAACTTACCCTTCATCACACCAGTCCTTACTCCTAAAACAAATTATGTGCCCCACTTAGGAATTATGAATATTAAGCAGCGTATAAATACTTGAAGTAACTAAAATGAGCAGAGGCACCCTGCCTCCTTTAAGTTGGTTGCCTTTGCTGAAAGGTAATGGGGGGAGGGAATTATCTTCTGCTTTAGGCAAGGGGTGTGATACTGCCCTTATTGGGGTCTTGTCATTTAGCCCCCAAAGAAAGAAGAAAATAAACTCCCACAAGGAAATAGGCAGGCAGGCGATGAGATTCTTTCCGTCTGGGCATCACGGGCCACTTGTGGTGCAGAGAGGGATGGCAAGCAGAGCAGGTTGATCTGCTAGGCTCTCGTTAGAAAGCCAGCCAGCATTGGGGGGGGGGGTCCTGCTGCGATGGCCAGGGACCCTCCCATCAGCTTCACCTGCTCAAGTTGTCCCTCTGCAGAGCTGAACAGGAGAGAATCTCCTCCCACTAACCTGAAGAAATGTGCATTGAGATATGAAAGGGCTGCCTGTGTGTGATTGCAGCCTGGGCTTCCTTCCTGGTGGGAAAGAGAGGCTGCCAAGGAGTATCCTGGAATGGGCAGCCAGGGTAGGTGGGTGTGCAAGGGGGGGCCTCCTTTGCGTGGCTTGCAGACACTTCACTCGCGGCCTGTGCAATAAGGTCCCTGTACTGGCCATGCCCTCTGTTCTGTCCTTTGAACAAGCAATGCAAGTTATAAGAAGGAAACGATAACAAGGAGTAGTATCCAGTGATGCTTTATGCAGAACAGACACACTGAAATTAATGGACTTAAATTGGACCTGTATTCATAGAATCGTAGAATTGTAGAGTTGGAAGGGGCCCTGAGGATCAGCCAGTCCAACCCACCCATCCCTGCAATGCAGCTGTCCCTTATGGGGATCGAACCTGCAACCTTGGCATTATCAGCACCCACGCTCTAACCAACTGAGCTATCCAGGTGTTAAAGTTAACAAGGAAATATATCCAGGATAGCTGAGTCAGCAGAGCCTGAGACTCTTCATCTCAGGGTTGTGGGTTTGTGCCCCAGGTTGGGCAAAAGTTTCCTGCATTGCAGGACTAGATGATCTGTGTGGTCCCTTCGAACTCTACAATTCTGTGATTTTTTTATTGGGGAGGAAATACCCTGGCAGTTGGAATCCTTTTGCTTCTCTCATTTTACAGGATTTATCTCCCCTGCTTTTCCTTATCAAAGTCTCAGGGTGGCTAGTGGCAAAAACATACCCCATTTTTTTAAAAAAAATATTTTTTAAAAAGGGGTAAGAAAAGTACATACAGCAACTCTGTTTTCAATCCTTAAGAGTCCCTTCTTCAAATTATTTATATTCAATGCGAGACACTAACTGTTATAGTCAGTAGGTATGAAGTCGGGAGAGAAGAGTTTTTGAACAAGATAGCAAAACCCAGTAATGCCAATCCATTGAAACAGCAGGTGAAAGCAAACAACGAAATCTGCGCAAGAACTTAAAACAAGCCCATCTAGTCTAGCATCTTGTTCTCACGGCAGCTAGCCAGGTACATAAGGAGAACCCACAAGCAGGACCTGAGCTCAAGAGCATGCCCACTCTCCTGTGGTTTCCAGCAACTGGCATTCAGAAGCAATTGCTGCCTTCAAACCAGGGGTCAGCAAACTTTTTCAGCAGGGGGCCGGTCCACTGTCCCTCAGACCTTGTTGGGGGCCAGACTATATTTTGAAGGGAAAAAAAAGAGAACTAATTCATATGCCCCACAAATAACCCAGAGATGCATTTTAAATAAAAGGACGCATTCTACTCATGTAAAAACACGCTGATTCCCCGGACTCTCCGCAGGCCGGATTTAGAAGACGATTGGGCCTTAGTTTGCCTACTTATGCTCCAAACCGTGGAGGAACAACATTGCCTTTTCGACTAGTAGCCGTTGATAGCACTTTATCATCCAGCATATACTTTTTTTTAGAAAAGAGAAAAGACCCCATTTAAACACAGTGTTAAAAGACTGCCTCTTTCTTCTCTTTTAAATGAAATACCTTTCTTGTGGTATCTCAAAATGTTTCTCTCTTTTTTTAAAAAAGTACCTTGTTATGAAGGACACAAAATATGTGGAGTTGAGGCAAGCTGGCTAAATCTGGTGGAGCAGCAATATGGAAGCAATGAACATCCTGTGGACTTCTGGCAAGAGAGATGCATTCTGCGGGGGGGGGGGGCGCTCCCAGAGGCCACTCTTAGTCCTGGGGAAACGGGTTCAGAGTTTGCAATGCAAGGAGCTGTCCATGTTCTTCTTGGAACAGGAAACAAGGGTTTAAAAAGATGGGGGGGGGGTGTTAAGGACAGCAGATAGGATTTTTCTCCCTCTCTTGCGATATATTGGGTCATCCAGTGAAAAGGGACCAGCAGGAGACAAATGAAAGAACCTCTTTCCATGACACGCCCAGTTAATTTTTGTTGAAACGCATCGCCACGTGGAAATGGTCGCTGGCCTAGGTCACTGAAGGGGAATAGACATGTTCACAGAGGAGGAGAAAGGTATTTCAGAGGCTATTACTATGTGAAACCTCCCTGTTCAGAGGCAGTCTATCTGAATGCCAGTTGCTGCAACTGGGGGGAGGCTGCTGGGCTTCCCAGCGGCATCTAGTTGGCTAAGGTGGTAAAGAGGTTGCCAGGCTCGCCGGCAATTTCTCTTAACGGTTTTTTTTCTTTGCTCTGGCGTTGGCCTGATGAAGCCTCTCCCTGCCCTTGGGTCTGTCTTTGTGGTGTAGTTGGTGGCTGCCCAAGGGAGCCATGTTAAACCAGCCGCTCAAGTGTCCCTAGCCGTGGCTGGCAGGGTACTTGTACTTCCGTACAACAGCAGCAACTGGCCCTGGTGCTCCGTTTCCAGGAGAAAGAACCGCCCGGACTACATCCCCTGTGGGTTGCCTTTACAGCTGCCTACCCAGTGGGCCTAAGGACGTGGGTGGCGCTGTGGTCTAAACCACAGAGCCTAGGGTTTGCCGATCAGAAGGTTGGCAGTTCGAATCCCTGCGACGGGGTGAGCTCCTGTTGTTCAGTCCCAGCTCCTGCCCACCTAGCAGTTCAAAAGCATGTCAAAGTGCAAGTAGATAAATAGGTACCACTCCGACGGGAAGGTAAACGGCGTTTCTGTGCGCTGCTCTGGTTCACCAGAAGCGGCTTAGTTATGCTGGCCACATGACCCGGAAGCTGTCTGCAGACAAACGCCTGCTCCCTCGGCCTATAGAGCGAGATGAGCGCCGCAACCCCAGAGTCATCTGCGACTGGACCTCTAACGGTCAGGGGTACCTTTACCTTACCCAGTGGGCCTAAATCTCTGCATCAGAATGCTGAGTGGCATAGCTGGAGCAAGCATGACTGCTGGAAGGAGCCAGGTGCCTTTGCAGGAGGCTGAGACTCCTTGCCTTATAACATGTCAGGGCAGGATCCTGTGTCACTCCCTGGAGGCCATTGTGGGTAGTAGACTGTAGCCTTGTCTTTGGGATATCTGGTGGAACACGGAGGGAGTGTCTGCCTCTTTTCTTTCCCACTAAGCTGAGATTTCCATGAGATTTCCATGTCTACTATTTTGCGGCAGTGTGCTGGGCTTGGTTCTTCCTCTGCCTTCAGCCAGCCAGTCCCCCAGAGTGGTTGTGCCCGGGCAGGGGAGCGCTCTCTGTGTGTGTTTCCTCCTTATCCTTTTCACAGCGCCCTGGCAAGTGCTGAATACTGCTGCGTGGGCAGGGGTGGATACAGGCATGTGGACACATGAGGAAGCAGGCTCTGCCATGCACGCTGGCTTGGCCGGCTAGTGCTCAGTGTGTGGTTGGTTGCAGGGTGCTGAGAAACACCAGACTGGCCTTGGAAGTTGCACGGAGTTCTGGGTGCTGAGCAGCTGGTTGCCACTGCCCCAATGCATGTGGGGCCGAACTGCTGATGTCCAATACTTAAAGGTATATTTATTTGAGGGTGGATAAAAATCTATGTTTTTTATTAAAAAAAAAACAGTTTAAAAAAATTAAATCAGATTTTATTTTATTTAAATTGGATTTTTCAAATAAAATGTTTTTGCGGGAAAATATTTCTAAAGATAGTTTTCTATTTTACATTATAGTCCAAAGGCTATTCATCAGGAGATAAGGATTTGTTTTAAATTTTTCATGTGTGCTAAAACTCAGTCTAAGTTTTTTTTTTTAATGGTTTACCGGTAATCACATCAGTTAACAAACATGGATACATGTGCTATAAGGTTATTGTTTTAGTTAAATAAATTGTTTAAATTTTTATTAAGGAAATGATTACCGGTATTTTCCCCCTTCCAATAAAGTACAGCAGAAAAGTTGTCCAAATATAAACTTATTAAACCTCACAATAATTTCATAATTATCTGTCTATGTATTTCTAATAGCATAACCAAATCAGTAATTTTTGATATAACTGTAAAAACTACTCTGAAAATTGATTATGCAAAAAACGAAACCTTCATCTGGTTTTAAATATTAAGGTTATACCAGCAAGAATGAGTCTTTCTGTAAAAAAATTTTTGATTTAAATCAAGGCTTAGTGGCTAGTGATTTAAATCGTGATTTAAATCAATTTGATTTCAATCAAATCCACCCTGATTTATTTATGCAATGGACCTTTCTTTGCCGGTTCCTACAAATGCTTTTATGATCAGTGTCTGGGTAGGTGCTCAGCTATGTTACTGAGCTGCTGCTCGAGCATCATTTACTCCTTCCCCGTTCACCAGTTACACAAGGGGTACAGTCCCACCCGCTCCCCCATTTGTCTTCCAGCAGCCCAATAAGATGCCTCCCTTGGGATCCATCTTCAACTGAAGTTCTTCAGCTTGAGGCAAAGATTGGGAGGGGAGGGGCTTGCAAAAGCAATTTCGTTTCATTTTTCATTTCACTTTTTATTTATATTTGTATACCCCTTTCTTGTATTACTATACTACAAGGCGGTTTGCAAGCTAAAGAAACAGCAACATAGGCAGCAAAGATAATAACAAACCCACCATAATGAAAACATAACTTTAAGATAAACAACTTAACGTATGTCGAATACTGTAAAGCAATATTCAGTAATCCATTAGAAAAGTAAACAGTAAAAGTAAATATCAGCAGATAATAATTATAAACAGTTTACATTTAACAATTGCAATAAAGAATTACTAAACTATAATCAATTAAAAAATAACGGCAAGTCGCAATGCATAAAATACTACAAAACCATGTAAAAGGGTCAAAATGAGAAACAAGGACCGTTGTTTACCTTGTAGTTGAGGAATCTGTTCTTTAATCCAGGCCTTAATTTTTCCCAGTACCGTATATCGCGGCGTATAAGGCGACTCGGCGTATAAGACGACCCCCCAACTTTTAATGTGAAAAAACAGAGTTTGGGGTATACTCACCCAGCCCGGGATCCATGGCTGCTGAGGCGGCGGCAGCGGCGGGGAGAGCGTCCCCCGCGCCACACAGGAGATTTCCGCGCTTGCCGCCCAAGCGCACAGCGGCCCCCATGGCTGCTGAGGCGGCGGCAGCGACGCCTGGGGCAGCGGGGAGAAGCTCCCCGTCGCCGCAAAGGAGGCCTCCGCGCTTCCTGCTGAAGCGCAGGACGGCCTCCACGGCTGCTGAGGCGTCGGCAGCGACGCCTGGGGCAGCGGGGAGAAGCTCCCCGTCGCCGCAAAGGAGGCCTCCGCGCTTCCTGCTGAAGCGCAGGACGGCCTCCACGGCTGCTGAGGCGTCAGCAGCGACGCCTGGGGCAGCGGGGAGAACCTCCCCGTCGCCGCACAGGAAGCCTCCGCGCTTGCCGCCCACGCCCAGCCCGGGCTCCATGGCGGCTGAGGCAGCGGTTGCGGCTGGAGCGCCGGGGAGAGGCTCCATGCAGCCAGTGGCGGGGCGGAACTCCGGGTCATGATGTTGCCGGCGTACAAGACGACCCCCGACTTCAGAGAAGATTTTTCGGGCTTAAAAAGTCGTCTTATACGCTGCGATATACGGTATATATCAGGACCGGCCCTCTGAGCAATTTCTAATACTACTATGAAGTCCTGAAATATGTGCAATAGTGTTTTCAAGTACCTCTGGACATGTCCAGAGTGCCTGCCGTCACGCATAGCCTCAACCTGTCCCCACCTGCTCAGATCTAAGAAGCAGCAGTCCCAGCCATTCCAAGCTAGCAGATCTTCCTCTGGGGAGACAGAGTCATGCCTGAGTTGAGCCCATTGCCTTTGAGGTTCATGAAGAGAACTTGGGGAAGTTCACTGCCCCACAGAAGCCATTCAAAGTTGGTTCCCTCCCCACCCAGCAACCAGCCAACAGTTGATGTCCAATGACAGTAAATAGGAGGAACAACAACATACCAATGATTAGGAAGAAATGGCGAGCCAGTATGGTGTAGTGGTTATAGTGTCAGACTGGGACTTTGGAGACCAAGGTTCAAATCCCCACTTGGCCATGAAGCTCACTGGGTGACTTTGGACCAGCCACTGCCTTTCAGCTGCCTCAAAGGGTTGTTGTGGGGTTTAAATGAAGAAGCGAGAGAACCACATGGAACACCTTCCCCTCCTTGGTTTGGGGTGGGCGTGGGGAAGGTAGAATATAAAATGCAGTAAATGTGAGTAGCGCAAGAGGAATATGGAAGACCTATGCCCAGAGAAATCAGAAGCA
The DNA here is from genome assembly GCF_009819535.1 of Lacerta agilis. Taxonomy (NCBI): domain Eukaryota; kingdom Metazoa; phylum Chordata; class Lepidosauria; order Squamata; family Lacertidae; genus Lacerta; species Lacerta agilis. Next base: position 15,217,503 of record NC_046326.1, on the reverse strand, counting down.
AATGCACACGGCTGGGTTTTTCTGGGATTGGCTACCTGGGATGGTTTTGAAAAGAAGGGCTGCAAGGGCACTGCCCCACGGAAAGACCTACCACCCGAAGGCACCCCCCGGCTGAACTAGGGGGAGAGGGGGAGCAATTGCGCTGGCGGGCAGTTAACCCTGGCAACTTGGGTGTCACAAATGCGGGAGCTGTGCTGTGGGCAGCCTTATAGGCTGGGTGGGGAGGGGCAGGATTGGCGGCTTCCTGTGACCCTTCTTGTTTAACCAGGTCAGGCCAAGAGGTGGTGATCATACCATGCATATGCCATGAAAGCTCAGTTAGAACATGGTGCTCATCACACCAAGGTTGCAGGTTCGATCCCCGTGTGGGACGGCTGCATAGTCCTACATTGCAGGGTGTGTGGGAATAGATGAACCTCCGGGTCCCTTCCAACTCTACAATTCTATGATTCTGTGTGTGCATGGCACAACTGGAAGCCTCCGGGCGCAGATGCCACCTGTTGCCCTCCTGCTATAGGACCCTGTGGCATGTGTGCATAGCCCTGGGTTACTCTTCCTGCTCCTCCACAACTTGCAGCAGTGAGCGTGCACCCTCTGTATTATCTGTGTCTGCCCCAGGTGAGAGCCCACATGTTGCCTGGGGACATCTCAGGGCGTTTGGCCACATCCTGTTCCCCACCAAGGCAGACTCCGCAGCAGGCAAGCTCCTCTCTCCTCCCCCTACTCTGCATGTGTCTGCCCCCCACCCCACCCCGCCAGGCAGGCTCTTGTGCTGGGCAGGCCTGGGTTACGCAGCATGGAAATAAATCTCTCCTGGTGTGGAACGAAAGGGGTATAAATATCCCGGGAGTGATGTGATCTTTCCAGCTGCTATTAATAGGCCCCCAGAGACTGAGCCAGCCAGTGCGACAGGCTGACACTTAAAGGGACAGCGGCTCCCCTCCTTCTTTCCCTCCCTCCCGGATTGCAGGCAGAGAATTAATCTTCATCCCTGCCTCTAGGATTGCCACCATCAGATGGGAGTTAGAGATGACCGCTGGTCAAGGGGAGGAATGAAGGGACTGGCCAGGCAATGCTGCTGTCACAGCCCTCAACCCCAAATTAAACTTTTTGCAAGCGTGGAAGTGTTGGCTGCCTGGGTGCCCTCTGGCCTCAGCTAACTAGTGGGCATTGCTTCACCTGTAGGAATGAGTGCACTGTTTTCTTCAACTGTGGGCCTGGCATGGTGCCCATACATAGGGAGAGGGTATTTCCCAAGGAAGCTTTTCCATTCCTCTGTTGTGTCTCAATGTGCCTGCCTGGTGGCACTGAGTTGGCAACCCTGGAGAGAGGGAGAGCAGTTCCATTCCCACGGCTGCCTCCAGCAGACTTCCTGGCAAGGGCAGCACATTGGAGGGGAGGAACCACCGGCTTCTGAATCACAGAGAAATGGTAGGCCAAGGAGCCTGCTGCCTCTCCTGGAAGCAATAGGAAAACAACCCAAGCCCTTTCAAAACATCCACATAGTTTTCCATAGAGATCTAGCTCTGTTCCACTGGAATTGGGTGAAGCTGTGCAAGTGCTCCTTCGCCAATGCCTGGGGTTAGTAATGGGCTGCATGAGGGCCAATGAGCTAAAACTAGATGCCAACAAAGCAGAGGTACCATGGATTGGTGGTTCTCATGTCTGGGAACTGGAGGGTTGGTCTCTTCTGGATGGGCTTACACACTCCCTGAAGGATCAATCTCTTACTATGGCATACTCCTTGACTTCCACCTGGTCACTGGCAGTGCCTATGCCCACCTCCAACTGATAGTTGGGCCACGGTGACTGGTCCATGCCTTTGTAACCTCTAGACTTGACTACTGTAATGCATTCTATTTAGGGCTGCCCTTGAAGATGGCTTGGCGGTGGCTGCTATTGCAGGCTGAGTTGTGACGGTGAGAGTGTTAACTGTGTGGCAGCACCGTATAACCTTGGTCATGAAGGAACTGTAGGTGGCAGTCTGGTCTGCTTCTGGACAGAGGCTAGCAGTGGTTGCTCTCGCTCCCCCACCCCTAGCTCTGACTGCCATTTTTCTTCCTTTTGTCTCCCCCCTCCCCCTTGCACAGGTGTTTTGCCCAACAGGAAGAAGCAGCAGGGACTTGGAGCTTCCTCCAGTGTCGCTGCCAGAAGCCTTAGCCAATCAAATGCACCCTGACAATAAACTGACCAATCATGGAAAGACAGGTAACAGCAGTGCCCAGCCCCAGCACCATAATGTGAGCCAAAGCCCCACCTGCAACCTGGGCACGAAGGGCGTGGGGGCAGGGAATCATGGTGGCAAAGCCAGCCAGCAAACTCCTGGCAACTCTGGACTGAAAACCAGCCAGCCTCCTGTGCCCGTCTTTGGGGCCTTGAAGGGCAAAGTGAAGCGAGAGCGGAGTGTCTCCGTGGACTCCGGAGAGCAGCGGCAGGAAGCCACCACTACCTCACTGGACAAGGAGCTGAAAGGTGAGGGGCCTGTTGGCTGGAGGGAGAACGGCAGGCTGGAGCCATCTCCGCAGTGCTGCCCCCTGCTGAGGGCTCCTGCCTCTGCCCAACTTGGCTGCGCCTTGCCTCTCTTCCAGGCCGGAGGGTGGGGGCAGGACCGGCAGAGGGGGCGTGGCCATTCCCTGGGTGCCGCCGCGGCTAACACCTGCCCGCCTACCTGCCTGCCGCTTTCCCCTCTCGCTGTGCAGTTGCCCCTCTGGGCCAGAGGAGCAGCGGGTGGCTCACAGCGCATTCCTTCCTTGTAGGCGAAGTGGCCCCTCGGAGCAAGCGGCGCTGCGTGCTGGAAAGGAAGCAGCCCTACAGTGGGGACGAGTGGTGCTCTGGACCAGACAGCGAGGAGGAAGAGGAGAAGCCTCTCAGCAGCGCCCACAGTGAGTCGTGTGTCCCCCCACCCCCACGTGCGTATTGCATGTCCAGGTGTGCGTGGGGAAATACTGGCCCCTAGTGGCTTAGCATGAGCCCAAAGGGCTGCTTAACTTGCAGCATTTCAAGCATCGCTTACTCTGGGATTTGCGTGTTTTGCTTCCTGAAACTGCAGTGAATTGACACCCAGAACCTTTGCCCCACAGCCCTCCAAAGCAGCGGGCAGCAGCCCCGCCGGAGCACACATTCAAACCGTACATTTAAACTACACCCCTGCCCCAAGAATATTGGGAGCAGTAGTTTGGTAAGAGTGCCAGGAATTGTAGCTCTGTGAGGGGTGAACTACAGTTTGCAGGATACTGTGATTTGGGGGGTTGGGGAATGGATTTTAAATGTATAGGGTTTTTCATAGCATCCGTCTCCTCAGGTTCTTTGCAGCTGTTCAGTTTCTTCTTACTATGGAACGCATTTATTATGCTGTTTTATTTATGCTAAAATTTCGGTCTCACTTTTCCGGTTGGGTGGACAGGCGCAAAGCAACTAACTGGATTGTTGTACATAACAAATTGTTACATAGGTTGTTTTTTTAAAAAACAACAACATAATAACAATAATCTGGTCATTAAAAGCAGCAAAGTAAATAACAGACACCCCTTGAAACAGACACACGCACAACCATGACTTCCCATCTCCTTTCCTTTGGCCATTCCAGCTATTTCCTTAATGGGAAGCCTCCCCACCCTCATCTCCCCCAGCAAAGAGTCATCTGTGATAGCTGGAATCAACACAATGTGAAATGCATGGGGGACAGGGAGGGGTGGGAACCTTCTCCTGCTGTGCTCTTTTTGTAGGTATGACCAGGAAGTATCATCACATACTAGATGGGGATTGAAATAAACTGGGAAGGAGGTTGAGCCTCCCCTCCTCCACGCTGGTTCATGTGTGGACTCACTCCCTGGATATGGACCTCTAGCCGTGTCCAGGCTTCTCCGCTCCCAGCTCTTGAGGTTCTCCTGCTGGACCCAACAGCTGACCAGCAGCTCCTGCTCTTGGCTTTCTAACGCCTCCTCTCCCCTTCCACTGCAGATTGTAATGCAGCGGAGTCGGCAATGACCGCGGCCTCGCAGCTGGGCCCGGGACCCAATCCGCTGCCAGCCTTGAGCGAGAGCAACGCATCCGGCACGCCCCATGGAGCAACCCCCGGCCTGAGGTCGGACACCAGGAACAGTGGCGGGAAGCAGCCGTTGCAGTTCGTTTATGTCTTCACGACGCACCTCGCTAACACGTAAGCCTTCATGTGGTGGATTGAGTTCCGGGCCTCCCTCTGCCCATGGCTGCACCTGTGGCTTGGGGCACGGCTTGGTGGGCGGCTTTCCAAAAAAAAAAAAAAAACCCACTTCTGCCCAGAGTTTGTGCCCTTCTTGGCTTCTCCCCTCGGCTCCCTTCACCTGTGGCAAAGGCCTTGCGGCTCATGATTCTCCCCAACGGGAATGGAAAGGCCCTCCAGCCCCACGGGGGCAGCATGGAGTCAAAGCATTGCGTTTCCCTGGGACCCCCCCCCCCTTCCTCAGCCAAGGCATTCCTTCCGTTGCATTCAGGGACCGCTGGTGGGGAAACAGTAGGCAGGGCAACGGGAGAGCCCAGGTTTCTTAACGGGATGCACTTGGGCAGGGCCGACAAGAGACGTCTGCTTGATAGCCTCCTTTATTTGTGCTTGCAGGGCGGCAGAAGCTGTACTTCAAGGCCGAGCGGACTCCATCCTGGGCTACCACCAGCAGCATGTGCCCCGGGCCAAGTTGGATCAGGTAGGAATAGGATAGGGGCTCAGGGCTTTGGAACTGCTGAGGGCAGGGGTTGTCAACCTGGTCCCTACCGCCCACTAGTGGGCGTTTCAGGATTCTAGGTGGGCGGTAGGGGGTTCTATGGCACAAGCTGCATCCTCCTTCCATCGAGCACTGGTGGGCAGTAAGGAAATTTTACCATCGAGAAAGATGCATTAGTGGGCGGTAGGTATAAAATGGTTGACTACCCTGGCTGAGGGTTTGGGTTGGAGGTGAAGCTTGGATGTGTGCGCCCTGGAACAAGGCATCCACCCACCCCACTGACCTTCCTTCCTTCCCTGCAGGTGCCCATCCCAAAGATACAAGCCACTCCCGAGCCGCTGCCCATCAACCCGTCTCCTGCAAGCACCCCGCAGTCCCAGCCCGCCGTGCCCCCGAGCAGCCAAGCCCAGGGCCAGCCTCCGACCTCCGCACCACCGCCACCCCAGCCTCCGGCACCCCCACCACTGGGTCTGGGCCAAGGACCGCTCCCTACGGCTGGCCCCCTCCCACAGGAGGGGGCTCCCGAGGATGCCCGCCGGGACCTGACCCCCAACTCTGTGGGGAACGGCAGCAGCAGCAGCACCGCCCCCAGCGGCACCCATCCCAACACGCCCACCGCCCCCAACTCCTTGCCTGCTGGGCCTGCAGATGGATTGATGGGTGAAGGGGCCAATGCCGGGCCCCCCTCGGCGGGGAACGGGCCCCGCAACGCCCTCAACACGGAGGGCCTCTCCAAGGAGCAGCTGGAGCACCGCGAGCGTTCTCTGCAGACCCTGCGGGACATCGAGCGCCTGCTCTTGCGCAGCAGTGAGGCAGAGCCCTTCCTCAAGGGGAGCCCCGGGGCTGGCGAGGGGGGCGTCCTGCCTCCCCAGGCCCCTCCACCGCAGGCCCCCCAGGCCCCTCCCCCTGGGGCCGCTGGCATGAAGAAATACGAGGAGCCCTTGCAGTCCATGATCTCGCAGACTCAGAGCCTGGGGGGCCCCAGCCTGGAGCAGGAGGGACCTGTTCCCTCCGGAGTGGACATGGGGCAGCAGATGAACATGATGATGCAGCGGCTGGGCCAGGACAGCCTGACGCCCGAGCAGGTGGCCTGGCGGAAGCTGCAGGAGGAGTACTACGAGGAAAAGCGGCGCAAGGAGGAGCAGGTGGGCATGCACGGCGGGCGGCCGCTGCAGGACATGATGCTGCCCCAGCCCATGGGCACCATGATGCTGCGGGGGCCTCCACCGCCCTACCACAGCAAGCCCGGCGAGCAGTGGCTGCTGCGGGGTGTGCCCATGGATATGCCCGAGCAGATGCAGCTGCGGCCGTCCTTCGCTGGGCCGCGATTCCCTGGGAACCAGATGCAGAGGGGCTTCGGGGGCATCCCGAACCTGCCCCTCGAGTCGCTGGGCCCCATGGGCAGCGTGCAGCGCCCCCCAAGGCCCGGCATGGCCTGGAACGAGGACATGCCCATGGCGGGGCCTGGCAACTTCGCCCCCGGGAACCTGCCCTACCTGCCGGGACAGGGCGAGCCGGAGCGCTTTGTGACGCCGCGGGCTCGCGAGGAGATGCTGCGGCACCACCTGGAGAAGCGTCAGGGGGCGATGCAGCGGCCCCTGGGCATGGAGATGGAGCGCATGATGCAGGCGCACCGGCAGGTGGAACCGGCCATGTTTGCCGGGGAGGGGCTGGGCATGGAATTTGGGGGCTCTCGGGCCATGCTGAGCCCGCCGCTGCGGGACATGGAGCAGGCGCTGGGCCCCGGCAACCTCAACATGAACATGAACGTCAACATGAACATGAACATGAACTTGAACGTGCAGATGACGCCTCAGCAGCAGCAGATGCTGATGTCGCAGAAGATGCGCGGTCCCGAGATGATGCCCTCCGAGGAAATGGCTCGGCTGCGTGCCCCCAACGGCACTGCAGCCATGATGGGGGGCCCCCCGAAAATGATGATGGGCTCGCCGTTCCCCAGTCAGGGGCAGCAGCAGCCTCCACCACCACCACCTCCACAGCAGCAGCAACAAGGCTTCCCAGGCATGCAGGGCCCGTACCCTGCTGTGCCACAGGAGATGAGCAACACCACAGACATGTTTGGCCCCGAGCAGGGGGGCATGGGCAGCACCACGCGGCTCAGCCACATCCCCCTGCCCCCCACCACCAGTGCCCCGTCCACAAACATGCACCAGGCACCCGTCAGAGGCCTGGGCCGCCGCCCTTCCGACCTGGCCCTCAACATGGGGCAGATGAACTCTCCCAGCGTGGGCCGCCTCAAGTCTCCAACGCTCAGCCAAGTTCATTCCCCGCTGGGCACCTCCCCTTCCGCCAACCTCAAGTCCCCGCAGACGCCCTCCGCCATGGTCAACCTGCCCGCCGCCAGTGCCACCAGCGCCCCACTCAAGTCCCCGCAGGTTCTCAGCTCTGTGCTCAACGTCCGATCCCCGACCAGCTCCCCTGGCCACCTCAAATCCCCGTCCATGGCCGTCTCTTCTCCAGGGTGGGCGCCGTCGCCCAAAAACGCCCTTTCCAGCCCTGGCATTGGGCAGAACAAGCCAGCCCTTGGAATGAGCAACTCTGCACCCCTGGGCAGCATCGAGCAAGGTAATGGGCCTGGATTGTACCCTGAGGGCAGGGACTGCAGAAGGAGCACGTTGCTATTGAAAATAGCTGGTTTTAAATTGAAATGTGACTCTCCTCCTGTTCTTTTTTTAAAAATGAAAAGAGTAAAGCCTACATTTATCTTAAAATTTTATCAGTTGTTCTTATCAAACAGGAAGTAGGCATCTTTTTAAAAATGGAAATGAAACAGGGCAGGGGAAAGTGTCTGCATTTAGATGTCAAGCGTTGCAAATACAGCTCAATAGATTAACCGTTGTATTATTATTTGCTTGATGCTGAGGATCTGCTGCTAACAAGTTATCACCAACATCTGGGTCCAGACACTCTCCTGCCGCCCTGCATGCCAAGCCCATTCTCTGAGCCCTTCTATGTGCTCCTGTCGCCCTGCTTTATGTGGTGCTTGCAGTTCTCAGGTTCTGTGTGCCATCCCGCCAACTCCCAATGAATATTTGCTTCCTGTTTCATAGGAAAACACAAATTATTGGGAAGAAAGATCAGCCCTAGGCAATGGGTCTGAAAGCAGGTGGTCTGTTTCTGTGTTCCTGAGAGAACCTCCAAATGGAAACCCTATTGAGATAGAAATGCTATGTATGCCAGCTTTCTCCAACCTGGTGCTCTCTAGATGATTTGAACTGCAACTCTGTCGCAGCCTCTGCTGGTTGGGGTTACTGGGATTTGTAGTCCAACCTATCTGGAGAGCACTAGGTTGTGAAGGCTGGTATATGTGCATGTTTTCATCCTGCAACTAGCAGGCACTTTTAATCAAAAATATACCTGAAGTATATGTGGGAATTGGTGGTTTAAAACATGACCTGAACATAGTTTCCCATCAGCTCTTTGCCCTTTCCCACACCGGTGGGTTGGGTGGGAGTGAAATGCAGTGGCAACCATATCCCTCTGACAACAAATGCCACCCTCACTCTGGGGCCAAGATGCGCCACACTGTCTTCGGCTGGCGTTTTTGGGATGGGCATTTGTTCCTGCGCAAGGGCTGCTTGCAAGTAGCGGTTGGAGCCAGAGGCAAAAAAGTAGGCGGAACAATGGATCTGATCCATACCCTTGGGGCAGCTGGCCACAGAAAATGTTCAGAGAATTCTACACCCCTCCATAGGAAGCTTCCTAACACCCTGTCGGTCCAGTGGCCTAGTATCGTTCCACACTGACTGGCAGCTGTAGGCCCTTCAAGGTTTCAGACTCAGGTGGTCTTTCCCAGCTCTTCCGGGAGATGTGGTTCTCTGCCGCAGAACCACAGCCATTCCACACAAATATTTCTCCATGCGTCCAAGCAAGGGGCGTTGTCCTGGTTCAGGGATGCTGTGGAGGCTTCTGCCAGCCAACCTCCTGCTCTGAATCTTGGTTCCTAAGCCGCTTGCTATCTCTCTCATTACAGGTCCGATGGCGCCTGGGCCTAGGAGCAGCTCCTCTGCCCCACCTAGCAACCCCTCTGGCCCCCTGAACCCCAACCTGCCTTTTCCTTCCTCTCCAGATCCACCCCCGTCCCAGAACCCCTTGTCACTCATGATGTCCCAGATGTCCAAGTACGCCATGCCCAGCTCTACCCCTCTCTACCACAACGCCATCAAGACCATCGCCACCTCGGACGATGAAATGATGCCCGACCGGCCGATGCTTCCGCCAGGTGCCATGTCTGGTAGGTATCGGTATCGTGGGGTCTGCATCTGGCTGGATAGGGGAAGGAATTGGGGCTGCCTGCTGCCGCCTCTTCAACCATGGGGCCTCGCAAATCTCCTGCAGTGCCTTTTTTGTGGCTGGCAGGGAGAGTTTCCAGCTCCTTCCCCCAGTCTTCCCAGAGAGGCTGCTTCAGATGCTCCCGCAACCCTGAGAACCCCAACAGGCATTTTGCTAAATGCAGGTTAAATGGCACTCGCAGTGGCAGCTGGTCTCTCTGCCTTCCTTTGTGATCTCTGCTGTCGCCTGTGCTGGACAGGAAGGGCACCTCTAGCTGCAGTGGGGTGAGCCCCTGTCATCTTCCCTCAGTCATTTCTGGGGAGAGAAGTGGGGAATGTGCCTTGCCTCCCCCCCCCCACCTTATAAATAATTCTGTCTTGAGAAAGAGATTGGGGTGGGGCTGCCGTTGCTGAGCACTTGCCTCCACATGCCAGCCCTGCTTCTGCCCTGCCTTTTGGGGAGTGCAGGGGGTGCTTGGTCCCCATGGCTACTTTGCTTCCTGTTGCCTTGCCTGCCACCTAGGAGCTAACAGCCCCCTCTCTCTTTCTGCCTCCAGGCATGGGTGGGAACCAGCCCAACCAGATGCACATGAACTCCGTGGGGCCAGCTCCTGCTCAGAGCCCCATGGGGATGAACCTGCCGGGGCAGCAGCCACTCTCGCACGAGCCCTCAATGTCTTCGCCAAGCCCCCTGGGCGCCAACATTCCCATGCACAGCGGTGCGCCCCCCCAGAACCCAATGATGCTGCCCCCCAATGCCCAGAACTCCCTGAACCAGCCCTGCGGCCCTTCCGGACAGCTGATCTTCCCCCCACGGCTCCAGCAGCCCCCTTCGAATGGGGGAAATATGCCCATGGCTTCCGGGGGCGGCGGTGTCCAGCAACACTATCCGCCAGGCTTGGGACTGCCCCCGGAGGAGCTGCCCCCACCACAGCCAGGGCAAATTCCGCCGCCGCAGCAGCAACGCATGGCCGGGAGGATGCCACCGGAGCCCTACCCATCGGTGCTTCCTGGTGTGGCTTCGGTCCTCAACGACCCGGAGCTGAGCGACGTGATCCGCCCCACGCCCACCGGCATCCCCGAATTCGACTTGTCGCGCATCATCCCGTCCGAGAAGCCCAGCAGCACGCTGCAGTACTTCCCCAAGGGTGAGGGGCCGGGGCCCAAGGCACAGCCGCCCTCCAACCTGCACCTCATGAACTTGCAGAACATGATGGCAGAGCAGGCCCCGGCCCGGCCCGGCCCTCCGGGCATGCAGCGTGGGATGGCCATGTGCCACCCGGGACAGGTGCCCCCCGTGCTGGGCAGGACAGGCCTGGGGCCCCAGCAAGCCATGATGAGCAACAGCATGCACCAGGGCATGATGTTGCCCCAGCAGCAGAACCTCCTCGCCCAGCAGAACTTCCTGCTCATGCAGGCCAAGCAGCGCAGCATGTCCGTCTCGGGGGAGATGTATGCGCAGCCGGGTCACATGATCTCTCCGCAAGGCTCGCTCATGGGCCCCCCACCCCAGCAGAACCTCATGGTCTCACACCCCATGCGGCAGCGCAGCGTCTCCCTGGACGGTCAGATGAGCTATGGCCCAGGAGCGGGCGGCATGGCCAACCTGCCCTTCTGAGGCTGGCAGCGGGGCACCTCCTGGTGCAGCCATGCTGATGCCAGCCCCTGTCTCTGCCCTGGCACAGAGTTTGGTTTGGATCTTTCCTCTGAGTGTGAATTTCTTTCTTTCTCGGTTTCTCTCTCTCTCTCTCTCTCTCTCTCTCTCTCTCTCTCTCTCTCTCTTTCTCTCTCTCTCTTTTTTTAAGTAACCAAAATGTGCAAGAGGGTTTGGAACAGCTGTAAATAGGTTGGGGGGAAGCAGCAGCAGAAGCAGCAGCAAAGATTTGCTGGCTTGGAATTGTTTGTATTTCTGTGTTTTAATAGAAGCCTCAAAACCTGTTTTTTTGGAAGAAACAAATGAAAATACAACCCATTGACAAAGTTCGACTCATTGTGGAGTGGAAATCCCGAGCTCGAGGGCCCAGATGCAGGTTCCACCAGCTGATTCTCTCTGCTAGGTGCCAGCTAGTCAGGTGATGCAGTGGCCCTCTGCGTACTCTGGCAGAATGCCTCTTCCCCCTTCCCCCTTTCCCCTTTTCCCTATGTGAGGGAAGGACGTCCTTTGGCTTGTATGGTTTTGGTCCAGTCTAGCCATGCTGTCAGCCCAGCAGCTCTACTCTGGGTCACTACTTTGGCACACAACCATATATTCCCCCCCCCCCCCAGAACTCCGCACAAGACGTTGGTCCCCTAGCAGTTTGGGAGCAGGTTGGATGTCTGCCTCTCTTCTCTCTCATGTGTGCAGTCATAGCATTTGGAAATGAATGTCCCTCTTCTACACACACACACACACACACACACAGCCAGAATGGGAAACGTAACTTAAATGTTGGCCACCTCCTCCCATAAGCATCTCACGTTTAGCACCCCCTTCTTCCACGGTTTCCCCTCCAAGGCTCCTGATTTGCATCCGTAAGATGGGAGAACAGAAATGCCAGCATTCCCATCTTATTTTGCCCTGTTGAAGTTGCCACATACCTTCTCTCACAGGTCGAGCAACCCTTTGCCCTGGTGCATCTCTTCCTGTCCCCTGCCCCCTCCCTCAAAAAAACCCACCTCTATACACATATGTCACATAATGAGAGCAAAGTGGGGGGACATCATAGTAATTGTGATTCAATCCATGTCAAACGAAAGTTTCATTGATCTCCTTTACTTGATTTGGCTTGAATCGTAGAAACGAGCCAGTTGAATGAATGGGGACTAAAAGCTGGCTTTGCCAGAGCTCTGAATCAGAATGTTTGAAAAGCCCCGTCTGCACTTTTGGACTGTTCTGGATTGAAATATTTGCATACAGAAAAAGTGAGCAGCTTGGTGACTAAAAGCAAATATAATGCAGATCTCTGATACAACAAAGTTCTAGGCATCTAGTATTAAGAAGTGGGTGCTCCCCACATCTCCCCACCCACCACATGCTCTTCTGTGCTTGTTCCAGCGCTGCACACACCTCGGTAGCATTAAATCTGTTTTTGCTTGAGAAAGGCCTTGTTCCTTCCCCACCAAGCCTCTATTGCAAACACCATCACCAGCTGGGTGGTACCAAGATGGCACCAGGACCTGCAAGCTTGCTATTGCTCACAAGGATGACATTTCCATGCCCTTTAGGGCGTGCCACGTAATAAAGCCAAAAATACCTGCCCCATTTTAAATTCCATCTGGCCCTTTGAAAGGTGTGCGGTACTCCTTGTGGAACGTGTGGAGATATCTTCATCCTCCCGCTGGCAGCGAAGATGACGTGGGAGGCATCTAATGTGTTCTGCACTCAAAACAGATCAGTGAGAGGGGTAGAGAAGTGAGGGAAGGGGAAGCGGGGAGTCAGTTGTCCTGAAAATCAAAGGGAAATGTTCCTGGTTTGCGTATTTGCCCTTGTGGCTGTTGCCCCAGCTGAAGCCTGCGATCCTGATCCTCTGTGGCAGTCACACCTGCCAAGTGTATCACCTTCTTCCAATCTGCTGCGTCTGGTTCATCAGCAATATGGTGGTCCTGGGCCCCTTGCCACACAGTCATTCGCATAGCCCTTTGCTCCCTCTCTGCCTCACCTTGCGCTGTGAACGTTGTCCAGTCTTGTGTCTTGTGCTTTCTTGCTCAGCTCCCCAGCGTGAGCGGTGTCTGCTGAAAGTCTGCCCTGTTCTCCTCTGTCTCTTGCCACAACCTGTCCATTTCCCGTTCTCAACACACACACACACACACACACACACCTGACCCAAGCGATGCAATTTCAAGCAATCCAGAATGCCCACAACGGATGTGTTTGTGCCCAGGTAATGGGGACTGGCCCGCTCTCTTGTCATCCCAGGTGGGGAGGGGGAAGGCCCCTCTCCCTCCACCCATGCATTTTGTACCATTCTATAAATATATATATATATAAATATAAATATATAAATACAATATGTGAAGACATCTTATTGGTTTTTATTTTGAAATGATTTCTAGGCTTGTTTTTGGGTATCTGTGCTGCCTGTAACGTATTGATTGACCTGTTTTATAGGTGCCTTTTTATTAAAAAGACATTTCAAAACTCGCTTGGAAGGAGCCTTTTGTGGTGTCTTTACCTGTGGGCAGGAAAGGGCTGCTTGCTAGTCTAATGTATGATCGAGAGGGGCCCCGATTCTGCAGAGTTGGGTTGTCTGGACTTTCCCTGGCCACAATATTCTGTGCATGTACACACACACATACACACCCTCATGATAAGACCCCCCCCTTTTTTTTTGCTGACAAGGGTAATGTGTTAGTCACTAGGTGGCTCTGGACTTGGTTGTAGCCGATTCGATTCAAGGTATTACATTTACAGTCGTACCTTGGTTCTCGAACAGAATGCGTTCCGGGAGTCCGTTCGACTTCCGGAACTGTTCGAAAACTGGAACACTCCCGATTTTTGATTGTCCGAGAGCCGAAATGTACGAGTTCCGGGGCGTTCGACAACCAAGGTATGACTGTACTGTTGCTCTAAGGGAGACCGCAAAGTCTCGGCCTTCCCAAGAGCCTCTCCAGGCCTTTGCTTTGCTATCCTGAGCCTGTTTCACAAACGGATGCCAGCAGGAGCAGGAGGGGGAAGAGTGGGCACAAAATCACTTTATTTAATGTACCCTCTGATATGATTTGCAATAGGAGCAGAGTAACGCTGAGTAACATTTCACACAAGCTTCTCGTTCCCCCCCCCCTCCACACACACCCCTCCCCAGCTGCATGAGCAACACATACACCTTGCCAGCTCCCAAACAAAAAAGGACTCCTGTGCAGGGAGGTAGCAGGTGCTGTTCTGGCAGGAGATGCTCACCTTGTTAAATGGGGAGCTGCATGCAATCCTAGGGTGCAAGTCCAAATGAGGTTCCCTGCTGAAAGAGGGCGGCTGCAGAGTTGGCTTTCCACGGGGTAAGGCAACCAACCTGTCAGGTTGCATTTCCCACTGGCCATGGAGGATGTGGAAGGTGAAAATTTCACCCATTTGGTCCAAAGGAAAGGTGGGATGGGAGAACTGCGTTTGTTTACCAGGAAGTTAGTGGTTAGAAGGGAAGCCAACTCAAAAGAGTTCACCCTGTGCTGTGCTCAGTCTCTCCACTGAGCTAGGAAGGCAAACATCTGCCCTTTGTTTACTTCCTGGGCAGGGTACCCTGGCTGCAGACGTCCTTACTTGAGCACTGGCAAGACAGCCCAGCTGCCAAGTTGCACAGAAGCCACTTTGCACCATGGGATTTCCTCGTCCAGGCAAGAGGAATTTAAACTGGCAGCCATAACATGTCCATTGAGCGTGGCACTGCTCCTTTCCCTTTCAGAGTCTGTGGCAACACCAGCAGCTTCTCTTCGGGTTCATTTTACCTCTTCCTGCTCCCTTAAAAGGTACTCTGGGAAATATCTGGATGGGTCTCCAGTTGGGAAGTAGTCCAAAACATCTTCAGTAGAACTGGGCAGTAGCCACAGGCATTTCCAGATCCTGCTTGGAACAAGCTCTTTACTGGGCATAGGCCAGAGCAGGGTAGGGGGAAATGCAATGGAGAGAGGGACCTGACACTGTTTCCTTTCATGATGGTTTCCTGCCTTTCCCTAAATAATTTTGTAGAAGGCTGCAGGGGGCAAGATTTGGTACAACTGTTGGGAAGGAAGTTTTGGAGGAAAATAAGATTTCGAGTTGCAAAGGTTTTAGGTTATAAAGCCCCCTTTCACCCAGCATTTCGTTTTTAAAGAAAAATTGTGTGGAACATTTGGTTAGGCCAGAACATAAGGAACTGGTTTTTTAATAGGCTTGTTGAGAATAGAATCCTGTACACAAAATATTGGCGATTATTTCCAACACTTAAAGAATAGATGGATAAAATATATCACTGTCTTTTATTTATTAAAATTTATATATAAACTGTTTTTATAGGCTTGTTGAGAATAGAATCCTTTACACAAAATAATGGAGATTATTTCCAACACTTAAAATTAAAGAATAGATGGATAAAATATGTGACTGCCCTTTATTTATTAAAAATATATATATATACTGCTATTCATAAAAACAGAGTTGTTAACAACAGTTTTACATAAAACCATACAATATAAAAGATATTAAAATGTTAAAATCAGAAATCAGCTATTATGGAAATATGTATTCTTAATTGCCTGCATAAGCCTCATGGAACAGAAATGTTTCCAGCAGGCGTTTAAAAGTTGGAACAGAAGGTGTCTGTTGAATCTCTTGTTTGCAGCTATTGCTAACTTCACAAACTTTTAAAGCTATCGCGAAGGAAGAGAGGAGTGAAAACTTGGTAAAATGAAAGAGATTTATTGATTTTGGTATATTCCCGAATATGAGTTATGAGTTTACCATGTATTAATGAATAATTTGGTAATAAGTAATGCAGTGTGTGTGTGTGTGTGTGTGTGTGTGTGTACGGGGGTTTCCCAGAGTTGCCATACATCCGGAAGCAGTGTCCAGGGAGAAATTGGCAAAATATCTGGGAAAATTCGGACATATGGCAGTATATTTTTTGCCAATTTACCTTAAAAATAGCTCAAAAACGTCATTTTTTGCGATTTTGCCCAAAAAGCTCAGCAACTTTGGGCAAAAAAGCTCAATAACTTTTGTGTCTGGATTTTCATTTTTTGAAATATGGCAACACTAGGTCTCTCTCCCCCCCCCCCTTTGAAATTGTGCTTTTCGAAAGTGAGATTATGGTACATACTCTGCTGCTTTCTCCTGTTATAATCAGCCATTTTATTTCACATTGACTTAATTTCTTGTTATAGTATCATGTATGTTTTTGGCAATAGAAAAAAAAACATTTCACACAAAAAAATAGCCTGGTGGGAGGGTCTTGCGGATTTCATTAAGAGCCCCCAATTCCCCCCCCCCATGTTGAGCACCGCGGTAAGCAGGATAGGAGTCTCTGCGGCCCCAGAGGAAGTCATGTGGGCCATAGTTGATTAATAGTGTGGCCCCCGCTTTGTATGCCTGGGCTAACCTTGTGCTCACAACTTGAGCAGATGCTTGTGAGTCGTCTTGGTTGAACGCTGGGGCACAGCAGAGCTCCGGATGAATAGGCAGGAGAGGCGAGTATCTCAACACAAAGGAGTGGCAGGGCTTGCATTGAAGCTGACAGTTACACATTCGGGGGGGGGGAGCACTAAGGGAATATGAACCTCAGAAGCAAAAGCAGGATCTGTATATCTGGAAGCACTGCATGTTCGCCAACATCACAGGACTCTTCCAAGAAAGCTGGAAGGAGTGCACATTCATCACACACAGGATTTCAGGAGGGTGGTGCCTGGCTTACTAAGCGAGGTTCTGCTTGTCCAGTCTTTGGTCTGTCGATACTTGCTGGGCTAGCCTCTGACTTGGCCTAAGCTGAGCCCCAGACTCTCCCCCCTGAGCCCTTTGGTCAGCTGGGGCTTGGGGACAAGAGGAGGAAGAAGGAGAGCCTGTGAATGTGCTTAGGGGATTTGTGGAAGGTGAGGAGGAAGGGTGGCGGTTGACGAGTGATATGTTTGTCTCCGCGGTGCTGCTCTCCATCCTGCATGTGCCCAGCATGTCCTGCAGGGTGCTCTGGCTCAGGCAGCCCAGGCTGTTCAGAAGCCGGCAAGCGTCGTGACGGAACCGGATGCCCACGAAAGCGTAGAGGATGGGGTTGAGGCAGCAGTGGCTGAAGGCAACCATCTCGCTCAGCACAATGGCTGTGCTCAGCTCAACCGTACACCCGTTATCGGCGGTAGCCAGCTTGTTGAGGGTGTCCAGGAAGATCACCACGTGGTACGGAGTCCAGCAGAACAAGAAGACGCTGGTGACCAAAATGGCTACTCTAACCACTTTCTGCCGCTTCAGCCGCTGGGAGCGGCACAGGACCCTGACAATGGCTATGTAGCAGAAGCACATGACCAGCGAGGGCAGGAAGAAGCCCACGATGTGATACAGGAAGCGTGTGGCCAGCCACGCATTGATGCCGTGTTTGCCGTATTCTTTGAAGTGGCAGATGCTGGGCTGGTTATCCCTGCTCGGCCAGACTTCTGTGAAAAGCAGATCAGGCAACGTCAGCAGCAGGGAGACGACCCAAACTGCCAGGCACGTCAGGTGGACGGAGATGGCTCGCTGCTTCTGGAAGGCCCACAGCGCATGGACCACGGCCAGGTAGCGCTCCACGCTGATGCAGCCCAGCAGTAGGCTGCTGCTGTAGAAGTTGATCCTGTTGGTGGCGCTGAGCACCTTGCAGAGGATAGGTCCAAAGATCCAACCAGCTAAGTTCTGGACCACCCCAAAGGGGAAAGTGAACACGAGCAAAAGGTTCGCCAAGGCCAGGTGGAAGAGGAAGAGCTCAGTGGAGCTGCGGGAGCGTCGGTAGCACCACAGGATCACGATCACCATCAGGTTCCCGACACCCCCCAGCAAGAAGATCAGCAGGTACACGAAAGGGACCAGGAATGCCCTTAATTGATGGGTGGTGTTGTCGTCCACCGTGGGGCACATGTAGTCAGTGTAATTGAAGAGTTGGTCCGCATAGTCCGACGTATTGTAGTCATCTAACTGTGGAACAGAGAAAGCGAGACAAAGACATTAGCAGGTGATGTGGCAGGGATAGAAATGTTATTTCCCCAGCCCCTGCTGCGCTGATATTCAGCGATGCCTTCATGCCAAAATGCTTGAAGACAGAGAGACATTCATGGAAAGACTGTGTGAGTGTCTGGAGGTGGTTGGAGGATGGATGCTGGCTAACAGATTGAGGTTGAATCCTGACAGGACTGGTGACTGGGAGTGGCTACCGAGACCATATAACACTGGTCCTGAAAGACTACATTGGCTCCCAGTACATTTCCGAGCACAATTCAAAGTGTTGGTGCTGACCTTTAAAGCCCTACAGCCTCGGTCCAGTATACCTGAAGGAGCGTCTCCATCCCCATCATTCTGCCCAGACACTGAGGTCCAGAACCGAGGGCCTTCTGGTGGTTCCCTCACGGCGAGAAGCCAAGTTACAGGGAACCAGGCAGAGGGCCTTCTCAGTAGTGGCACCCGCCCTGTGGAACGCCCTACCACCAGATGTCAAAGAGAAAAACAACTACCAGACTTTTAGAAGACATCTGAAGGCAGCCCTGTGTAGGGAAGCTTTTAATGTTTGATGGACTATTGTATTTTAATATTTTGTTGGATGCCACCCAGAGTGGCTGGGGTAATAATAATAATAATAATAATAATAATAGCCTTCATGACTGATAAAAGTCCTGGAGAGGACATGATCTCTTCAGAAGTCTTTAAGAATAATTCTGAGTGGTGGTCTCCCCTCCTAGCAAAATTATTTTCTTATATAAACTACTGGCACGTTTGCTGAGGGCTGGAAGCAGAGTATTATCATCCCAATTCTCAGGAAAGGTGACAAACATAACCCCCAGAACTATCACCCTATTAGTTTATTGGATATAAGCTCTAAAATTTAATACAATTTCCCCCAAAATTGACTTCCCGCACTCCATCCTTGATGTGTCCATAATTTCCTCTTCTTGCTGCATTGTTTTGGAACCTCTTAGCTTCTGGTACCCACCCCACATGGTCAATCTAGGAAGATACCATGGTCAATGGTATCAAAAAACACTGAGAGATCAAGAAAGAGTGATAGGATTGTCCTTCCCTGTCCCTCATTCAATACCAGATCATCCAACAGGGCAGCCCAAGCTGACTCAGTCCCCAAACCTGTAAGTGGTATTCAACTACATTTTTACTCTGAGTAGACCTATTGGAATTCACAAATATAACAGGTCTATTCATTTCAGCGGGTCTGCTCTGAGTAAAAATTGAGCTGAGCACCACCCCATATGTGCTAAAGACAAAAGAGACATACAGTGGTGCCCCGCTAGACGAATGCCTCGCTAGACGAAAAACTCGCTAGACGAAGGCATTTGTCTAGCCGAAGGCTGCCCCGCAAGACAAAATTGTCTATGGGGCTGCCTCGCAAGACGATTTTTTTTCGTCTAGCGAAAACCGCGGTTTGCATTGCCGCTTCGCTAGACGAAAAAACCGCTAGACGAAAAGATTCGCAGAACCAATTATTTTCGTCTAGCGGGGCACCACTGTATTTGAACCAGGAACTGCCAGTCACACCTTTCAATCTGCCAGATTGCAGATTCGTTTGACACCTTTGTTTGACCTGTATCTGATCTGATGCAGATACTTCTAAATAAGGCCCGAGCTGCTCCCCCAAGATAGCAATCATCCTCGCTGCTCACAATGACCCATTTCTTCAGTTTTCTCATGCAGTTTGAACAACTTTCTCTCAGAAAGGATGTGGTTTTCAGCTGCAGAGAAGCAACTTGGTTGATACTTTCTGGTGCCCTGGTACTGACAGCTGCTTTGCTGTTTGTTTTGCTATCTGGACCTGAGAGGAATTACACCTGTCTAACAATGGATCTATAGCTTCATAGGACCTTAATGACCAAGAGCAGCTAGTGTGCTATTCTTTAGCCTACAAGATCTGGACTTAAACAGTCCAGTTTTGTTTGCACATGGAAGTACAAAACAGACACACAGCCATCTGGGCGAGATCAGACTCGTGGGGATCCCATTCTCAGCAGAAGTCCAATTTTCATGGCCTTGATTGGTCAGCCCTTGTGCCAAGCAGCAAAGCCCATCTCTTTCTCCTCTTCGAACAGTTTTTTAAAAAGTGTGCAATCCTCACCCCTACATTTAAAAGTACTGAACAAACATTTGATCAGATTATGCCACCATTGGGGGGGGGGGCAAGTTTAAGACTGAAATGTGATTTAAAAACATCGTTTCAAGTACTTGAAAGGGTGAACTACTGCATTCCTGACATATAAAGGGAGCGTAAACACAAAGAGGCTATCAGAATTCAACCCCCAATGGTGTTAATGGGAGGGAGTTCACCTCCTGACCCCAAAACATACTCCTGATTATTTTAGTTTTGTCTGAATGAAACTATTCTTTTGTTTAACATTGCAGTTTTTGTTCAGAGTCATTTAGAAGCTCTGATCAAAAACCACATCAACCTCATATGCCAAAGTGGTTGCAACTATGCAGATTGCAGAGGTCCTATAGACATAAAACCCGCTGAGTCCGTGGCTTTACAAGGAATAAGTTATCCCAGTTCAAGTTTATGTTGGCTCAGCCTAGCAGTGACTGTGGCTTAAGACTAAGAGAACATCTCTGGATCTGAAGGTCAGTTAACTGATTGATTATTTTTAGAAAGTTCTCAGACTATAACCCCACCTCTCTGTCAAGTAGGGATTGAGTGGTCTGTCAAATTTGGTTCTTTCACTTTCTAATTTTTCTATAATATTAATTTATCTCTCCACATTTCTGCAGAAATTTGCAATAAGAAAACCTCGTGAAAATTCATCGGCATTTCAGTGCAAATTTCTCTCAATGAACTCATTTCTGTATAAAGTTTTGACTAATGTACACATTTTTGTAAGCAGTCACCCCAAACGTAATGCATTTTGTATATCATTTTCACCAATTTATTTATATTCATGCACACTTTCCTCTAATACCGTATATGCATTTTTGTAAGCACTGTTTAATTGGAGAACTTTGTTGCAAAATGCGGATAAGTGTGAATATCAAAGGATGGTGGCGTTTTAGTTTTCATATTGTTTTGGATAGTGCTGGTTTGATATATTTGCTTTTACGGTAAATGCAAACTGAATCGAATCCCCCCTCATCCCTATTGCCAGTTGCTCTCAAAGTAGCTAACAATATGAAATATTCTCCAACGATTCGTCTCATAACAATACACTCCATAAACACAGGCTTAAAAGCATATTCTCCAAGACTCTCAGCAGCAAAGGATGCTGAATAGAAGGTGGAGCCAGTACACACACACACACACACACACACACACACACATGCATGGTCTTCTATTCAATTAGCCTGAACTCCCCCAATTCTTTGGAAGGCTGAACCCAAGACCCGTTAGATCTTTGCTACTTGGGTTAAATGTGCTTTGAGCCATTAAAGAAAAGATTGACATGAGGCCCTCGCAGTGTGGTACAGTCCAGCAAGAGCTGAATGGAGAAGCAGGACAAGAATGACTTTTGTTTCCTCCACACTCTCACACTGAGTTTTTAAGTGTCAGCTCACCAGCCGGAGAGAGGGAGGGAGAAATGAGAATTCATCTTTCTCTCTAGGGGATGAGGGGAGCAGCTTTCTTGCTATCTCTCCCATGGGACTCAGTGGTTCTGGTGTCCTGCCTGCAGCGGAAATCTCACCAATCTGTGAAGTACCAGCCAAACCACCATTGCAGGCAACTTCCTCCTGTTGAAGAAAAGCACCCAGATCCTGCTCTCAGCTTCTCAAAGGTTTCTTCTGAAACCCATTTGCTTCCTGGAACTCATTCCCCCTTTGCCATGGCACCCTCTTTAGGCTTCACTCAGCACCCTCCCCCACCCCCGCACACACATGCTATTTGACACACACACATGCAGCCACAACTTGCACAGTGTGAGCTACCGTAGTCCAAAGTAGACAACTGCGTGTCAGTTGCCTCTGTGTGGCCATGCTGACATTTTAGCGATATGTGGGAGGAGGGATCCACAGACTCAAGAATGGACCACATGCACCTTCCGAGTCTTTGCTGCACAAAACCTCCCCATCAAATATAATTGCACAACTTGAATTTGACAGTACATGTAAACGGAACCCACCCGAAAAGAGTTACAATCCAGAAGCACCCCAGAAGATGCTTTGGCTGCAACAGCTTGATGTGCCCACTCCTCTCTGCAACATTTCCTAGCCTTAGGATGGAACTCCCTCTCCGTGGCTGAGACCACATCTTTAGACTTGCACAGACCTCTTTGGGAGTGGAGATACTCTAGAGAGCCCAAAGAGCCACAAATCCACAAAGCCCCCCCCCCTGAAGGTTTTCAGCTCACAACTTGCATTTGTAAAATTTCCTATTTTAACTTGTAAACATCCCAAATGACATGTCCCGAATCCCAACCCTCACCCTTCCGTTGCCCCACTGTGGAAGTTGAGCCTATGCCAAACTAGCCACAACTCACCGTGAAGTTAACCATGGAGATGCCTGTCATTTCTATTATTTGGGAGTCAACCATCCTCAGCAGAGTCTCGCTTTGTCTTCAGAAACTGCAGCTAGTAGGAAGAAGGGACGGGTAAAGAAGGCTCTTAAATTGCTTTGCAAGGCAAATTGAGAATCTCCACCCACACACTTCAAGATCACGTTTTTAAATTATCATTGAAAAAGTCCCCTGTTGTTGTTGGGTTTTTTTTGGGGGGGGGGACAAAAAACTTTCTCCATTTCCTGGTATTTCAGAGTGTTCAGTGAAGTTCTCGGTCCCCTTTGCTTGAAATAAATACTGCTATTAATAATTATTATAATAATTTTTTATACTCCGCCCATCTGGCTGGGTTGCCCCAGCCACTCTGGGTGGCTTCCAACACATAAAAACATAATAAAACCTCAACCTCAAACGTTAATAGTAACAATCTGATCCAATATAAAAGTCACAATAACTTTAAAAAGAACAACTTATATCAAACAAAGCAACATTCAACAATCCATCAGAATCTAATAGTAAACCGTAAAATTAAACATCAACAAAGAATAATTAAACAGTTCACACTTATAAACTACAATAAAGAATTACCAATCTACAATCAATAAAAATAACAGCAAATCACAATGAAGAAAATACCACAAAAACATACAAAACCATGTAAAAGGATCAAATGGAGAAACAAAGATGCACAACTTATAAAACTTTTTTTATAAAAAAAAATCTAATCCCTGAACTCCTCTCTTCCCAGCTGGTTCTTCCCAGCTGCTCCTGTTATCAAAGTCATAGTCTGGGAAAGGCTGCGTTGGGGCAAGGCAGTTGGAAACTGTCTGATGATAAACAGAAAGTCTCTCCCCTCCCAGTTGTTCCTCTGGATCAGCTCTCTTATGAAGGCTTCCAGGGTTCTAGTGTTGGGCAAGGCAGGTGGAAGTATGCTAAGACTTTTTAGGTTCAGCATCTAGACCTGAAGCCAGGTAGAAATGGGTCCAGATAATCCTTTTCCTTCATCACATACCCTCCAACATTTCCTCGATTAAAATAGAGACATCCTATTCTATCATCATCATCATCATCATCATCATCATCATCATCATTAATACCCCACTCATCTGACTGGGTTGCCCCAGCTTCCAACAGATATAAAAACATAATCAAACATTAAACATTAAAAAACATCCCTATACAGGGCTGCCTTCAGATGCCTTCTAAAGGTGCAATAGTTACCGGTACTTATCTCCTTGGCTCAAGGGTCTCATAACTTCATATCCTCCAATACTGGAGAAAATAGGGATGTCCTAAGGAAAAGCAGGACATTCCAGGATCAAATTGGAGACTGGGGTGGCTTCTGAAAATCTGGAACTGTCCCTAGAAAATAGGGACACTTGGAGGGTCTGCAATCACTTCTGAAGCTGACAAGACACTCCTGATGAACCACCTTGCCCAAGCACCCCAAATGAATTTTAAATGTACAGATGGATGCCAGCAACAAGTTCTGTGTAAGTGTCTATAGTTCAGGTAGACTGAAACTTTCATCTACTTTCATCTATTGCAGTGCTGCAAAACAATGAATTTGATAACCATGGGTAATCCGTTGTGGTTTTGTGTGTGTCTAAGTTTCCATGTGATTATGAAATATCCTGGCAATCCTATGAGTTACTATGACTTTTTTGTTTTGATGATTTTGTTGTTGTTGTTATTTATATGCTATTGTGTATGACCTACCAGTAATAGTGACTGCAATGTTTGCTGATTTTTTAAATGCTATTGTCAATGATCCATTGCCAGGTGAATGATCCATAAGACCACTGCCATCCATGACTTGATCGTGGATGGAGGACTTGACCTGGCATGTGTAACAGAGACCTGGTTGGCAGGGGCGTACCCAGGATCAAAACTGGGGGGGGGGGGCAAGCCATGGTCGTTCAGGTTGTGACATTTCAGCACGGTAAAGGCGAACGAAACCAAAATCTTAAGAAAATTATATATAATTACTAGCTGGCCCGGCCACGCGTTGCTGTGTTGTTATTTTTTTTTTCTTTTTTTGAATTCTCCTGACCCCGAGATTATTCTGGAAGCTCCTGTTTTCATTCTTCCCTTTCCCTTTAGAGCAGGGGTCAGCAACCTTTTTCAGCCTTGGGCCGGTCCACTGTCCCTCAGACCATGTGGTGGGCCGCACTATATATTTTTTTTGGGGGGGGGATGAACTAATTCCTATGTCCCACAAATAACCCAGAGATGCATTTTACATAAAAGAGCACATTCTACTCATGTAAAAACACCAGGCATGCGAAGCTGCAGTGGCCATTTTAGGTGAGGGCACTGGCGACCTTAAAGAGCATTCTCCCCCCACCCCAGTCCCAAACTTACACAGTCCCAAAATCACGCACACCAGTGACACAATCCCCTCAGAGCTGGTCTTACTCAGTGCGATCTCTCAGGCATGCCTCCTGCTCCGTGTTTTTTTTTCTTGGCACATGCGAAGCTGCGGCGGCCATTTTAGGTGAGGGCACAGGCATTGTTGCTCTGGCCAGGTCTGATTATGTCAATGGGCCATCTGCCTTTCTATTGGATGCTGTTGGAGTCTTCATTCCTTTTGCTGGTGAGGTATAATAGGCGCACCATTTTTTGGCCTTTATTCTATATTTTAGGCATGACAGGTGTGGTTTTTTTTTAATTTTTATTATGCCAGATCCTTCCTCCATGGTCATGTTACGCTTTGTCCTAAATTTGATGTGATTTGGTCCAGTGGTTACGGAGCAAGGTGGGGCCGGACGTGCACGCAATGGGAACATTTATATATATATAGATAGCAGTGCTTTATTACGGTAGCTATTACAATTATTTGCTTGAATTTTTTTGTAATTTTTATTCTAGTTACATGTCTAGTTACATTTTTCTTGGGTTTGAAGAAAACTTGTTCAAAACTTTCGTTTCAATCCAGTCCTGATTTTCCTTGAAGAATTTCCGATGGACGCTCATCAAACACAACCCAGTCAGTCAGTCCTCTCCCATTGTACTTCTGAGCCAGGTCTTTACCCTTCGAAGGGTACTGAAAATCGTTCAACAGTAGCCATGGTGGACAGGAAAGCACTTAAAATACTGATTACACCTCTCTTTTTAACCACATCTGAGGAAATAAATTCATCTCTCAGCTTTTTGTTAATTAGCAGCCTTTTATGTTTCCTAATTATGTGTGTCTCTTGAGGACATATTACGTCCCCCTTGTTTTTAAGTAATTAGTGTTCGACTTGGTTTCTTTTAGTCTTACAATTTAGCCCATTAATATTCCATGAAATGATTTTCAGATCCAAGCAGATTAAATGGTCAACTTATTTATTTCAAACAAAAAAAGTCCCCTTTATAGATTCCCTCCCACCCCGGGGTGCACGCTGCCTTGGTGCTTGCGCATCCAGCGTCTCAGCTGCGTGCAAATCCTCCTCTTCTGCACCTGCCCTGGTGTTTCTGGCGGTGATGGTCTTTTGAACACCCCCTGGACCCATGAGAAGAGGGACCGGAGGGGGAGGCAGCTGAGGGTCTTCGGAGGCCTCTCTTTTTCGCAGACCTGTGAGAAAAGTAAACAATTCACCTCCAGATTCTGGGAAACTGCCATTATCATTGATCAATCAATCAGATTAATTAAATCTGTATGCTGTCCTTCATCTGAAACTCTCAGGGCAGCTGACAGCATAAAAATACAAAATAAAAACACAGCATAAGCCAACCTCCCAATCCACAAGCATGTTTAAAAGGCCATGCATTGTTCAATGAGCCAAAGGCCTGGTTCTAGAGCAGAACTTTCCAAGCTTTTCATGTTGGGGACACACTATGGAGACATTCCTCATTTGGCAACACAGTGATTCAATTAAACGAACCCTTTTCCAGCCCTGGGAGGAGCACTAAGGTGCGGCGACACACAGTTTGGAAAGCTCTGTTCTAGAGAAACGTCTTTGCTTGGCATCTAAAGATAAGTAATGAAGGTGCCAGATGAGCCTCCCTGGAGAGAGCATTCTCCTGCCTTTCAGGGCCACTACCATTGTGCTATGAGCCCCGCTAGGCACCTCCCAGAATCCGCACTCACACCACACCCTACCTGCTTTCCTTCTCCCGCGGCCACAATGAGGTCCCCCGCTTCCTCCTCTGGGCCGGGGGGCAGAGAGCACTGGTGGTCCTCCTCTGATTGCCCTACATGTTTTGTCTTTTCTTTGTTTCTTTCAGGAGAGCAGTCATGGGGTTCCTCCACCTGCAAACACATGCAAACAGATAACTTACAAAACAATTACTGAACCAAAAGCAACCCAAGATAAATATCTATTCTTATTTTTTAATGACTGGATAAACCACTCATTCAACACACATTGAGGGCTCCCGCCTCCTCCTCTGGGCTGGGGGGCAGAGAGCGCTGGCCCTGCAGTTGCAACTTCAGCTCCACAGCTAGTTACAGGGAACCAGGCAGAGGGCCTTGTCAGTGGTGGCGCCCTCCCATCAAATGTCAAAGAAATAAACAACTATCTGACTTTTAGAAGACATCTGAAGGCAGCCCTGTTTAGGGAAGGTTTTGTGTTTTTAATATTCTGTTGGGAGCTGCCCTTGGAGGAACCCAGAAGCCGAACTCTCCTGCCTGCATTGAGTCGCTGGCCAGGGAAGCCCTACAGGCCTGGTGCCATGGGGGGCTGGTGCATCAGGACGAGTGGGGCAGCAAGCACAGCCTGCCCCCAGCAGCCCCCTGCCTGTCTGCCCCCTTGCTCACAACCGGTCGGCCGGCCAGCTTCCTCCTCCTCCTCCTCTTCCTTCCCAGCCTCAGGGTTGCCCTTGTGCAGCTCAGCAGGGCTTCCCTCCTGCTCTGTCTGCTACGTACCTCATTTAAGGAGTCCCACAAACTGTCTAGTGAGCTGAGGGAGCTCTCGGGGGTTAGTGTTGGCACCTGCAAGGAAGAGGGAGAAGTATTTTGTGTGGCATAAACAGTATCATGAACATTCAAATGTAAAAGACGAGCAATTAAATTAAAACTCAAGGCACCCATTAATATAACCCAGGGCGGGGGGTGGTCGTCCTTGAAAGGCCTCCAGCTGCCTTCCATTCTGCAGTTGATATGCCCCCCTCCCCTTCTGCCAATTGTCACTTTGGCTGCTGCCACCTACCCAATCAGGACTCAGCAAATCGAGTCGAGGTTTTTCCTCCTGCGTGGGTCTGCCTGGTTCTTCTGTTTGCCTCTCCTCCTTGCTAGCCACCTTGTCACGCAATTCTGGACCCTCAGAGGCTGACTGCTGGCAGAGACAGGACCCCAGAGGTGGTGGCAGTGGTGGTGGGGAGAGAGGAGAAAGAGAGCAGCCCAAAATGAGACAGGGAGGAACCCAGAAGCCAAACTCTCCTGCCCGCCTTGAGTCGCTGGCCAGGGAAGCCCTACATTCCTGGCGCCATGGGGGGCTGGTGCATCAGGACGAGTTGGTCAGCAAGCACAGCACATTAACTCTCAAGGCACCCATAATTGAAACAGCAGAACAGCGGCATAGGGGTGCCCGCTTCAACACGGGGGTCCTGCGGGTGGGGGAGGCTGCCTGGAGCTTCCCTCTGCCACCGCCCCCTCAGCTGTAGGGCGGCTGAGGGAGAGGCATTGGGCAGACGCAAACCCCACGCTGCCCTTTCAGGCAGGGCCAAGCCTGCAGGCTCCCAAGCCACCATGTCACTCCCAGCAGAGACACGTGGCTCGGGGATGCTGCAGGCCCCCCGGAAATTACCGAACCCCCTGGTGTGGCGCCCAATGCCAGCCGCGTTTTTTTGACTCAACTGAAAAGTTTGGTGAACCCAATTTATTTATTTTTTAAGCTGGGCTTTTGGTCATTTTGCCACCCCCCTCAGTGATGACACCTGGGGCAGCCCCACAACCCCCCACCCTCCTTTCTCTGCAACTGCAACAGAATAAAAGGACTCAAAACTCATTTAGCAATTTCCTTTTGGTCCTCTCACCATTTCGGAGTTTGCGGAAAGTCTTTCTCGCTGTCTAATACGACGTATTAGTACTCTTGGCAGTTAAGCCACCCAAAGGCGGTTGGGCCACGGCTGGGGTTGGCTTCAACTGCAAAGTGAGGTGGGGATTCTGAGCCGATGTCACAGACAGGTTCCGATCAGTCCATTTCCTCTAAAGGGGGGGGGGAACCTGTTTCCCCTTAGGGTGACCGCTTAACACACCACCCAAGAGAAAAAGAAGAAAAGCGGAGAAATCTTTTGTAGCAAGAAAGAATGAGAGGCAGTTTTCTTTTCCCTGTACTCCTCCGTTGTAACACTTTTTCATTATTATTATTATTATTATTATTATTATTATTAAAATAGATTTAGTGAACATTCATCTCAGAGTGCTCTGTAAATTGATAGCCATAGTCTTTACATACTAACCTTTTATGCTCTTCCACATCCGTTTAATGTTCCTAAACCTTTTTTTAGATTCTTTTCGCCTCTTTTAGAGTTTTATATATACTTTGTGTTTAATGCTTTTTAGCTTTCCAAAACGTTTTACACATTGTACAGTAAATGACTGTACCCCTTTACAGATACTGGTCTACTATTGTAATAAAAAAATTGATTGATTGAAATGTAGTGATTGGACTGTAATGTAATGTAATGTATTCCCCTCCCCCCAAATTAATACTTCATTGCTCATTAATATTAGTAATAACAACGAAATAAGTCAAGCCAGAGGCTCCTCCCAGCTTTGCTTTGCCCCACCCAGTGGGCGTGACCACTCATCACTAAACCCCGCCCCACCTCTCCCCGTTTTCCAACACCACCTTTAGCGACCTATTGCCTTCCCCAGCTCCATTCTTCCTGCCTCCTTTCACAATGGCTCGCCCGGATTGGCTTAGGCAGCCTGGTTGGACGAAGCAGATGGACCTGTTCTTGCTGCTGCTTGTCTGCCAGGTTTCTTTTACACACAGCAACCCAGGCCTTGTGGGCAGGGAGGGGGGGGTTGCAGTGATTTTTAGGAAGTCATAAGTTTGCACCAGGCGTCCTATTGGGAAGACCCAGTTCTCGGAGTGCATGTTCTGGAAGATGGGCAATAGGGGCAGTACAGGATTCCTTTTGGTGTACCAACCTCCCCGCTGCACCAAGGATTCCCTGCCCGAGCTGTTTCAGGCCATGGTGGATGTTCTCCTGGAGACACCTAGCTTAGGGGATTTTAACTTCCATGCCGACACGACCTTACTATGGGCCACTCGGGACTTTGTGGAAAGCATGGCCTCCATGGGGCTGTCCCTAATAAGTCTGGCCCAACTCATAGCTGCGGACATGCCTTAGACCTGGTGTTTACCTCTATGGATGCTGGTGATCTGACACTAAGTAAAAGCGAAACAAAAGAAGTGCCATAGTCAGATCACTTCCTGGTGCAACTGGACTTCTCCACGACCCTTTCCCTCTGCCGGGAGGTGGGACCAATTCGGATGGTCCGCCCCTGCTACTTAATGGATCCAATTGGCTTCCAGAGAGTGGTAGGGGATGTTTTATCCCATATTGATGGCCTTTCAGCTGATTCCCTGGTGGCCCGCTGGAATGTGGAGTTAACCAGGGCTATTGACTGTCTGGCTCTGAAGCACCCTCTCCGATTGCATGGAGCCTGGACAGCCCCGTGGTTTCCCCCAGAGCTGAGGGCGATGAAACAGTCACTGAGATGACTAGAGTGCCGGTGGCGGAAAACTCATTCTGAATCAGACCGGACACGGGCTAGAGCTCAACTTCAAGCCTACCAAGTGGCGATGGCGATGGCGAAGAGGACCTTCTTCACCGTTGCTATTGCAGCTGCAGAAAGCAGCAGCAGGAGACTCTTCCAGGTGGTTCACAATCTATCAGAACCACCTGCATCACCAGGGCCTGGTAGGGACTCCAAGATCTCCTGCAATGCTTTTGCAAAGATTTTTGCAGATAAAGTCGCTCAGATTCAGAAGGAGCTAGACTCCACCGTGGGAGCAGGGCCGGGGCAGGAGAGTGCTGGAGCCCTGTCTAGTCATGTTTCATGGGATCAATTCCAATCTGTTACTTCCGAGGATGCGGACAGTGAAACCGACCACCTGTCTCCTTGATTCTTGCCCATCCTGGCTAATAAAAGCGAGCCAGGAAGGGCTGGGTGAAGGGCTCTGTGGGGTGGTGAATGCTTCCCTCTGTGAGGGAGTCTTCCCAGACCCACTGATAGAGGCAGCCATTAAACCGCTTCTTAAAAAAACATCTTTAGACCCAGCCAATATGGCCAACTATTGCCCAGTCTCAAATCTACCATTCTTGGGCAAGGTGATTGAGCTGAACAACTCCAAGCTGAACAACTCCAAGCACGCCTGGAGGATGCGGACCATTTGGATCCCTTCCAATCAGGATTCAGGCCTCATCATGGGACTGAAACTGCCTTGGTTGCACTGGTCGATGATCTCCAGCGGGACAAAGGTGAGAGCTGTTTCCTAGTTCTGCTGGATCTCTCAGCAGCCTTTGACACCATTGATCATAACATCCTTCTGGAGCGTCTAGAGGGATTAGGAGCTGGCGGCACTGTTATACAGTGGTTCCGCTCCTTTCTCCGGGGCCTTGTCCAGAAAGTGGTGTTGGGGGATGAGTGTTCAGACCCCTGGGCTCTCACTTGTGGAGTGCCTCAGGGTTCCGTCCTCTCCTCTATATGAAGCTGCTGGGAGAGATCATCAGGGGGTTTGGGCTGGGTGTTCATCAGTATGCAGATGACACCCAGCTCTACCTCTCTTTTAAATCAGAACCAGTGAAGGCGGTGAATGTCCTGTGTGAGTGCCTGGAGGCGGTTGGAGGATGGATGGCGGCTAACAGATTGAGGTTGAATCCTGACAAGACAGAAGTACTGTTTTTGGGGGACAGGGGGCGGGTGGGTGTGGAGGACTCCCTGGTCCTGAGTGGGAGAACTGTGCCCCTGAAGGACCAGGTGTGCAACTTGGGAGTCATTTTGGACTCACAGCTGTCCATGGTGGCGCAGGTTAATTCTGTGTCCAGGGCGGCTGTCTACCAGCTCCATCTGGTATGCAGGCTGAGACCCTACCTGCCCGCAGACTGTCTCTCCAGAGTGGTGCATGCTCTAGTTATCTCCCACTTGGACTACTGCAATGTGGGGCTACCTTTGAAGGTGACCCGGAAACTGCAATTAACCCAGGAAAGTTCAGGAAAGTTTTTAATCTGTGACATTTTAATGTATCCTAATATCTGTTGGAAGCCGCCCAGAGTGGCTGGGGAAACCCAGCCAGGTGGCTGGGGTGCGCAAATAAATTGTTGTTGTTGTTGTTTGTTGTTGTTATTATCCTCTTTGAGGCAAACACTTGTTGGAAAAGCAGAATACAAATATTAAATCAAACATCACCCCATTAAACTTGCTTCCATTATTGGCAGCCTACAGACACATATTTAGAAGCACCACAGATGCTCAGGTCATGTGTCCCCAATTTCATTGCCTCTTCTTCCTTGTTATAAAAATAGAATGGGCAGGTCAATCCTATATTTGGATTACACCAGGACTGGAGAATTGTTGCTGTAGCTGCGCTGG
The DNA here is from genome assembly GCF_009819535.1 of Lacerta agilis. Classification (NCBI taxonomy): domain Eukaryota; kingdom Metazoa; phylum Chordata; class Lepidosauria; order Squamata; family Lacertidae; genus Lacerta; species Lacerta agilis. Next base: position 15,185,884 of record NC_046326.1, on the reverse strand, counting down.
CGGAATGGCTGGTGTATTGATTGTATTCTCAGCCTGAGAAGGCATAAATACACTTCAGGCTCTTATATGAAGTTTTATTGAGATTTAAAAAAATAAATAAGCGAGCAGGACAAATGGACATAGCACAATATGGAAAATAAAATGCAACCTACTTGTTCAAATATATCTAGTCCAGGGGTTAGCAAACTTTTCCAGCAGGGGGCTGGCCCACTGTCCCTCAGACCTTGTGGGGGGCCGGACTATATTTTTTTTTGGGGGGGGGGTGAACAAATTCCTATGCCCCACAAATAACCCAGAGGTGCATTTTAAATAAAAGCACACATTCTACTCATGTAAAAACATGCTGATTCCCGGAAGAATCCGCAGGCCAGATTTAGAAGGCGATTGGGCCAGATCCGGCCCCCGGACCTTAGTTTGCCTTCCCATGGTCTAGTCTAAGCTGGTGACTTACAAACAGGCTTCTGGACTCCTTATAAGCAACACAGTGGAGACGGTCAGTTGCAGGGGTGGTTGTTGTTTTAATTGCTATTCTAGCAAAAAACAAAACAATGTATAACATCATAAACTTACTAGTAATATATAACTGTTGCTTAAGTTACAAGTTTTTCTCATAGTCAAAGCAGGACAAGCATCCCTGATGCAAGGCGTCCCAGGAGGCCTGCCAGGTTTTTAAATGCTTCCCTACCTAGGTTCGGCTGAGTGACATCTGGCAGTGTGGTGTAGTGGTTAAGAGCGGTAGACTCGTAATCTGGGGGACCGGGTTCGTGTCTCCGCTCCACATGCAGCTGCTGGGTGACCTTGGGTTAGTCACACTTCTCTGAAGTCTCTCAGCCCCACTCACCTCACAGAGTGTTTGTTGTGGGGGAGGAAGGGAAAGGAGAATGTTAGCCGCTTTGAGACTCCTTCGGGTAGTGAAAAGCGGGGTATCAAATCCAAACTCTTCTTCTTCTTCTTCTTTTAGCAGTTAGTCTGGGCACAGGGCACATTTGCCAGGCAGTCTGCAAACACCTTTCAGGAAGCTGGGAAGGATGGCAGGCACCTCCTGGGGCAGGGGGATGTGTATTTCTGCAGGTTGAAATTGCCACCAGGATTTTTCAGTTTTCCCGCTAGATAAAACCTATCCTTTGCTTGTGTATTTCAGAAAAATCAGGAAGTGTGTCTCTCAGGTCGAAACGGAGGGCAAAAGATTGGGGCCCTTCTCCAAAATCAATATATGGACAACTATTTTAAAAGGTTTTACCTCTCCTACTGAAGTTAATGGGAGGGGAATTTCCTGGGTCAGATACCGGGTTAGTGTGCAGCTGCTCCATTGATGGAAGTGTGGATGTGGACTGCAGAGGTATAAGATCTGGCATGGATGGGCTGCTCCCATCAGTGACCCACCCACAGTTCTTTTCCACCAGTGTTATCCATCCGGTGTCATTTTGGTGGCATGACAGAATTCCACCAAAGGCCCCTCAGCTGGTGGGTCCTCAGCATTGGATTGTGTCTTGAGTAGCAGTGGCTGCTTCTTAAGTCTGCAAGATTAAGAAACGGGAGCTACATCTATAAAATCTGCCAAAAAAAAGTTATTTGATTTTGGTTTAAATGTTACCCATGACTGGGAACTCCCAGGCAGTGGAACACACAAAGTGTGTTAATGTGCATCTGATGAAGTGCCACTCTTAAATTATTTTAACAGTTACTGAGAATCCTGGAAACTTTGTTAAGGGAGCTGGCCTCACAGATCTATGATTCCCAGCAGCACCCATAACAAACAACAGTTCCCAGCATTCTCTGTGGCTTTTAAAGTGTTGTAAGAGTGCTTTAAATGTAAAGTATGGATGTGACCAGAGTTTAGCAGAAAGCACTTGTGTGGACAAATGTAAACCAAAGTACCGGTACATATGGAAACATCAGAACTGTGTGACCCACATGCCAATTGCCTTAAGGTCAGCCCTGATGAGACTGTGTAGGGGTTGGACTGACAAGCCCTGCACGTTCTAGGTCCCTGATGTCACCATTCAGAGTACAGACCCAAGGACTTGTTATGGAAATAAAGGGGGGCACTTATTGGAAATCAGTTTTGTCACCTCTTCCCCCAAAAACCCTGAGACAATGAGCCCAGCCACCTTTTATTCACAGTCGCATAAGCACTACACTACAGCATGGCCTGCACCAAATGTTGTTTTTGTACAATCTTGTTTGTCCTCAGCAACCAAAGTTATACTATCAACATATACAAGCAGAAAAGTTGTTTTCCTTCATTTGCAAGGAATCATACAAAACAAAGTGGCACTAATAAAGAAATGTTCCAGTGTGGCAACAGAAAGCAAACTAAAAATGCTTATGCAGTTGATCAAAACTATCCAACAATATCAAGTTATAGGAAAACTGGTGCTATTAACAGTAATCTTTCTGGTTGGTTAATTGGTTTGGCAACTTCCAGGCACATGATGTGTGATGCTAATTATTCCCCTCAAGAGTTAAATGATAACTGATTAGAAGCAGCTACCAGAGAGCTATAAGATTCAGGTGAGGGTCAGATGACTTGTCAATCCCAGCAGGTATATAAGAGGGTGACCCGGCCAGCCCATCGCTTTCTATTCCCGTATGTTGTTGCCCACGGAGTGCAACTATGCTCAAATTGACAAAGAGGCATGTGCCATTCCCTCTGATGCAGATCTGATATATATATATCTATTGGGGTGGGGTGGGGTGGGGTGTTTTTGCACATGTGCCCATCAAGCTGTGTGTGGGAATTATCCCTCCATGTGTGGTGCTGTCAGGAGGGGGTCGTGCAAATGCTGCGCGTTGTGCAGAATGGAAATATTTAGGTACAATGTTCTATTCACGGATGCAGCTTGCAGAAGGGAAATTCAAGAGGGCAAGGGAGCATGGGTCCGCTGTGGGGAGCGGAGCGCAGCGCATTTCTTGCACATGGGTGCTGGCCTGCAGAAGGGATTTGTACTGTGGAGCTGTTGTGGAAAATGCCTATGTGGTTGTGTTGACAGGTGTGCAAAGGAGGGGTGCAGAAACTAAAGGTATCTGTCTATATGGCCTTTCCAAAGGCCAGGTTGTGCAGTCAGCTGGGGCCTGTAAAAAGCCACACCGGGAGCCACCTTAAGTTGAGGCTGCATGGGCCTTGTGGTGCATGTGACTCAAGATTTTATTCAGTTGAACCTCTGGTTACAAAGTTGACATTTTTTTTAGCACTGCCCCCCTAGTGAGCCTTCTTTTGTTCACTTCTTTTTATTTTGAGGCAGTGAACGCCTATGTTTGTGGAACTGCAAACCTTTCCAGTCATGTGTTACTCAAATCAAATCCCACATATGAATGTGGGGAAAGATGATGGTATGTAGCCTGGTGTAAATTAATATGTAGGGGGGGGGGGGTTACCACAGCGTGGACTGTCCCTGAGAACCATAGACTGTCCCCGGGACAGGTGAGGGTGCTGATCCCTTATTTTCAAATCCGAAACTTGACAGCTATGATTCTTAGGTCTCAAATATAGATGTTCATCAATGTACCAGGCAAACACATACATAAGTTTATAAACCACGTGTCTGAAATAGTACAGGAGAGCAACCCTGAAGCCATTTTTGACTCTCCCAAATTGACCTCAAATATTTATTTGTGCAAGGAGGAAGGAAAAGCTTTCCAATCGCTTTTGGACTGTAGGGGCTTACACCTCCCTGCAAATAGTCTGCCCCTGAGCACCCGCGTCTAGCACGGGCCGAGGCGGCGCGCGCAGCTCGGGCCGATCAGCGCCGGGGGGAGGGGAGGGGAGGGGGGCGGGCGTCGCCGTTCGATCGCGGCCGAGAACTCCTCAAGGAGTCCTCTTCCCTCCGCAGACAACGGGGCGGCGCTCGGAGCATGCGCGCCCAAGCGTTCGAACGCCGAGGGGGTGGTGCTTCCGGCGTGGGCGGGGCCTGCCTTGAGAGAGGAAGGAAGGAGGAAGCCGCCATCTTGTTGTCGCGTCGCCTCCGCCGCCGCCATAGTCCGGAGCAGACCCACCGAGTGACGGGCTAGGAGATAGGCCGACACCCGGAGCGGGCGACCGAGCGCAGCAAGGCAGGCGCGAAAGAAGGGAAGAAATAAAAGAAAGGAAGGAGGAAGGAAGGAGGAAGGAGAGAGAGAGCGAGCAGGCAGCAGGGCCGGTGAGGCTTTTCCCCTCTGTGAGGCGCGGGGGCGGCGGAAGATGGGACGCGCGCGTGCGTAGCTGGGCCTGGGATCGGGGCCTCCCTTTTCCTACTCTTTCTCCTCACACATCCCTCAGCGACAAGGAAGCAGGGAGTGGGGAGAAAGCGGGACGGCCGACGGACGGGCCTCGGCTTGTGGGGCCGTCGGCGGGTGCCCGGTGAGGCCCGACGAAGCAGCCCCTGCTGAGGGACGGGCGGCGGCGGCGGCGGCTTTGTCGGCCTTCAGGCCGCGCCCCCCCCTTCCTTTCTTCCCTCTACTTCTGGGTCCAGGAAAGCGCGCGGAGGCCCCGGCAGTCGCAGCAGTTTCCCTTAAAAGCCGCGCTCTGCGGGTAAAGGGTTCTTTATTGCGCCGAGTGGAGGCTGTGGGCCCGCGGGATTCTGGCCTAGGTCTTGGCGGCTGCTCACTTGTCCAGCGAGGAACGGAGGGTGGGGAGCTGGTTTCCCCCCCCCTTCCCTTTCTCAAACCCCCTCTCCGGTTTGCCGACACATAACTAAAATGGGGAAAGGGTGTGGGGAGAGAAAGAGACGCCCTGGAACTCGCTTGTTCCTTCCTCGGAGGGAAGCTGAAGGGCTTGGAAACCTTCTTCGTAATAAAAATGTTGCAGCCCCGCCCCTCCAAAAAACCCAAAAGGGGGAAATGATCTTAGTGTTGTAGCTAACTAGCTTCTACACGGAATAGACCCACTGAAGTTGTTGGATCTAATCTAGCCATGCCTATTCATTTCACTGGTCCCTTTCTGAGTATGAATAGTAATGAATGCAATCCATAATATGCAGTTTTGCCCCGCAGCCACTACCTGGCCTGGCTGTGGAGAAAAATGTTTTTAAAGCTGCCACTTCTAACACCAAAATTTACTGTTGTTTTTTTTCACAGTAGCAGGCCCATTATTTTTATTTGTGGCAGCTGGTCAGCCAGTCTTAAGAAACAGGGGGGGGGGGTCTTCTGACCAGTGTTGTAGTTCCAGCAGGGGTTGGGGGTTGCCTTGTGGGTCTTTTGTTATTCTCTACCTTGGTTGTGTTGAGATGCAGTTGGGGGAGTGTACTACGTTTTGGCTTGGTAATTTCTGGACTTGCCCTTTTGGAAGAAATAGTAAATTAGCTCCTCAAATCACAACACTTGCAAAAGGAGGAATGCAGACTTTTTATTGAGTACACTCTTGTATAATCCAGCTTGTATCAGCTACACTCTTAAGAGCTTGCAAACACTTTGGGGGGTTGCTCAGGGAGGCCTAGAGTTGTTTTATCTTAGTCACTTTTCAGCAGAGTAGCAAGAGAACTAGCTACACTGCAATATCAGTAACACAAACATTTCAGAGGCCTCCCAGCAGCTTCTGTTTAGTTTTCTGGTGGTCTGCAGCCACTCCTGAGTGGCTATACTTTTGTAACATATTCTCAGAGGAACAGTTGAGTTTTGAGGGTACATACCCCTCTCTTTACATGTAACTTCAATACCAAGACTTCAGCATGTGCCATCCATAAAGAAGCTTTGCTTTAGAATCTTTGTAAACCTGTAAGATGCATCTGGCAAACTTCACTCCTTATTTCCAGTCAGGTGGCTTTAGCTGAAGAGGTGCTCTGCAATTCAGAAGCCAAACTTCCTGCTTGGAGCGCTTGCTTGTGTCTATGAAGTGCCATAGTTAGGCCTTCCTTCCCTTAACATGATTTGGGGCCACTAATTTTGTATGTGCACAGGAAAGGGCTTTTCAAAGTCACCCTTTTGTGAAAATTGGAGAGGGGGCTTGTCACTGTCCCCATACGGTGTACCTCCATTTCATTTCCAAAACAAGTTCCCCTTTAGAAGTTTTTTTAAAGGCAGCACACCAGTGTGCAGACTTCATTTGCAGCAGTATTTTCAGCAGATAGGAAGTAGTGTAGTAAAAACAAAACTGAAAAGAAGAAGGCAGTACATTCAGGATGTTACGCTAATTTTTTTTTTAGTCTTATTAAGAGTTTTGGAAAAAAAAGTTTAGAGAGCTTATGGCTAGTTTATTAATAAAGACAATACACCATCTGTATTGGCATCTTTTGCAATACAGAGTTGCTGGGAAACTAGTGGGAGTCTTTTTGGATGTGTATGAAATTTTCTCATTTCCAGAGATGTGCCTGTGTTTGTCTGTTGCAGCAAAAATGAGTTTTACAGAACCCTCATGACACTAGGTCAGATTCATCAGGACACAAAGGATTCTCTTTTCTCCCCACCCCCAACAGCCCCCACCGGCTCAGAGGGTCCTCCAATGTTTGCATTTTGCTACAGTTGGGATATCACCGTAAAAAATTTTTATTACTTGGTGGATTAGAGTCCGCTTCATCAGATTAAGTAAGTTAGTTCTAGTGGGCAAATTTATATACCGGTACATCTGGGTGTAGAGAGAGAAATGTAAACAATGAGGTCAGATAGAAAGGAATGCAGAAAGCCTAGTAAGTGAAAATTGCATTAAAGTTTAAAACTTCATAAAATTTCATAAAATAAGCAGGGTGATCATGATGATAACTTATTATTTTACTTTTATGTAATTTTCTGGCTTTATTTTTTGTGTTTTATTTCTATCTGATCTCAATGTTTATATATTTCTCTTTTCCTTCATGTGTATATACATCCACCAACCCGGGAGCACACTCAGTGCATTTGAAGGGGCCCTAGTCCACCTTGTGCCATAAGAAATTTGTTAAGTCTTTAAGGCACCACAAGACTCTTCTTTGGGGGTGGGGGTTTCCCTATCAGTAGTCTATTAGTAAAATAGTTCTCCTAATCTGCATCATTGCGGACATCCTTCCAACTGGTATAGCTTGCAGCAAATACTTAGAAATGCTAACAGTATTATCTTATCTTTTTCAGATTGAAGTGAGTGGTTTTTGGATAGAACTCAAGTTTGTCAGAAGACTTTTTTTTTTAAGAGAGTTGTTCCACAGTGCAAGTGACTGCTTTACTCTTGAGTGACTTTACAGGTGCTTGCCTGCGTTGCAATAAAAGACTCATATATTGAGCAGGACCTTATTTATCTCTTCATCTTGGAGAGTCTAATAAACTATTACGGTTTGTGTACTCACAAAGTTTTGAAGTTGAAAAAGACATCTTTATAAAGCAAAACATGAGTACAGCCAGAACAGAGAACCCTGTTATAATGGGTCTCTCCAGTCAAAATGGACAGCTGAGGGGCCCCGTAAAACCCACTGGTGGCCCAGGAGGCGGGGGAACACAGGCTCAGCAACAGATGAACCAGCTGAAACATCCCAACACAATCAATAACGGCACTCAGCAGCAAGCACAGAGCATGGCCTCCACTATCAAGTAAGTACTTGCCAAACTACTCAGCAGCCATGTTGGTGCTTAAAGGATGACCTCCAGAGTTCTTCCTGTGGGCCTGTTTTGCCAACCGGAGCAATGCTTGATGCCAAGCCATAACTGCCATCCTTTCTGTTCTGTTATTTTTCATGCATTCTAATTGTTGATCATGAAATGCCCTCATGTTTGTACATAATAGCCAGTGTTTCCATTGTTTATGAGTTTGACAAAATCCACTTTGGTTGTGCTAGGCTCTGAACACTTTGGACTCCATAGCTGCATTAATCAGATCTTAACTAGTGTACTGTGTCAGGTTCTGGGTGCTATACTTTAAGGAGGATGCAGGCAAATGAAAATGATTTAGAGGAGGGCAACAAAGCTGATCAGCCATATGTAAAGGGAGTCATATGAAGGATGGTTGAAAAAACTGAGCGTGGATGCCCTGGAAGAAACCCTAAGTGGTAACATGATAGCACTCTTCACGTACCTGAAAGGCTGTTACATAGATGTGGGGTGGGGAACACTTGTTCTCTGATGCCCCAGAGGACAGGATTAGGTCTAAGGAGTTTAAGTTACAGATGGATAGATTTTGGTTGAAAATGAGGAGAGCCCTCTTGATGGTTCTAGCATTGAACAGGGAGGTGGGCTATATGTCCTACAAATCACCCTTCACCTCTCTGATTCTGTGGAGCTTTAACGATTTCAGCAAATACTTAATTGGGATTCTTGTACTTCATTACTTAATGTGTATTTGTATCCATCAATGCACATGGTGCTTTAGAGAGCCCTGAGGAGCTTATAATAATAACTAAGCATATTAAACATGTTAATAACATATGTTTTACACAATAATTCAGTATATGTAACTGCAGAAAAGCTTTCCTGATCACTGCTTCTCTGAGTAGCCCAGGCTCCTTGATCCAGTAGCAAATTGCTGCAAGCACAGGAACACTATTGAGAGAGCTGTATTAATAATTGAGGCCAGCTTCCCCAGAGAACAGTGAAACCCACAGTCTCAGGAATATTGGACTTGTGCCTTAGAGGTAAGAACCATCATACTGATACTCACCTGGAAACAAGCTCACGGGCTACCAGAGGACTTGCTCGTAATTGGTGTTGTGTATTCCCAGTAACTGACATTGGTGATTATACTGGTGGCTGCATTTGTGATGGACTGAAGTTTCTGCATCATCTTCAAGGTCAGCTACACATAGCTGTATATTGGGAAGAGTGAGGCTTCCAGACTTGCATAACAGTGGCAAGGCTACTTGCTCCCTGCCTTATTGGTTGAAACTGTTGAAATGTACTGCTGTCCGTAACTTCCACCTAAGAGTCCTGGCGGAAACTCCAGAAATTAACTTATTTCAGAAGGAGTGTGACCCCACTCAGAGCAAACAGTTCCATCTCTTCTCCAGTTATAAGATCACCTACTATGAGCATCTGTCTTGTCTGGACAAAGTTTGATATTGACCCTCATCTTGACTATTACTGATTTCAGGCAGTCATTTAAGAATTATCTTACCTGGTTCAGATTGGAAAGGAATAGAAACCCCCTGTCTTGTATTAATATGGTGGGACAAAAGAGATACATGCAATACCCCATAAGAGAGCTTCTACAGGAAAGAAAAGCCCTCCATTATCATCACCTGTAATTGCCAAATAGGGCAGTACAGTGGACACTTGGGTTGCTAATGCGATCTGCGCAGGAGGCACGTCTGCAACCCGCAGCGCTGCATCTGCGCACGCGCATGTTGTTATTTGGTGCTTCTGCGCATGCGCGAAGCGCCGAAACCTGGAAGTAACCCGTTCCGGTACTTCCGGGTTTGGCACGGAGCGCAACCCAAAAACGCATAACCCGCAGCGTTCGCAACATGAGGTATGACTGTAATAGAAGACTGCAAAGTGGTCTCCCCAGTGCTTTTCTCTGGGGGGACGCAAGGGTACACCTACTCCTAAACATTTTGTGAATATTTGTACTTTTGTCCATTTACTGTATTTATTTTTTTCCAATTTGAACTATAAAATGGTGATTTTCTTGAGTCAAAATGAGAGTACCCCTAAACATTTTTTTTAAAGCACTGGGTCTCTGTATTCACAAAACGTGTAGCACTTCCAGAAAGATGCCATAATCATTAGTTACAAAAACTGCTGAGAAGTTCAATAACATTATTGGAGTTAGGCTCCCCATGTCACTTACTGTAAGTCATCAGCTATGGTGATTAAGGCAGTCTGCCTGAAACTACAGCCAGAAGCCAGTTTGATATGGACCTAGATAGACAGCTCCCAGTACTCCTGGATAGACTACCTATACAGTGGTACCTCGGGTTACAGACGCTTCAGGTTACAGACTCAGCTAACCCAGAAATAGTACCTTGGGTTAAGAACTTTGCTTCAGGATGAGAACAGAAATCACGCGATGGCAGCGGGAAGCCCCATTAGCTAAAGTGGTACCTCAGGTTAACAGTTTCAGGTTAAGAACGGACCTCCAGAACGAATTAAGTTCTTAACCTGAGGTAATACCACTATAGTTCACTCAACTACTTTGGCTATTAGGAAAGAGCATATTGGCCTAAAATTGCTTAGTTTATGGTAATCTGGGAATTTTTTTAAAGGTGGTCTTACTATAGAATTTTTTAGTTTAGATGAAAGGCATCTTTCCCCTAATGAAGAATTGACTATATTATGAATCGATTATAGTGTTTATTAAATCTCTTTGGACAACTTTTGTGGAAAGACCCAAGACAAAATACATGGCTTATAAAATTTAAAACCATAATAAAAACAATTGTCCATAAAAATAACAAAATCAACAGTGGCAGATAATGCATTAAAGAAGAGATATTTATTAATGTGTTGTCAAATGCACATTGTGTAGAAGGTTTTTACCTCGCACCATATAGATACAGCAATTTCTGTGCCAAGTGAGCTTTGGGAGAATGTTACCAAGTTGCAGAGCCATCACTGAAGAAGCCTTCCATGAACATTTATTGGAACTGACCAAATACATTCATGTCAGTAGGCACCTTCTACAAAGATAAGTGCCCTGAGCCTCACAAGGCTTTATGGGTTAAAATTAGAACCTTGAATTGGCCTGGAAACATAGGCAGCTAATGTGGTTGAGTTAGACATTCTACATTGATTACCATTTTTGCACCTATGTTCAGCAAGAATCAAACAACGTCTTGGTTTTTAATACTGGGGATGAGATCAAGGAGTATGTTGTGGCATGTGAAGATTAAATATAATATTTACAATTTCAGGTGCTTGCTTACTTGACTGCATAATGATCATATGTCAGAAGAACTTTGCATCCTGAAACACAGACTAAGGTGGTGCACTGTCAGCCTAAGGAATCTCGTCTTGCTTAGTTAGTTGCTAGATTAAATTTGCCACTATTGCTTTCAGTTAACTCATTCTGACAAGTTTTCTAAGGCATGGATTTTGCATCTGCCACATGCATAATAAAAGTACAGTATATGGACCTCTTCTGACATAGCTGCATAGTATTGGTTTTACACCATTTTAATTGCCATGCCTTCGCCAAAGTGTCCTGGAAATTGTAGTTTGGCAAGTGCTGAATATTTTCCGTTGAAGAGCTTTGGTTCCCTTCAAAGTCCTATGAGAGAAGATGGCTATTATATGAATTAAGCCTTGGGGTACATTTGTGGAAGCGTTAGTTTTTCTTTTGTCATGTTCTCTGGTTTGCATTTCTGGCTCTGTGGTACTCTCAGTCCAGAGTGAAATGGTGCATCCTATCAGGGCTGACAAGTCTTATTTTCTCACTTCAGACCTGGCGATGACTGGAAGAAGACTTTAAAACTCCCTCCAAAAGATCTGAGAATTAAAACTTCGGTAAGGAGTTCCTAAACTTAGAAAGCATGCAAATATTGGGCTTTAAATATAATTGAGGGAGGTGTTTGGACTAAAAAAGGTAAAGGGACCCCTGATCATTAAGTCCAGTTGCAGACAACTCTGGGGTTGCGGCGCTCATCTTTACTGGCCGAGGGAGCTGGCGTTTTGTCCGCAGACATCTTCCAGGTCATGTGGCCAGCATGACTAAGCTGCTTATGGTGAACCAGTGCAGCGCACGGAAATGCCGTTTAACTTCCTGCCAGAGCGGTACCTATTTATCTACTTGCACTTTGACGTGCTGTACTAATCACATTGGCTGTGTAGAATGGACCGAAGGGCTTGTGCATGCAAGCAAGAGCATCTTTTAGTACATATTCTCCATGATGAGCAAATGAGCAAGAAGCCAAGGAAGCTGCCTTATACTGAGGCAGACTGTTGGGCCGTCCTTCTGAGTAGTTTCTACACTGACTGGAAGCAGCTCTCCAAGCTTCCAGGAAGGGGTCTCCCCGGCCCTATCTATAGAATACCAGGGATTGAACTTGGGAGCTTCTACATGCAAAGGAGGTGCTGTGCCACTGAACTATCACTCTTGCTACCTGCTTTTATCTGGTATTGAAATTTAATGTGTGAGAGGGCATAAGCTGACTGTTCTACTTTGCTTGTTCAGGATGTGACATCCACAAAAGGAAATGAATTTGAAGATTACTGCCTGAAACGGGAGTTGCTGATGGGAATTTTTGAAATGGGCTGGGAAAAACCATCTCCGATTCAGGTTGGTTTGTGTGACAGGAGCAGGTGTAAGGTGCTTGCCTGGTGAATGAAAATTCAGCTGGTAGAGGACTATTTGAGCTGGATGGTGCATGATATGGTGCTTTAGATTCCTGTTGAGCACGATGCTTTATTTTGCCATGTTGCTTTCACTGGCACTCTGGCAATATCTAATAGATCAAACTTTATCTAGCTGCTGAGTGGATAACTGAGGCTCCTCCCTCATCCATGTATGTGCAGAGTTCAGGAACATTATTGTTCAATATAGTTAATAATGCAGAACTTTTCCTGCTTGAGTTGTTCTTATTCAGCAAGCTGACCAGCTAGGGGGAAAGCCATTATTTTCTCAATAGGCCATTGGTGTCACAATTGCCTGAAAAATATTTAAGTGGATTCTGTATTAAATTGTGCATCCAGTCTTTGGCTGTATGGAGGGCAACAGGGAGAAATCTTGACTCATTGCTTTTTCTGTGACACTGTTTTACTGGAGGACAAGGCTCCTGTGCTTTGACTTTGGTTCATCCTGAAAACTGTATATCATCTGAAAAAACTGGAAGCAGCTATCTGTGCCCATTTTTGAAAAGAAAAAGAAATCCTAGCTAGTTGATTACCTCTGAGTCACCATACTGACAGGGTGAGAGCCCTCTGTAGCTTCTATCACTCTGCTTGTGAGAGGTCCAGTTTATGATGGTAGACCTCTTGCTTGGGTGGCGTGTTCATGAATGGCAGATACGTGCTTATTTGCCCTAGGGTCTTAACTAATGTTTCTTTAGCTTCAGTGCCTCCCATTAGAGCTAAGCATTGTGTTTTCTTGTGCTGATCCTTGTTACTTCTTTTAAGGAGGAGAGCATTCCCATTGCTTTGTCTGGGAGGGATATCTTGGCTAGAGCTAAGAACGGAACCGGAAAGAGCGGCGCCTACCTCATTCCCTTACTTGAACGGCTTGACTTAAAGAAGGATAACATACAAGGTGAGTTGAAGATGGGAAATAAGTAAGTCCCATGTGAACTTTGTCTAGATCTTTAAATTTTACCCATGGCTTTGTTTAATCCCTTATTATCTTTAATTTCCCACTTCACAGATGTCAGAAAAACAAAGCATTAGACAGACTTTCTCAAGATTGATAATGCTGCTTTATCCCTGCCTCTTCAACAACACCCCCTTAACCTTCAGCAGCACCTGTTAAGAAGGCTGTTCTTTGATTTACAGAACACTTTTACAGGAAACTGCAAACTTGCCCACCCCAGAGTTGTGAAACAGTTGCTGAGATTTTCTCTGCATTGTAGAGATAAAATTCTTGAGAGTAGATTTAGTTGATGAAAATTACAATGGGATGCAATTAAGTGTTTCTTGTTACAGTATGCTCCCGCCAACTAAGTACCTAACTTATTTTCTGAATCAGTCTGTCTTTAGTCCAATATTCTTGGTCCAACTGGATGCCTCGGGGAAGCTCATTTGCATACCAGGCAAGAGGGTGATAGACAGTCCCCAATATTTGTTGCTTAGAAATAATTGCTTCTGGACTAGGTGAAACTTCCTTTATTGAAGCTCTCTAAGCTAGTGACTTAAGACCACCATGTTAGTGAATTCAGTCAATTAATTGTTCATTTTGTTAATAACTTTGATGTCCTGAGCTTGCTGCCAATCTGTTTCATTGATCTTTGTAGTCTAGGTTTTTATATGTTTTAAGAAAAATTCTATTTCCGTTGCCTCTATTTACAATTAACACTCTTAGTGTATGTCTGTATAGGCTGGTAAGAACAATGGGATTTTTGAAAGTCATGTGTTGAACTCTTAAAGGGTAAAATATATGAATGCAAAAATCCTTGGACTGCCCTGAATATTCTTCTTTCTTGCACCTGAATATTCTTCTTTCTTGCAGCAATGGTGATTGTTCCCACACGAGAACTTGCCCTGCAGGTCAGTCAGATCTGCATCCAGGTCAGCAAACATATGGGAGGGGCCAAAGTGATGGCAACCACTGGAGGAACCAACCTACGTGATGACATAATGAGGCTTGATGATACAGGTAGGAGATCTTGTGATGCGGAAGTGTAGAGCCCTGGATTCCCTGGGTAGCATATGACTGCTTAGTTTCAGACCTCCATAATTCAAGTTGCAGCTCATCTCTCTGTGCTTCTGTGTTTTTGCAGTGCATGTGGTGATAGCTACACCAGGGAGGATTCTGGATCTCATCAAGAAAGGAGTAGCAAAGGTGGACCATGTCCAGATGATTGTTCTAGATGAGGTAATATTAGCATTGCCAGACTCTGGAATCTGTTCTTTGCAAGTTAAAGTAGCAGCATGTGGCAACTCATGTTTCTTGAAATGCATTTTGAAATCAGGCCTGTATCCTGGTACCCTTGCAAAGGATGATTCTTCTGCTTAAAAGGGGTAGGGGCTGCATGGAAAAATAAGGTCAAGTTGATTCTGGTTAAGGGCTGGGAAATATTAATGTCTTTAGTGGCTGGGGAAACCCAGCCAGATGGGCAGGGTAGAAATAATAAATTATTATTATTAAATTATTATTTAGGCAGGCATGTTAAAGTGAAGCTGGAACTCTTATTTGGAACTACTTGTAAAGACAGGCCAGTAAGGATCTCTGAACGTTGAGCAAGCTTTTATATGTTGCATGAAGACCCCAGTGTTAAATTGGTCCACTTGTATTTGCAGGCAGACAAGCTGCTGTCCCAAGATTTTGTTCAAATAATGGAGGACATTATTCTCACGCTACCTAAAAATAGACAGATCTTGCTATACTCAGCCACTTTCCCTTTAAGTGTACAGAAGTTTATGGTAAGTGCAGCGTTGATTATTTTCTTGGACTGTTCGCACTTGCTACAACATTTGATAAATTCCTCTTTTCTGAATGACCAAAAGAACAACTATCAGGGTTCCCTGCAGGCTGCATTTTTACCCAAATGTCAAAATGCTTCTCTTTCAGAATTCCCACTTGCAGAAACCTTATGAGATTAACTTGATGGAAGAGCTGACACTGAAGGGAGTTACTCAGTACTATGCCTATGTAACTGAGCGTCAGAAAGTTCATTGTCTCAACACACTATTCTCCAGGGTAAGCAGTGACACCAGGCTTCCAATTCTGCCCCAAACTAAGTTTCATACATGGAATAAAATAGACCAAGTCATATAACTAAACAGTAAACTAAATAAAAGCCATTCATCTAGAAAGCACAGGTCTGAAGACTCTTGGAGAGGAAATGAGGGCTTACATGGTGGCCTCCTCTAATGTAGTCCAAATGAAAAGCTGTGTTTGCATATCTGTACTTACTGCTCCCCATCCCTCATAATTTTTCCAGTAGAATAGAACTCTGTGAATGAGAAATTGTCATTTAAGAGGATATACATAGCTGTATGCTTCATGTTCTGGACTATTCTGAAGCTACATTTCTTCCCTGAGTCGAGGCTTAAGTTGTGAGGTCCCCAGGAACTATGCTGAACTGAAGCAGCCACACCACTTGTTCATCTTGCAGCTGGTAACTCTTTTTACCAAAACCATTAGAACTACTTTGAGCCACCTTTCCTAGCCTGATGCTATCCAGATGTTTTGAACATCCAACTCCCATCAGCTTCATCCAGGGGAGGATAATACATGGTTATGTGTGGGAAGTGTTTGTGCAGTTTATAAATGAGGTGCTTTGTTGTGATTGTTAGTTTTGTCTTTTTTAAAAGATTAATTGCCTTGGAATTTTCAGACATTGAATGCTTTGTATTTGCATTTAGCTCCAAATCAACCAATCAATCATCTTCTGCAACTCTTCCCAACGGGTTGAACTACTAGCTAAGAAAATTTCCCAGCTGGGGTATTCGTGCTTCTATATCCATGCAAAGATGAGACAGGTCAGTATGAAGTTAAAAATTAACAAGCACCTGTAGGATTTTAATGCAACTTGGTTCCTGATACTAAGGGGTTTTTGGGGGGGCAGGGCAGATGAGGAGATAGGTGCTGTTCAGATGTTCCCTTCTTGCTGCATGGCATATACAAATACTCTCTGGAACCACCTCCAGTTCTGTTAATACTACTCGTATGGCACCGAAATATGTGTTTGAAGAGATTTCCTTCAGTTCTTAAATCAAATGAGAGTTAGATTGGTACTGGCACAATGGGGGGCTAAACAGAAGGCTAAATTAAGATAGAATTGGGGTGACCTAGTGTGAAAGTAGAAGACAGGAACTGATAGGGAGTGGCCCCAAATGTAGCACTTCAGACATGTAATATCTGGTGCAGCAGTTTTTCCTGCAGCAAGTTGTGCTTTGTGGCATGAATTGTGCAGACTGTTGTTTCCTTGCTGTTTCTCTGGAGGCCCAGAAATGGAAGGTTCCCAGCTGTTTGGTCTCTCAACATCAGGGGATGTTTTGGTGAATAATCTCTTCCTGTTTCTTACCAGGAGCACCGCAATCGTGTGTTCCACGATTTCCGGAATGGCTTATGCCGCAATCTTGTTTGCACTGGTGAGTACCCCTTTTGTTTTCCCTCTGGCTCATGTCTCAAGCCTAGTGACTATTTAATATCAAATTGAAAGTAGACTTAGAATATCTTCTCTATGCTTCCATTTTGGAAATTCATTAAGCACCTTCAGTCAAATAGGAGAATGCAAGAGGGGTATGGGCGTTATTATGAATGGACATAAGAATGAATAAGGGGGAAAGCAGTTTGGATAACCTCTCTCAGTCCTCCCTCAGCTTTTTGTTGGCTCAGTAGTTATCCCTGAAGAGCATTCACAACTGAATGGTGCAACAGTTTGAGTAGCCAAGAACCACTTTGTCAAGGTTCTGAATTTTCTTGGTTGGGAAAAGTTAGCTATGGGACAACAGTGTGTATTGTTCATCATAAATATCTGTGTGGCTGTGAAGGGTCCTTCAGGGTTAGTCCTTTAAAGAATCCAGTAGCTCTTAACATATCCATAAACTCCACATCTGAGGCTAAAGGAAAAACTAAGTGCAAAATTAGTTGTGTCTTAGGGCCATTCCATTGTCACGGGTGGGACACTTGAACCATGTTTTTTGGTATTCACGCATATGTGTAACAATGTAAATATACATAAAAATTAACAACCAAAATTTAAACTATGTTCTTAATAAGATACTGAACATTTTACTAATTTTTTATTATTTTTATGGATATTTTTGACAATTTTATTAAATGTTAAAGTATTGTCACGGGTGGGACAAAAAAGGACATGAAGCTTGAGATAAGTTTGATTTATGGAAAAACTGTGAGTTGGGAGATGAATCAATGATAAACTCAGCATATCTGTTTAAATCAATGTTTATTGGTTACAACGATACAAAATTAAGGAAAAAATGCTGTAACGGGTGGGACAATCCTCAGAAAACTTTTAACTTGAACACTTCTGTGAAGACTACGTGGGTGGACTTTGAAAAGGAGGTCCATAAACTAAACTTCTTTTGTCTTTAGCTTTAAAAAAATGGTTAGATTGCACGTTTGGAATCTTCCTCACCAAAGTCCAGCGCTCATCTAGCATTCTTATCAGGCTCATTTTTCATGGAATGGCCCCTTAGTTTCCTGCCCCACTAGTGCCTGTTGGCAGACCATCTTAACACTTCTTGGTTGAGGAGGGCTCTCCTTGTCACTTTAGTCAAATTATCTAAACTGAAAACTTCATTTTTCAGATCTGTTTACCCGAGGTATTGATATCCAAGCTGTGAATGTTGTGATAAACTTTGATTTTCCAAAGCTGGCAGAAACGTATCTCCACCGTATTGGCAGATCAGGTGAGAAAGCTGTGCAGTGAAGAATGACAGCTTATTTGGTAGCTTCTCCCCAATTACTGCTCAATGAGCAAGCAGCAGCCAACTTTGACTTTGTACTTCATGTTGGAGACCATGGTCAGCTTAGGGTTCTGTTGGTCCACCAGCCACCCCTCTGTTAAGCAGAGCTGATGTCATCAAGCTCTTTTCCTTTGAGAAAACAATCTGTGAGCAATATTAGTCACTTATTTCTGCACAGTTCAGATTGCATAGAGGGGTGGGGATGGGACCATGTGGGCCATCCCTGCACTGATACTACCCGTGTGTTGAGGAACATGTAGGCTGTTATTGTTCCAGCTCATGTGGGTTTAGGAGGCTTCTCTTCCTTCAAACCTTTCTACAATATGTGGACAGCATGGGGTGAAAAATAATGGCAGGGACGAAGCTAATGTGTGGGGTTATCACTTATCCAGTGATCGGATATGAATTAGTATTGTTTCTGAAACCATACAGAGGAAGTTGAACCAGGGGTAGTGATCATGATGCCTCCAGATGATGTTGGACTGCAGCCTCCATCATCCTTGACCATTGGCCATGCTGGGTGGAGCTGATGGAAGTTGGGAGTCCCACAAAATCCAGCAGGCCTCATGCTTTCTATCCCAGAGTTTAAACAGAAAAGCCTTATTGAGCTCCCATCATCTATGCAGTCTCCTAACCTCCTGGTGCACTTTACAGAGGGATGCCCTTGAAAACGCAGCTGGCATAGTTGCAGTTCACCTGGTGTGGTAGTGGGTTGACACAGATGCATTCTCTGCAGCAGCTTTGTTGACTGCCAATTTGATTAGAAGCACGATGCAGTGCACCAGTGAAGTCCTCCTCAGGCCAAGTTCTGCATGATTCTGTGAACCACACTCCCTGTGGTCCTACCCCAACCCATTACACTCTTGAGAATGGGCACCTTTTCAAGAAGAGCGGGGGGGGGGGTATTCTGAAGCAGGCTCCCCCCGCCCCCAACAGGATTGTTGGTTGCCCACTGCAGGTTTGAGGAAGCTTTGCAGGGGAATACCCTAATCTCTGTTCTTGTTTTAATTGCTATGCAGCAATTAGTTCCACAAATAGAAAGTTTTTATCTATCTATTGTAGATAGCAACATATTCCATATGATATATATGTAATCTGTTTGGATTGAACAAGAAAAACAGCATGCAAATAGCTTTATTACAGAGATAAAAATGTGAGTGGGGTAGTCTTGCCTGATACTTTGTACTTCACCCCTCCCCACAGGGGAATAGTGAAATACCCTTTTATTATTTTTGTTGAATGTTGAAAATGCCAGAATAAATGGGGATGTGAAACTTGAAAGTGCAGCTATACAGGGTGTGGGGAGGAGAACTGGGTGGCCTTTGAGTCTCGCGCTGGGTTTGAACAGTCTTCAGCACTGCTGCTGAACCAGCCATGCATTAACTGACATGGGGCAAAAGCTGCTGCAAGCCTGAGAATTTTCTCCACTCATGTCAGCCAATTTCTCTCCTTAAAGGTCGATTTGGCCACCTTGGGCTAGCCATCAACTTGATCACCTATGATGATCGGTTCAACCTGAAGAGTATTGAGGAACAGCTGGGTACAGAAATCAAGCCGATCCCCAGTAACATTGACAAGAGCCTGTATGTGGCAGAATACCATAGTGAGCCTGTAGAAGATGAAAAACCTTAACTGCTGCGTACGTATTTGACTTGGGGCCTGAAGGGAGAAGTAATCTGAATTAGACTGTCCAATCACTTCTGGAGAGGTGGCTAAATAGACCATTCCTGAAGCTGCTCACTTACCTGTCCTATGCATGCCTGTGCAAAGCAATGCTACTTGTCTCCGCACTTTGCACTTATTAGTTATTAATTCCCTATATTTATGAGGTCAGATAAGAGTTTATAGCTTGGTCATAAGGATCACTGCTTTCTTGTGGCTTTTGGACTTGTGGAGTGTCAGAGTGAGCAAATTTCCTACTTGACTGTTGGATGTACACCTTTCAAAGAGCCTGGGGCAAGTTTACTATTTCCCCCCCCCCCCCAAACAGTTAGAGAGAATTTTCTTTCTGCTCTCTCAGGCTCTGTCAGTGGCTGTGAGAACAGATTGAGGGGCAGCTGATAGAAATAAGAGTGGCTGTAGCTCAATAGTAGAGCATCTGCTTTGCATGCAGAAGGTCCCAGGTTCAATCCCCAGGGAAGGTCTAGGTGAAGACGCCTGAACTGAAACTTTGGAGAAGTGCTGCCAGTCAGTACTGAGTTACATAAGACCACTGGTCTGCCTCAGTATAAGGCAACTTCCTATATTGTTGAAATCCGTCCGTCTTGAGAGACAATGGAGTGCACCTTCAGGGATGAAGTCAAACCGCTGGAGAATCACAGCACCTACTGTGGCTGCAGAGACACGTGTACAATGGTTGGGTGCCTAAGTTGTTGATACATATGTGTGTGTAAACAAATTCTCACATGTAATGGAGTGTACATGTGTTCTTACAAGAGTTTAAGGATGTCTTCCTACCAAAGGGCATTCCTATAGCTTGAAGAATGTGCAATAGAATCATAGAATTATAGAGTTGGAAGGGACTAAAATGTTCAAGATTCTTGATTAACAAGTAGCAGGGAATTATTTTTTTAATCATTTTTTAAAATACAAATAATTCTTCTTAAAAGTATACAGAGAAAAAGATTATGCAGGAGGCAAAAAGATTATGCATGGGGAGCTAACCAGGAAGCATCTTCCCTTCTATTTATGCTGCCTCACAGGCAGGCAGGCAGCAAAGCATACACCTTGCTACCTGGCGTTGAGCTGTGATTGCAACTTTGGCCTACACACCCCACAGCAAAAGTGCCAACTTTCAATGCATTTTGTGTGATACTAATGTGAGTGTTTCTTCTTCCTTTCTAGGCTTTGCTTAAACACACAAGCTTAAAGCCCTTTGATCCGGATATGTGATACATTGTTTCTTTCGGGATGCCCTTCTCTTTGTGGGTTTTTCATCTATTGTTTTTGGAACTATGAAGATTAAAGAGCTGAGTTTTTTTTTTCCTTTTTTTAAAAATCTGGCTGTGAGGATGGAAGCAGAAAATAGGAAGGAAATACCTTTGTTTTTCCCACATGTTTGCACTGTGTGCTGACTGAACATTAGTTGCACTAACTGCTGGTTTTAATTTCTTTCTTTGTGGTGGAGAAGAAGAACTCTGAAAAGAGAAGACTCCCAAATTCAAGCTTGACTCTGCGATTTCAGATTCACCCACAGCCGCCTGACTGAGTGCATTTCAACTTCTCCCCGGCTCCTCATCTGTCTTTTAAGCTAAAGAGCTTGTTACTTATTTGTGCAAAGTGCCTTATGCTATGAGACCATTCAGAATATCACCCTTCAGATACAGCCCAAGGAGTCATTTTGGTTCAGGTCAAAGTCTCTCTCCCCACCTCCACTCCCTACCCCTCTCGCACACAAGCTGGGCCGGGAGGTGACACTTGTCAGTAATACTTTTTTTTTGTTCAACTTTTTTTTTTAATGGAGGAGTTAAGATGCAGATGCAGTTCACCCACTCTGTAAATACGTGTATTTAAACAAAAGAACCCGGACCACCTGGGTTGATTTGAGTGCAACATCAACACCCCAGGAGGAAAGAGCCACTTGCCACCCACCTGCAATATGGAGCCATCCGAAAAGCCCTCCTTGTGCTCTTGTAGAACACTACAGACTGGTTTCCGTGAGTCTCCGTTGGTGGTCACAGCACTTGCTAGGTAGACTTGTCTCAGAGCCGTGGTGTTCTTTCCTTTCTGAAGCGTGTTCCACAGAAAATTGGATGTGTATACTTGTATAAACTCTGTAAATATGTGTTTTTTCTGTTATGGGTTCATATATAACTTTCTTTTTTCCTTTTTCCTGTTTTGATGAAGTTTGCTGGGGTTAAAGGGATTATAGATAGATCTTGACAGCAGCTAAAGGTGAGAGGGGCTCAGTTTTCTGCAACACTACTCCATGCCAAGCACTACGACTTCAGACCTGGAAGAGATCTGGGGGTGGGGTAGAAGTGTGTCTGGGGAGCCCTTTTGGAGGCACACCTGGATTCCTGCCTACAAGAAACTCCAGGAAGGTGGCATCAGTGCTGGAGGGGGCACAGTCCTCCTTTGCCTTCTTGCAAGACAGAAAAGGACATGCAAAGTGGATTTGGGACTAAAAAGAGCAAAAACTGTTGACCAATTCCAGAGTTCTCTTGGATTGGGTTGCCTCTTTCAACTTCTTTTTGACTTTGTCTCAAGCCTGTCTGCCTAGAGACTGGAGCAGGCCAGGGCAAGCCCCTCCTTGCCCCTGCCCAAGCCTTTGCTCTCCTCTCCCTTCTCTGCTGCAGGTGGCCCGCATGCCTTGATTACGACAGGTAAAAGCTTTAGGTCCAAGTAGTGTTGCTTTAAATTGTGCCCCTCCCAATATGCTTGATGTTTGGCCTGATCTGCAGGCAAAAGGAGTGAGTAAACTCAACCTGTAAACTTCTTAAGAATTCCCTTCCAGCCTGACCAGCAACAGGCTGCCAGGAGGCACCAGGGCAAGCACAGACCCTCTTTGCTCAGACATAGTCAGAAGCTGCACTTGCCACACCATCCTGCTTTCTTGCCCCAAGGAGCTAAGTTACCCTGATTTCTCCCATGATGGAAAATGACAACCTTACCCAGCCTACTGCTTAGAGGTCTGTGCTTAGAACCAGGTGCTTCCTGGCAACACCTTTCAAAGTGAAAATGTTTTGTCTAGTAACTCCACAGTAACGTAGCAGAAGCTGCACTAAAGTATAGCTCCACTGCTGGGGACTTTACTGCAGCTGCATCAGACTGGCAAGTACTCTGTGTGGGGTGGGGGGGAGGGATGCTTTGTGGGTGGGAAATTCTGACCAAAAGCAAAATCTTGCTCTTCTGCTGCAGCCAGTCTTCTGTCTTCCTAGCAGAGGAAGGAAGGGGGTCATTTTAGTGCAAAGGTGACAAGTGTGCAGAAATCTAGAACCTCATAGGAGCATGCACACCTGACATGGTGCCATGAGTTGAGGTGGCCCCCATGCCCTGTGCCATGCTCAGCTGGTCACTCTTGAAGCACAGCATTTTTAAATGGAAAGTATTACTTTAAATGTGGCCTCCTAGCAGGGGAGCAGCATTTGCCTAGATTCTTGAGCGCCAATCTTGGGTGGCTTTTGTTGGGTCAGAAAGCCACCTGGTGCTGGTTAGAAGCCCTCTCGTGCATAGAGGGACATGTAAATGGAAAGATGCTCCAGATATTGACTAGGTAGACCCTGGTCTCCCTCCCATTTCCTCTTAATCTGA
Source organism: Lacerta agilis (assembly GCF_009819535.1). NCBI lineage: Eukaryota > Metazoa > Chordata > Lepidosauria > Squamata > Lacertidae > Lacerta > Lacerta agilis. The sequence goes on along the minus strand of NC_046326.1, from coordinate 15,162,736 downwards.
ATAGAAACCCTGAAGATTATGGACTGGTTTTCCTAAATTGCCAATGTAGCTCCATTCATATTCATCGTGGCAGCCTAGAGCAATGTATTTTATGTTGTTCCGGCTGGGTCCAAAGAGAATAAAACACTGATGTACCTTGTGGCTGGCTTATTCCCCTGGATTGTGCAAGGAGTAACCAATCTACATGATAAATCCCCCCAGACCTGGACAGGGGCAAAGCCAGGCTTGGGATACTTCAGTGTGTTCTTTCCAGAATGCCTGGCAGTTGCCAGAGATTGCCCATGAAGGTGGGTGGGGGTGGGTAGGTCTTATTTGCCTTTTTTTTTTTTTTTGGAAAAATATCCAGAATGAGATGGGAGCATCTTTCCTTCACCTGCTTTTGTGTCTGTTGTGGAGCTGGATGAGATCATGTAAACAGGACACAAAGGCAGACGTGCTAACATCGGGCATCTCATTCTTATTTTTTATTTTAATTTTATTTTGGGGCTGGGTTTACCTATACAGGACCCGTGGACTCCTGCCAGTAAAGGGAGGCCTTGTGCGGCTTCTGGTGCATGGCATTGTCTTTGCCATGGTGTGCCATTGTTGCCAGCAGCAGGCTGACCTATGCTGCTGGTGCCAAGCATGCCATGGGTTTGTGGGGCACAGCTACCATTTCCCTGGCAGAATATGGAAAAGGTAATCCCAAGTGGGAGCACGCTAGATCTGCTGTGACACTTGTGATGCGCCTCTGCTATGCCAGGATCTCCCTTTTGGCAGCATTCCAGAGTTCTGTGCAGGGGATGGGTGGGGTGGGGTGGGATGCAGAAATATACAAAGATAACGGCTCTGCTGTGTCTTAACCAGGAATTGGGGGGGGGGTATCTGGAAGAAAAATTAGTTTCTATTCCCCTTATTGAAACAAAACTGGAAAACGTCATGGGGAGGGATGTTTTGTTTTCAGTTCAAGCAACATTGTCTTTCATTAGTCCTCGGTCCAGGCCATGTTCACTGTGAACAGTGGGGACTAGAATTTGGAAATGGGATGGGGTGGGGCGGGAGGGAAGATAAAAAAAAAATTGAACTGGTAACTGGCAAATGTCCAGTAGAGCTCATGTTTTTGGTTTGATATGTGTCTGCGTACACAAGTATGTAATAAAAGGCTGAGCATATCTGTGTCAGAGGGCAGAAGTGATGGATGATAAAAGCCTGACTTACTTTTCAAGAGAGAATTAGCTCAATAAAAGCTCACTGGGACTCAAGCTTGCCTTTTTGGATTCTTTCTTGTTCCGGTGGTGGTGTTTTACTTTTGTGGGGTGGTGAGAGTATTTAAGTCCAGGGAAGATGTGATGCATAGGCTTGTCTCCTTGACAGCAAAGACTACCTTCCCCAACTCCCGCCACCAATTTGCCTTGTGCCAATACTGTCTAAGCCAGGCCCTGAGAAATTGGAACCTGCTTCTGGTCTAGGTTGGCTCTGCTGAACACCTCCCGTCAGGCAGCCCAGGAAGTAGAAACAGTGCAAAGGAGATGAAAACCTGGCTAGTAGAATTAGGGCTTTCACCCAAGTGCCAAGGCGGAGCAGCTGTGTTTGGATGCTGCCTTCCCTGGTGTTTGGTGCCCCTTATAAAGGAATGAGCAACACCCATTGTATGGGGGAGGTCAAGAGAAGTAGCCAGGCAGAAGTAAAAGTGTGATCCATCCTTCCTTTGACTGCAAACACTTCATCTGCATGCATGAGCAGGGGGCGGTGGGGGGGAGAGGACTTCCTTTTTATAGATGAGTCAGGGCCAGATTCTGCCACTCTTTACATGGAGTGCCATGGGAGCATAAACTAGACTCCTCTAGTGCAGAGTACTGTGCTCCAGTCCCTCCCACAGATGCCATTCTGCTGCAGGATCCTCCCAACTTCCATAGCCAAATGCTATTGGGCTGTGGTGCACAAGCCACACCTACACATCCTCTTAATAAGTCCCAGGTCAGGTTCCAGAGTTGCTTCCTGGTCTTTGCATGGGTGAAGTCCAACAGCTTTATTCTTAGCAATTCTCTACAGCAAATAATTGTTCCACCAGGATGGCCTGGTGGGTGCTCCTGGGTATCTGTGTAGCTGTCGCTGGGCAGCAGGCAGTGGCAAGCAGCTTCCCACCACCCTGTGACAGGTGAGTGAGTTTTCTGGGGCTATTGAGAAACCAGGTTTGGGGTGGGAGGCAGGAGTATGAAGCTTCTCCAGGTTCTACCCAGGACAGCATTTTTGAATGGACCTCCTTGCCACTGCACTAAAACTCAAGGGATCCTGAGTGTGCTGCAGTGGTTATGTTGGCCTAGGATACAGGAAGATCCCTTCTCAGTTGTGAATCCCACTGAGTAAATGTAGGCGGGCTGGTTTCTGGAGAACTGCATTGCTTGCTGGGGGAACAGGAAAGAAACGAGGTTATCAGAGATGTTACAGTACGTTCTCCCAGGATGGGAGGAGGCACCCCAGTCAGGGGGCTTTGATGCTCTTTGCTCTGAACCATGGTTGCGGATCTGATGAAAGGAGCAGCCACAAGGGCCCCTTGCTTTGCCAGCGTCAGGCATGGCTCACTTTCATCTCTCGAGGGAAGTTGGATGCAAGAGTGTCAAGTGGTCTGAGCCTCCCCCTACTGGTTCCACACTGTCCTGCTGTTCTCAGATGTTCTGTGCAAGGCAAAGTGGCTGGCTGGTTACTTGCCAAGGAGAGTGTGGAGGACCTCTGGCCCCTCCATGCCATGCTCTGTTCACTTCCCAGGATGACTGCAGTTTTCTCCCCTCTGGTCTTCCATTGTGTCACCTCTGCCTCTTCAGGTGTATGCTGTGAAAATCCTTCACCTCTCAAGTCACTGGGTGAAGATCATTAGTCTCCCCAGTGTGTATTTGTAGGATCCATGCGCAGCCCATGCTCACTGTAGGAAAGGATAACCCCAAGGTCTGGCAGGCAATTCTCTCCCCGCTCCCCACTGCCTTTAGAACAGACCACTGGTGGTGGTCTTTGCTGACCCTCCTGCACTTGCTTCTTCTCCCCACCCCTCCAGTGAGATCTACTGCACCGGGGAGCTGCTGAGGCAAGTCCAGCAAGCCAAGCTCTTTACAGATGACAAGTTCTTTGTGGACATGCCGCTGAAGGAAAGTCCAGGTGAATGGCCAACCCCACCCTCCACTCCATGGGGAGCTGCAGGACCCTCATTATTCCCCCACCCCTCTTCTCACTGAGGCCAGAGCCCCTCCCCCCCAAAGGGTGTATCTTTGGCTTACCGAAAACCAGGTTTTCCGGCTTCTGTAACAAGTCAGGGCAATTTGCTGGAGCTTTCAAAGTCTGAAATGTACACAGTTTGGAATGTGCTGGCTTTGGATAACGCCCGGGATGACATCACGACAAGCTTGCAGATGGAACCTGCCATCTCCTGAATGGTGTGGGGGGTCTTGGGGGATAGCCACCCAACCTCTGTTGGAGTGGCCTAATTTGCTGTTTGTTCACACGGCAAGAAATGTGCTGATGCTGTGAGGTTAGACTTCTTGGGGAGCGAAGGCTGGGGCTCGCTAGGACGATCCTTATCTCCTATACCCTGAGTCTAGACAAGGCCTGGTCTTTGCTGTGACATCTCTTCCCTTCACAGAGGTGGTTCTGGAGCGATTCCAGACGTTGGTGAACAAGACGCCTGGCAGGGACTTGTCCCAAGAGGAGCTGAAAATATTTGTAGATGAAAACTTTTCCCCACGAGGGCAGGAGCTTGAGAACTGGGAACCTCCAGACTGGACAGACAGGTAGGGCTCTGTTGCTCAGTGTTGACCACCTCCACTCACTTCCTCTCTTTACCAGCACAGCTTGGGGGCAGGTTTCAGGGAGTGAAAGAGCTGTGGCTGGGTGCTATGTGCTTCTGTGCCTTTAGGGCTGTGAGGTGCTTCAGAGCATTTCAACGTGCTCTTACGTGGAGCTGCCGTCTAGGACTCTTGAGAAACTTCGCTGTAAAATGTAGCAGCACAACTATCATGTGGGACTGCCAGGTCTTCAACAGTCACACTGGCTTCTAAGTCCTTTCTGGGTTCTGTTCAAAATGTTGGCATTGACCTATCCAATCCAACTAGAGATGTAAATTTTCTGGAATTTTTGAAGCTCGGGGGGAAAAAACTGCCCCCCCCGTTTTTTTCTGGGAAAAAAACAAAAAAATGGGGGGGGGGAGAATGAAAAAAATGCTACATTAGTACTTCTTTTTTCTTTTCCAGATTGACAGTCATTTTGTTACTTTAGAAACATAAAATATAACTATGGACAATTTTAATGGGCATAAAATTATCACAACTAGCATATTAAAAATATAGTGTATCCAAACAATTATTACAAACTGAATTTACTTTTAAAATAATATTTATTTGTATTTGTAACAAATGGAGCAACAATCTCCTGAACTGTTTACTAGTTTGTGTGGAACAAAAAAAAGCTCCACAAAACAATTTTTAAAAATCCAGAAGTAACAATTATTCATATTTCCTCTCCACAGTATTAAAAAAAATTCTCATAAAAAGAATTGAAGAAGGAAGTGGGACTAAGTTTCAATTAACGGGCATGAAATTTAATCAGAATCATTTTCTGAGCTGTAATGATCAGTATCAGTTTCAGTCTCTGCTTCTGCATGTACGCTGTTGTGTCTGTCATTATCACAGTTATTATGGACTTCTAAAAACAGAAGGTTTGCTCGGATTGAAACAAGCTTCTCTACCCTTTCACATGTCAGCTTATTTCTTGATTTAGTGTGAGTGTTTCCAAACATAGACCAGGTTCTTTCACATGCTGCAGAAGATGGAGGAATCTGAAGAAGGCGAGAAGCAAGAGGAGTCAGAGGCTGTGTTGTACAAAGACCTTGCCACCATGTTGCAGGAGGAATATGTTTGGCAGAATCCCAGATTGCATTCCTGTACCAAATCCCTGAAGATGTTCTATATTCTGCAACATTTGAATGTACCTTCCCAACATGGAAGTCCTAAATGTGATGCTTGTTTTGTAATCCAGTCAAATGCAGTAACAGTGCTATCATTACTTATATTGTCACCTTTGATTCTTGGATCCAGCAGATTTGCAGCAGCATGAATTGGATGGCAACAAAATTCTCCCCTTTTAAAAATAAAATATTTCACTTTACTTTCTTCTATACTTGTAAGTGGAGATATACTGAGATGTTCAAAAACAGTTGTTTTTATCTTTGTCATTAGATAAGGAATTTCTGACAAAAGTGCACTATCTGATTCAGATGCAGTGATTGCTGCAGCAATTGGCTTTAGAATCTTCAGGGAATTTTGCAGCTGAACCCAGAATACTTCCTGATCAAGAACAGTTTTCTTATACTCCTGGGTACTTTAAGATCTTCAACTATTTCTGTTTCTTGAAGAGCTTCTTTGTTTTCTTGTAAACTTTCAAAGGAGATCACCACTCCAGCCCACCGAGTTTTACTACAGAGCTTCAGTGTCGCTATTCTTCACATTTTTTCTACTTGCTTCTTCTTGAAAACTGCATCTACAATATTAATACCTTTTACATGTTTTATAACTTCTTTTGCTTGTCTATAGATACTTTGAAGGGTGTCCAGTTTCATAATATCATTAAGAAGCAAGTTTAGCCTATGAGATGCACATCCTATTGCAGTAATATGTAAATACTTACCCATTATGATCTCCCATGCTGCTTTCATATTGCTGGCATTGTCAGTCAGCAAAGCAAATACTTTACCACTCCCAATTTTCTGTAGGACTTCACATTTTTTACAGCTGATAAACTCTGCAGTATGTCAATTCTCTCCTGTTTTATTGCTTTTGTAAAAAATCTGGTTGAGGTGTTGTTATAACAACATTTATAATTCCTTCTCCTCTCACATTTGTCCATCCATCTGTAAGTAGCGCAAGACACAGTGCTTCATTAATTTTCCCTTGCACAGATTCCATTACATGTTCATATTCCGACTCCAAAAGAGGCTTCCTCAAAGAATGTCTGCTGGGCAAATGGTATGATGGTCTTAGTAATTTTAAAGCTTCCTGCCAGTATGTATTTTCAGTTATTGAAAATGGTGTTCCAGAATAATATATTGCTCTTGCAAGAACTTGATCAATTTTTCCCTGATCTTCAGGTGTCATCTTGTCTACAAATGAATTAATTGGATAATTTTTGGATGCAGCTGTCTTCAGTACCTGTTCATTTGAAGATGCTGCTGATGGGCAGGACCGGTGCTAGGGTTTCTTGCGCCCTAGGCGAGACCACCTTCTGGCGCCCCCCGCCAAAGCCTGCTTTAGCGGGAGGTGGGGGTGGTGGAGAGGCAAGCAGCAGTTTCTCCGCTGTAGCGGAGAAGCTGCTGCTCGCCCGCCCCGCTCCCGCCAAAGCCTGCTTTAGCGGGAGGTGGGGGTGGTGGAGAGGCAAGCGGCAGTTTCTCCGCTACAGCGGAGAAGCTGCTGCTAGCCCATCCCGCCCCCCCGCCCAAGCCTGGCCAGCGCCCCCTCCATTTTGGTGCCCTAGGCAATTGCCTAGTTCGCCTTAATGGACGCGCCGGCCCTGCTGATGGGACAATACTTTGTGTTGCTGCTGATATTACAGATGGAGTAGAAAGAGGACTTCTTGAATGAGAACACTGAAAAAAAAATGTGCATTTTCATCATTGTGATCCTCTTTACTTAGATCCATGAATAATTTTTAAATATCTACAGGATACTTGTTACATACAAGAATGTGTTTTGTCATCCTGGTAGCATTTGGAAATGCATATTTCATCTGACAATATTTGCAAATCATTTTTTTTCTCTCAGAGGAACTTGTAATGTGAAAATGCTTCCATATGCTAGATGTTGGTCTCACCATTTTCCTGAGGGGAGTAGGAAGAAAGAAAAATAATTTAATGGTTAGTTAGTTTGCAAGAAGGCACTAATCTATGATAGTGAGTGGAGGGGAAGTAAAGGAGCAGATTAGGAGTAATTAAATTATTATTTACACAAAGGTTATAAACTAATGTAGCTAAATGATTCGGTTTCCTGGAATCAGATAAATGAAAACTCTTACCATTTTAAATTAAGTATATACTTTCATGCTATTTTTATTGCTCTATAATATAGAGCAATAAAAAGGGACTGAAAGTATATATTTCCTTCCAGTGCTTTGAGGCCTAGTGAAGAGGAACAGAACCAATGTATACCACACGCATGCAAAAACAAAACTGCAACCTTTTTCTTTTCTGGTGACAACAGCACCTCCTAAATGAAGAAATGCATCTTGTTCTTGCATTGGAGAGTTCAGTTTGTAACCTAGGACTTGCTTGTCCTCACAGAAATTAGAATACTGTAATCTGATACCATACATATTTTTTAGAAATTATTTATAAAATATTTGAACCCCTTATCTTAAAATATTTTTTCCACCATGTTAAAATAAAACATTCCATAATCTATTTTTTATTTTATTTTTTTAATTTTTCCAATTTTTCGGGAAAAAACCCAAAAAGGCATCAGCGAACCCGCCCCCCCCAAAAAAAACATTTTTTCCCAGGCCTTCACATCTCTAATTGGGGCCAGGTTACTCAAAGGGCTGCCTCTTCTCCCACAAACACGAACCTGCCTGGTTGCTAAGCTCAGGGGCTCCACCTCATCTTGCCACCTTCCAAGGTGAGTTGGGTGGTGACTCATACTGAGGGTGATTCCCTTGTGGTAAGAAGGGGCTACTGTGCCACCTTGCTCATTACTCAGGTGAGGGAACACACCACATTAAGTTGAGCTTTGCCCCATTGCAATAGAAGAAATAAACACTGGGTCCCTAACTGGACGCGCTTTATTTCCTTGGCTCCACGTTTTATTTTAAGGTGTGTTCCCTCATCTGGGTAATGAACAAGGTGGTTTAGAAGTCCATTCTTACCACAACCTGTTATGAGAACACAGGAAGAGCCCTTCTGGATCAGGGCCCATCTAGCCCAGCATCCTGTTCTCACAGTGGGCAACCAGCTGCCAATGGGAAAAACACAAATGGGACCCCTGAGGACAAGTTCATCCTCCCCTCCTGTGGTTTTCAGCAACTGGTGTTCAGAAGCATTGCAGTCCCCCCCCCCAATCATGCAGACAGAGCATAGCCATCGCGATTTAGGAAATCTCTGAGTGGTGTGCCTGGCACTGTCCTCCTCCTTTGCCCAGGGCTCTTGCAGGTTTTGAGAACTAGGCGAGAGAGCCCCATGAAGCGCCTCAAGGTCCCAATTGTTGCCTTCTCTTTGGGATTTGCCATGTGGCCCTTGAGCAGCTGGACTGGCCTCTCCCTCACTCTCTCTCTTTACTCTCTTTCTAGCCCCCCACTTCTCCAGAGGATTGCGGATGAGAAGCTGAAGTCCTGGGCCCGGGACCTGAATGCCATATGGAGGCACCTGGGCAGGCAGGTAATCTCCAAGGGCCTCCAGAGCTGAGGGCTGGCTGTGCCCCCAGCAGAGGTCGACAGACAAATCTTTGCCTTTCAGATGAAACCAGAAGTCAAAACTAGCCCTGACCGTCATTCCCTGATCTACGTGCCAAACCCACTGATCGTGCCTGGTGGGAGATTCATTGAATATTACTACTGGTGAGAAGTGTGTAGAGTCAAGGATTTGGCGGGAGGGGTGTCCCACCATGCCTGGCAGCTTCTTTCCAGTCTCTCATTTGCTGCTGCCTTTCTCTAGAACCCTGGTCTTTTCTTGCAGGGATTCCTTCTGGGTCATTGAAGGGCTGCTGCTCTCCAATATGACGGCCACAGCCAAAGGCATGATTGAGAATTTCCTCTACCTTGTGGACAAGTGAGATTCTCCTGGGGTGATGGGGTGGGGCGGGTCTCTTCCTTCTGCTCTGGCTATCTCCCGAAGGGGTGAGAAGGGGGAATGAATGGCCAGCCAGTGTGGTGTAGTGGTTAAGAGCAGTAGACTCGTAATCTGGGGAACCGGGTTCGCGTCTCCGCTCCTCCACATGCAGCTGCTGGGTGACCTTGGGCTAGTCACACTTCTCTCTGAAGTCTCTCAGCCCCATTCACCTCACAGAGTGTTTGTTGTGGGGGAGGAAGGGAAAGGAGAATGTTAGCCACTTTGAGACTCCTTCGGGTAGTGATAAAGCGGGATATCAAATCCAAACTCTTCTCTTCTTCTTCTTTGGGCTTATCTTGGGGAATGGAAGGGAAACACACACCCCATCAGTGCACTGTGTGTGCATATTTCATTGGCCCAAGCTGCCATATGCTCCCCTGCTCCAATTTTGCTTCCCAATGACAGAATGGGCCACATCCCAAATGGGGGAAGGGTCTACTATGAGCGCCGAAGTCAGCCCCCCTTCCTCACCCTGATGGTGGAGAGTTACTGGAAGCACACAAACGACACCGACTTTTTGAGGTAAGAGCCTTGGTTCTCTCCAGTCCCCCCTTGGTTCTCTCCAGTCCCCCCTTTTTTGCAGGGGGCATGGGGGGGGGAACCCAGTTTTGTGCTGGTGCTTCCTCTTCTGCTTCTTGAGTTGCTGGGTGTGGGGAGGCGTTGGACTGCCTGCTCAAGTAGGAATAGAGCTGGTGATGTGAGAAAGACAGAAAAGTGTCCATCTTCTTCCGCCCGTTTCAGCCTCTGCGCTCAAATGTGGCTTCCAAGTGCCTTTCCTGATACCTCTAGGACATGGGTAGGCAAACTAAGGCCCGGGGGCTGGATCCGGCCCAATCACCTTCTAAATCTGGGAATCAGCATGTTTTTTCAAGAGTAGAATGTGTCCTTTTATTTAAAATGCATCTCTGGGTTATTTGTGGGGCGTAGGAATTCCATTATTATTATTATTATTATTATTATTATTATTATTATTATTATTATTTTCAAAATATAGTATGGCCCCCCACAAAGTCTGAGGGACAGTGGACCGGCCCCCTGCTGAAAAGGTTTGCTGACCCCTGCTCTAGGAACTTTCCCAACCGGGACATATCCTGCCAACTGTGCCCAGTTGCTCTTTCTGGTTCTTTCCCCCCTACCTCAGGCAGAATCTTCATCTCCTTGAGGCTGAGTACCACTTTTGGCAAGATAATCGGGCTGTCAATGTCTCCTTTGGGGGCAAGGAATACACCTTGAACCGTTACAATGTCCAAGTTGGGGGGCCCAGGTGAGGTGTGCAATGCATCACATTTGGAATTGGTAGGGCAGTCATATGCCCATCTTCTGAGGTGGCGATGGGCTTCTAATAACTGAATTCTCACTAAATCCACATTATTTCACCCTCCTCCTTCTCCTCGCAGACCAGAGTCCTACATGAAGGATGTGGAAACTGCTGCTGGCTTAGATGAAGGTAACTAGCCCTGCAAGCTTCTGCCCTTTGCATCCCTGTAGGGCTGCTTTCTAGGTTGGAACCAGAGCTGAGCCTGTGGGCAGATGAGGGTTTCATGCTCCCCAGCCAGCCAACAGGGTCCCAGGGATTTCCCTCATGACCTGGTGGGGTGTTGCTTGGCCTTGTAAACCAGGGGGAGACAACAGGGAAGCTCCATCCAGGCCTTATTTGGGATACTGAAGGCAGTGCAAGGCACATTGGGGTGGTTCTCCTGCCCTGCCTCAGTGATAATCTGTTTTTCTCCTCCTGTCCTGTTTCTTTACACAGGAGCCCAGGAAATTCTCTGGGCTGAGCTGAAGAGTGCAGCTGAGTCAGGCTGGGATTTCTCCTCTCGTTGGTCCCTCCTGGAGACATTCCTGCTGAAAGACACCAAAACCAGTGCCGTGGTGCCGGTGGACTTGAACGCCATCCTTTGCAGGGTGGAACAGCTTCTGGCCACGTTCTATGGGGTTCTGGGTGAGACATCTGAGATGAGGCGTCCCCTGGGAGCCCAATGAGTACATACCCTCCAACACGCCGCAGAGGAAAATTGGGATGCGCATCTTTTGGGGTGGCACGTTTGCGGGAGCCAAACCGGGACATCTCGGGATCTGATCAGAAGTTGGGATGACTTCTGTAATTCCTGGATGCCATGCTTAAAGTGGGACAGTTATGGGGTATGTGGGTTCCGGGGTCTTGAATGGTGCAGCCCACATCCCTGGTGTGGGTGCAGAGCATATGGTCCCTTGGAACTGGCTCCCAGGCACAGGACACAGCTGCATGGTCAGGGGGACCCTCATAGTCCACTTCTGTGGTTGGTGTTGCACAGCTGCTGTGGGTGCCACCTTTGCAGAGGTGAGCTGGCATCGCTGTGATGCTGGGGAAGGGAGGTCTAGCCAGCTGGGGAGAGGGGATCCACCTTGGATTAATTGGAAGCTGAGCCTACGGGACAGAGGTTTTTTGGAGCTGCATAAATTGAGGCTGCCGTTGCCTCTCCAGGGAACAGCGAGAAGGCCAACTTGTTCCAGGCTGCTCACAATCGACGGGCGGCTGCCGTCCGTGCTGTCCTCTGGAGCAACAGGACTGGAGCCTGGCTGGACTACAACCTACAACAGCAGAGGCACAATGAGGCTTTCTATCCAACCAACCTCATGCCCCTGTGGATGGAATGTGGGGTGGATGTGGCCGCTTCTGAGAAAGCCCTTCGCTACCTGGAGGTAAGCAGACGTAGGGAGGCGCGACTGTGCTTGGGATTGGGGCGTATTAAGAGGTGGAGGCTGGGACTTCTCCAGCTAGCTGGAGGGAACTGAGAATTGGGAGCAGTTCCAAGAGCTGGGGAATGAGGGTGCCCTTCTTTTCACCCAGACTGACTCCTGGGTGCTCTTGGGGGCACTTTGGAGTTTAAGGCAGGCGCTGGCTTCAAAGGAAATCTGCCAGAGCAGGCCTGCAGGAAGGAGAGTGGAGCCAGTGGCGAGGCTGTATGCTCTGCTACTGGGGGTGGAGAGCAGGTGGGGGCATGGCTGGCACCCCAGGGTGCATGACGTGCCGCCCGCAGGGGCGTGGCACGTTCTGGGGACGTGACGCGCCACCTGTGGGGGTGTGCCACCCTACCGCAATAGTGGTGCCAGGGGCAATCCGCTCCCTCCGCATTCCCGTTCCTCCACCAATGAGCGATGCACTGTTGAAATAAGCCTTCCAAGCGTTTTGTCAGGTTTAGTGGGAGAGAAGCCCGCTGGGTTTTTGACTGGAGGTATGTTGAGAAATAACTACTGACTGGGAAGAGCAGTGGTGGAATGAACTGCCAGGGAGACAGGGAGACCTTCTCCTTTAGAGGAAGGCTTTGTGGGAAACCTGCACCAAGTCCCTGTTCAGGCAGCTGCTAGGGGTCCTTTTATGCAAGAGACTTCCTGTGAAGCAGTTCAGCTACCGACTGTACCTCTCCCCAGGGAGGTTCAGATGACACCTACATGATACACCTTTAGGTGCCAGGCAAAAATGCTACTCTTTAAAGTGACATCCAATGCCCACTGAAACTGCGTGTGTGTTTGGGGTGGGGTTGTTTTTGTTATGTATTTTGTGATTTTATATTGTAACTGCCCTGAGACCTGCGGGTATAGGTGGTATACAAATATAATAAACAACAAACTAAATTTCACCTGCTACTTCTACCTCCCTACAGCACCTGTGACTTGCGCTTGCCCTACTCTTGCAAATGCGCTGTGTTGCATGGGCAACCCCCTGCTACATTAGCCTCACCTTCTTTCCAGGCTACTGGTCCCTTCTGTCCTGATTCCTGAAGGTGCCCTTCTGCTCATTGTTGCTCCAGACACACAGTGGCAGACTTTGGGCTCTCAATTATTAAAATGGCGCCCTGTGCAATGCCGAAATTTGGCAAAAAAAAAAAAAACCCCGCACTTTCTTGCTCCGCTCTATAGCATTGAGGTGCCGCCTGCAGCGTGGCTAAACTGGTTGCACTGCCCTGAAACTGCCTCTGAACCACACAAGTGTGTTTGTGCCCGCAGGCGAGTCCAGCACTTTCTTATCCCCACGGAGTGCCCACCTCTCTGGTTCGAACACAGCAGCAGTGGGACCTGCCAAATGCCTGGGCCCCTCTCCAGGATGTGGTGATCTCAGGTAAATCCCTTTTCTGAAATGTTTTAAAGGGAAAACAGATCTCTCTCTTTGTGGAGGTTAACTAGTTCCAGGTGTTGCAAATATATGCCCCTCTGCCAACTGCACAGAGGGGATGCTTCTGCCCATCCCTTCCTGGTCTGCTATTGCCAGTTACAGCATGCCTCACCCAGGAAAAGATGCTGTGGAGCCGCTGCCACCCCTGCTTGCATTCTGACAGCACTTTGTGCTCGCCAGGTCTGGCCAAGTCCTCGTTGCCTCGAGCACAAGATCTGGCCTTCACTTTGGCACAGCGCTGGATCAGCACAAATTTGGCTGTCTACGAGAAATACCACTACATGTATGAGAAGGTAACACACACACACACTGCTCCCAGACCAGCCTTGCCTGCTGCTGCCACATGGCACATAATCCCGTTCCTGGTACTCTTGGCCACTGCCATCCTTTCTTCCCAATAGGGTTGGTGAGCAGGTGTTTGCAAGCTGTTAGGTGTCCTCCAAGGCTGTTTCGGGTACAAGGAGAGAGCCCTCCCCGTGTTGCTCTGGGCGGAGTGATTGTCCTGCCAAACACTCCACACCCAGCACCATCCTAACCTGCAACATACTGAGGTTGTGCACCTTCCTGCCTGCCCTGACCCCAATAACTCCCCTCTTTTTTTTCCCTCCAGTATGATGTCGAAGGCGATGGGAAACCCGGTGGTGGGGGAGAGTATCAAGTACAGGTGAGGCAATAACCCCTTTCCCCATCAAAGCAACAAATTGGTGCCTGCTTCCACCACATATGGGGCTGGGTGAAGTAGGGGGTACCTGGCTGAAGCTGCTGTGAGGCCTGGATTGACCTTCCCATCTCCCTTTGCAGGAGGGGTTTGGTTGGACCAATGGATTGGCCCTGCGTCTCCTGCATCTCTATGGCGACCGCCTCACCTCTGCAGGCACATTGCTCTTTCGCTCGTGGCTCTGCGTTGGGGCCTGCCTTGTTGTGTCCTTGATCTAGGAGTGGCTGCTGCTGGTGGTGATGGCCAGAATGTTGCTCCATCACCAAAAGTGGCTGTCCTTTTAGTGTCTGTGTGGATGGGCTGGTGCTCGGCATGGCTGGGGCCAGAGAATAAAGCCAACTTGCTTGCTTCTCCTCTGCATCTCTCTACATACGATAAACTGCCCTGACCACCGCATTCCAGTTGTGCGAAGCCTACAGGAAGTGAGGCAGTGTTGTGCAGTGGTTAGTGTTCGACTAGGACCAGAGTTCAAATCCCCACGTGGCTGTGACACTCATGGGGTGTTCTTGGGCCAGCCACTGCCTCTCAACCTAACCTCCCTCACAGGGTTGTTCTGGGGATTGAATGAGGGAGAAGACCATGTACAGTGGTACCTCTGGTTACGTACTTAAATTCGCTCCGGAGGTCTGTTCTTAACCTGAAACTGTTCTTAACCTGAAGCACCACTTTAGCTAATGGGGCCTCCCGCTGCTGCTGTGCTGCCAGAGCACGATTTCTGTTCTTATCCTGAAGCAAAGTTCTTAACCTGAAGCATTATTTCTGGGTTAGCGGACTATGTAACCTGAAGCGTATGTAACCCGAGGTACCACTGTACACCACTTTGAGCTCCTTGGGAGAAAAATTGGGAACAGAAATGCAATAATAGATAAAACAGCACCTTGGTAGATCAGGTCACTCACCGTCCTCCTCCTCCTGGATGTTGCCTAGCGTTGGTCCCTTCCCACAAATACCCATTAGAGGTTTCTGTCTCAGCAAGTGATATATTGCCTCTTGAAAAAGGGTGGCTTGACTTAGGGACGGTGCCTTGTGATCACTCCCAGATCTTGAGGAAAAGAGGCAGGAGCCAAGGAAGGCTAACTAGAGCATGCCTGCCTGGTCCTACCAGAAGCTTTGACACTGCACTGCCTTTGGCTTACGTATTTTTGGGTTACGTACTCCGGTAACCCAGAAGTGTTTTCCGGCACGCGCACGATCCGCACATGGGCAGAAGCATTCTGCGCAGTTCGCGCAATTTTCAGGTTGCGTGCTTTTCGGGTTACGAACGGCACCCCGGAACCAATTAAGTACATAACCCGAGGTACCACTGTACATCTCCGATTTCTCGCTTAAAGAACACTGTAGAGCGCAAAAGAGTTTGGACGAGGACAACCGGAATCACCAAGGGGCTGCTGCAAACATTTTTAGTATAGGGGGAGTTAAGGGGCACAGGAATGGGGTATTAAATTTATGTTGGGTTATGGAAAAAGGGGAGAGGGAGATTTTCTTGTAATACTGGGACTTGGGGGGCCACCCAACAAAGCGGATTGTTGGAAGATTCAATTCAGACAAAAGGAAGGATTTCTTCGAACGGCATAGTTAAACTAAGGCATTCATAGTACAGTATCGTAAGAGACCCTGAGGATCATCTAGTCCAACCCCCTGTGATGCAGGAATTTCAACTACAGCATCCATGACAGATGGCCATCCAACCTCTGCTTAAAAACCTCCAAGGAAGGAGAGTCCACCACCTTGCAAGAGTGTCCGTCTCACTCTTGAACAGCGCTTACTGTCAGAAAGTTCTTCCTGATTCAGCCCCACAAGCACTGATGGGTTAGACTTAATTCCTGGAGGTTGACAATGGGAATATCAGTAACTTCTAAAAGTCAGGCTTGATGGCCTTACTGGTATTGCTTCTGGCAGTAGCAGCCACTGTCCTGCTTGAGACTGTGCCTATGCCACTGTGAGACCTTTGCTCCGCCCAAGAAAGGTCGCTCAGAGGTTTCTGTGGAACTAGTGCCTGCCCTCGGTGCGATTCTGGCCAGCATCCCTCCAGGGCTCAGATTCGTTTAAACGCAGGCAAACTTGTTTCTAATAATGCCCAAATCTATGCTGGCCATGGCTATGGCAACCAAGATGGGAGAGAGCTTGGCTTCCAGGACAGGACCCCCCCCCCCCTGCCCAGGGGACAGATGAAAACCTGCCACCCTTTAAGAACACTACATGATGCACACTGTGGGTGAAGTTGGGGGTGCTGCTGTTATGTACCTCCTGGTGGTCCCCTTTACATGGAGGAAAAGAAGCAAATGTTCAGGCTCTAGTTACATAAAAGGTTTTATTGTCCTTCTCCCCCCCCCCCGCCCCCCACCAACAGCAGCAACCTCAACAGCCCTGAGGCACAGAAGGAGAGCTGCTGTAGTTTTTTGTTTTTTTTAAAGCAAGGTATAAAAGTGACCACCGAGGCAAAAGAAATCCACCTCTTTTGGCCAAGAGTAAGATGGGAAGAGGACCAGGCTGAGCTGGAACCCACCTTCGCCTGGCAGTGGGGAAGGTGTGTGTGGGGGGGAAGAGGTCTGCCTGCTCCCAGTACCCTACCCTGAGCCTTGGACTAGGCAAAACCAGGGAGAACAGGTGTTGGATGCTACTCTCTCCCCCAACAAGGCACATGGTGGTAGGTGAAGCCCAACCTCCCCTGCGGTTTATAGGGCAGCTGGCACTGGCCATGCTGCTAGTCCTCAGGAGGAAGAAAACTGGGCTAAGCGCCAGAAGGCACCTGTGTCTCCCCCCGCTGACGTCTGCCGCTACGTGGGCCCTGAGCACTTTTTTTACAGGAACTGAGCATGGGGCAGAGCTGGGCCTGCCCTCTGGGGTAGCATGAGATCTTTGGCACAGGTGGCCCCACGAGGTTGCCCTCCTGCAGCTGCGGCAGCGATGGAGGCCTGGCAGGGCCGCGACCTTAAAGCCTTGTCAGTCCAAGCGAGGGAGGTTGGTGTCTCTTCCTGCCTCCCTCGCAGAGCAAGAGGCAGCCAGGCCAGGCAGGGCTCACGGTGGCACTGGGTCCTCTGGCCCTCCCCTGTCAGTTCAGGAACTGCGTGTAGCCCTCGGCTCCTGTCACGATGACATCCATCCAAATGCGCATGGCCTCGGCCGATGGGGCCACCATGTAGTAGAGGCGGTCGTGGGTCTTGACGCAGAAGGTGAGGGCGGGGTTGGGGCTCTGTTGAGAGAAGAGACAGGCTCACCTGGCTGTGCAAGCTGCCCCTAGCTATAAGCTCTCTCCCCTTTTCCCCAAAATTGGTCCCGTTAGCACTAAGGAAGTTGGAAAGAGACTCAGGGCAGCTGGAGGGAGCTCGTTAAGAAACCAGCTTGTGGAACGAAGAGATGCCATGTCTACCCCCTGACCAAAAATCACTGAACCTAGCTAGAGTAAGCAGAGGCTGCTTTTCCACAAACACACCCCATCTTGCCCCCCCCAACCCCCAATGCACGGTACGGAGCGTTGAGACCAACCTCTCCACTGAAGGGGGCAGGGAGAAAGTCGGCTAGGTGCTGGAAGAGAATAGAAAAACAGGAGAGAATTAAAGGCACCTTAGGAGGCGGAGTTGGGCTTGAAGGCTGGGTGCAGCCACCAGGCATGGCTCAGGTTAGTAGCAGAAGCGCCCAAGGCCAATTTGACTGCAGGGTGCAACATGGCTGAGAGAAAGCTGGGATGCGATTGCAGTCGGTGGCAGGGCCCAGTGAATGTTGCCCTCAAATTTATTCTGCGTTCAGAGGACCCGAATTCTTCACCAGGGAATAGCAGCCAGAGTCCAGCCTGCACACTTTCCAATGCCAGGAGGGTTGTTGTTAATTATAATTATTCTGAGAAGTCATGGCACGTTGTTAAGTCATGGCACGTTGTTAAATCCTGTCTCTTGCTCCGCACACACAGGCGCTGAGCTCAGGTCAAAATGCAGCTGAAACCTCCAGTACAGGGAGGCCATGTTAGTTCAAATGCTCAAGGCACTGCAGCATTTAGGGGGAGCCACCAAGCATGCCTATAAAAGAGGATGGTACCTACACTGGCCAGGCTGAGAGAGAAGAATCCCTTCTGGAGGAGAAAGAGAGAGAGAGAGAGAGAAAGAAAGAAAGAAAGAAAGAAAGAAAGAAAGGGGCAGAGAGAGAAGGGAAGTAAGAATCTAAGAGGGAAGGAGGCTTGGCTGCATGGCTGCGTTAAATCCAGCACCACCCTGCCTACCCATCCAGCCCCCGCGTGAAATGGCTGCCCCCAGAAAGGGATCCTGTATCCCCTGCTTCGCTCACCTTGGCTGCGCTGCGCAGGTGATCGTAATAAACCTCCTCAATGGCCTGGAAGTAGATGAGGCCCTTGAGCTTCGTCTCATGCTTGTCTGCATAGGATAGAGAAGAGGGAGTCAGCAGAGTGAGGCTAATTCTGGGCAGGGCTGTTAAAAGGATTCTAAGCTCTCAAATATAGAATAGATGTTAGTAAATGTACCAGGCAAACACACATACATAAGTATATGAACCACGTGTCTTGAAATAGTACAGGAGAGCAACCCTGAAGCCATTTTGATTCTCTCAAATTGAACTAAAATATTTCTCTGCAAGGAGGAAGGAAATGGGAAAAGCTTTCCAATGGTCTGTAGGGGCTTACACCTCCCTGCAAATACAGCCTGGCAAGTATCTGTTAAGGTGAGCAAACTATCAATATGTGTAGAGTTTCAGGAACTAAAGTGTTTACCATCTCAAAGGAATGACCAGGCTACCCATAAATTCCATTCAAGGAAGCATTATCCTGGCAGACAGGAGAGAAGCAACACTCTCAAATTTCTGCTAGAGACCTCTGCCTCCTGTGATGTATGTATGATGTTTAGGGGGGTGGTTTTGGGCTACAGGGTGGGCAATTTCAAAAGTCTTTATAGGGGCTTGCGTACCATTGTTCTGGATCTCTCCTACCTCTTTGCTTTCTATGGATCTTGCCTCCATCCATTCATCTCTGATTAATCAGGGACTTAAGAGGACTCAGTCCCTTGGGGAGTTGGGCAACAAAAACCAAACCCCTTAATTTTTTTAAAATAACAGGGTTTACCTGCATAGTAGGAGAGAGTGCGCCGCAGGCGGTCAAAAACGAACCATCGCTTCTTCCAGGACTTGATTTTACCCCCCATCTTGACCAGGTAGCCTTTGCACATCTTCTCGGAGAGGATAACGTGGCTGCAGGTGTCCACGCTGTGGCCAGATGATTCAATGTGCGAACGCAGGTCGAAGTCCTCTTTGCGGATAGGCAGGTAGCGCGTCAGAGGGCGGGCCTGTGTGGGGCAGAGGGCAGTTCCCACATCGGGCCCAGTGCAGCCTCCAGGGCTCCCAGCTCATGGGAGTCACACTGAAGGAGCAGCTGCATGCGAGAGCCAGGAGGGACCCCAAGTTCATTCAGTGCAACCAGCCGCAATCCCCAAGGCCGTTTAGTTGGAAGCCCAATAATGCCCCCACTTCACATATTTTGCTTTTGTGCCTGATGACCGAGTAGGTCAGATCATGCATGAACTTCATTCCCTGTCAGGGAGTGGCAACAGTTCGTTCAAGATGGTGGCACCCAGACTAGGCCAGGCCCACGGAGGGAAGGAGGGAGGGGAGGGCTCAGCAGGGCTGGCTACGAAGAATCCTGCCAGGCTCCCCTCTTAACTGCTGGTTGTCCTTTCAGACCCCCCCCAACCCCAGGAAGTTTCCCAAGGTCCAGTGGGAGAAGCCACATGGCATGATTTACTGGGCAGCGAAGCAGCAGCCTCCCTGCCACCTGCCTTGCCTCTCCTAACTGGTACCAGAAGAAAGTAGCTGTGCTCCACCCCTTGCCCCATACCTGGGCAAACTGCTTTTCTCGCATCTTGACCTCCTTCTCGATGAGCTTCTGCCGCCGTGCCGTCTCATCCTGAAGACGCCGCTCCAGCTGCTCCCGCCTCCGCCGCTCGTCCTCCAGGGCCTGGCGCCGCAGCTCCATCTCTTGCTCCTGCAAGGGGCAACTCATGTTCACACCTTGCCCTGTCCCACCCTGGGATGCCACCCGCCCATTTGCATCCATTGTAGAGTCAGACCTGTTGGACCATCTAGCTCAGTACCATCTACACTGACCAGCAGTGGCTCTCCAGGGATTCAGGCAGGAGATCTTCCCTAGCTGTACCTGGAGATGCCGAGGATGCAACTGGGGACCTTTTGCTTGCAAAGCAGATCCTCTAGCACCAAGCTTTAGCCCTACCTAGTGACCTACTTTCTTTTTGAGGTGTCTGCTGTAAGACTCCAGCACTCATGGTTCAGAAGAAAGGGATGGTGCTAAATGGGAACTTGCCTGCTTCTTGGGAGAAAAGCAATGACAAACCTAGACAGCATCTTAAAAAGCAAAGACATCACCTTGTCGACAAAGGTCCGTATAGTTAAAGCTATGGTTTTCCCAGTAGTAATGTACGGAAGTGAGAGCTGGACCATCAAGAAGGCTGATCGCCGAAGAATTGATGCTTTTGAATTATGGTGCTGGAGGAGACTCTTGAGAGTCCCATGGACTGCAAGAAGATCAAACCTATCCATTCTCAAGGAAATCAGCCCTGAGTGCTCACTAGAAGGACAGATCCTGAAGTTGAGGCTCCAGTACTTTGGCCACCTCATGAGAAGAGAAGACTCCCTAGAAAAGACCCTGATGTTGGGAAAGATGGAGGGCACAAGGAGAAGGGGATGACAGAGGATGAGATGGTTGGACAGTGTTCTCGAAGCTACTAACATGAGTTTGGCCAAACTGCGAGAGGCAGTGAAGGATAGGCGTGCCTGGCGTGCTCTGGTCCATGGGGTCACGAAGAGTCGGACACGACTGAACGACTGAACAACAACAACATGCCAGGTGAGATGACTGGTCCATTTAAGCTCAGTGCTGCTTACACTGACCAGCAGTGGCTCTCCAGGGATTCAGGCAGGGGACATTCCCAGCCCCACTTGGAGATGCCATCAAGCATTGAACGTGGGACCTTCTGCACTACCAACCAGCTACAGGCTCCCTTCCCTTCTTGACTCTTGGCACAAACATTTTCCCCAATCAGCCCATGTGATTGGCATCGGCCAGTGGTAAACAATCCCTTGCCTGCATGCCAAGAAAGGAGAGCTGATAAGAAACCCTGCCAAGGGGGAGGGAACATCTTTAGTTGGTGGAGACCCAACATCCATGTGAAATGCAGAAGGGGCTGCAGTGCCCGACCAAGGGGAGGGAGAGTAGGGGAATACAAGAGATAAGGGGAGGTGGGTGGGATGTCTCAGCCCTCCGTTTCCCCCTCACCCGCGATTCCATCATGCGCGACTTCTCCGCGTGGGCCTCCTTCAGCATCTTCTCCATCTCCTCGATCTTCCCTGCATCTGCCCCGCTGGCGCTGCAAGGCAAAGCCAGGCTGTCAGCGACGAGCAATGCCAGTGGGCTTCTCTGCTACGGGGCAACACCCAGACTGGGCAGAGGCAACGCTCAAGAGCCATGCGAGAAATGGGAGGAAATGGATGGATGGTGTTCGGAGGGCATACTCACTGCTTGCGGGGAGGGCCAGAGGGCAGCTCTCTTTCTGCCTCCCTGCAGGGAGCTCTGCCTTCCGCCCAGGAGAAGCTGATAGAGACATTTGGGAGGGGAGGGGAATGGGGAGAGGGGAGTAGTAGGGGCAGAGAAGGCAGCCAAGCCCAGGGTTGCCACTCAATCCACAAGAGAGAGAGAGGAAGAGAGGGTAGAGCCAGAGATGGCAGTGTCCTCCTCCTTCCCTAAGCAGGGCAGGGTCTGAGCTGCTCTCCCGGGCCTCAGGGACGGCGGCTGTTGTCCCGCTGTACCTGGAGACGTTGTCCGGGGAGCAGGCGGAATTGCCGCTCGTGGACAGGTTGGTGTCGAGGCTGTCGGAGCTCTCCAGGCTGAGGGTGTCGTAGGCACGCTCCCCGTCGTCGTTGGCGCGCAGGCCCAGGCCCCCCGGTGGGTGGTGATGGAGGATGGAGTGGTGGATGAGGGGGGAGTACGGAGAAGGGGGAAGGGGCTGCCCATGCAGGGCCTCCCACTGGGACTGAGCCTCAGCCGCCGCTTTCTGCTTCAGGTCGGCCAAGCGCCTCCGCTGCTCCTCAATCACCTGTTGGCCTGCGGAGATGCCCAGGACAAAAGCAGGCTGAGCGCCGTGGGCAGCAGCTCAGCGCCCTCCCGACAGTCCCTGAAGGCATTCCTACGCCAGGAAGAGACCCACACACCCCAATCCAGGGCAGAGATGCCAAAACCACTAACCTCCCCCCCCCCAACATCAGACCAGCGAGCAATGGAGCTGGCTGGGCTGTGGACATTCTCCTGTCCCCCACCCCACCCCAAACCACTCTCTCCCGCTCCCCAGCACCCACCCTTTTGCTGAAGGGCCAGTTGGCGCTTGCTCTCGATATCCTGCAGGGTGCTGGCCAGATTCCGAGGGAGGCTGCCGGTGCCGTTTTGTGGGGACAGGGAGCTCTGCGGGAGAGAAGCAGTTTGGAAGCCAGACCTCTCAGTCCCACCTGCCCCCAGAGCAGGGTGCTATGCTGTCAGGATTCAGAGGATCCAACCCCCACACGGGTAGGTTGCCAGGAATGGATAAGACAAAGAAGTTCTTACCAATGCTTTTTATTCAATATTCACAGAGAGAGGATTAGAAATGTGGCTTCTTCATGTAATGGTGTTGCTCCGAGTGAAGCCCCGCCCCCTCTGTCTCTCCCATTATGCGTCATCCCCACGGTGGCTGAGCTGTGCCTTCTGCCTCTGAGCTCTGTGCTCTCCTACTTTCAATGCCCACCGGGTTCTGGGAGAGGGGTGGTGTCTGGAATACTTTCTAAATACACTGAGTCTGCCAGCTGTCTCTCCCCTGGTGGTGCCTCTTCTTCTTTCTCCTCCTCCTCTCCCATTATTTCCCAGCTTCCCCCTTCCATCTGCCTATGAACTGTGATCTCCTTCAAACCCCTGTTGTAATTCTGAACTGTCTCCCTCTTCTCTGGAAGGGTCGGGCTGGGGAGGTGGTTTCCATCACTCCTCGTCTGCCCAGTCCCTGACATATGCTCACTGACTGAAGACGGGGTGCTGTGCTCCACTGATATCAGTTCCTCAGCTCCATAAGTCACATTGGCCAGATCTTGGGGGCGGGGGGAGGGAGGATGAGAGTCAGGAGGGTTTTCTGGAGATACTCACTAGGCTCAGCTTGGGGTGCAAGTGGAATGAGGGACCTCAGGGGATGCAAGAGGGAGAAGAGCCTGAGTAAGGGGTTACAGGAAAATGGAGAGGCTCCCCCCTCCGCACCTCATCCGCTGCCCCACTGTACCTTGGGTGAAGGGCTGCGTCCCAGAGTGGCCACGTTGAGCTGCGAGGAGGAGCTGCCTCCTTTGGGCCAAGCCAAGCTGCTGGAGCCACCATCCATCTTGGAGCGATAGACCTGCAGGAGGGAAAGAGGTTTGGCAAAGAGGGCATGGCTTGTGCCCATGTAGGACGTGGGGGGGGGCTCCAAGGGGCACAGCAGCACCTCATCCGGGGACTGTTCGTTACCTGTCGCGGGTCTGGAGACGAGTGAGCTTTAGCAGGCAGAGGAGGAGGAGGAGGGGAGGAGGAGGAGGAGAGACAAGCAGCAGGGGGGTCTGCTTCAGCCTCAAAGCCAGCTGGGAGCTCCTGGGCGGAAAGTGGCAGCCGCACTGTGCTCTCTGCCCACCACGGCTCTCTCTGAGGGTGAGGGGCAGAGGGTGGTGGCGAAGGAGGGTAAGAGAAAGAGAGGAAGGAGACAGCGTGAAAGACTCGCACGGGCAGCAGCACGCAGGCCAGACAGATGCTAGGCACCAGCCCCTGCCCACCCTGCAGAGATGTGTGGCTCTGGCTCTCCTGCACCTTATTGTTCTAAAGGAGAACTCACTGAGTAGCAGGATTTAAGTATTCTAAATAAATACACCTTAAGGCCAAAAGAATCCTCTCTCTCTCTCCCACTGCCCCCAACAGACACACACACACACAGCTATAACTCAAGGCCCCCTGCTCCTCCACCCCTGCCCCAGTGCCTTGCCGCGGTGTGCAGGGCAGCCTGCCTACCCCAAAGGAAGCGATGGAGGGAGGCAGAAGGTAGCAAGGGGGTGGGGGTTGCCACAGAAGCACAAACCTGGGGGCAGCTGGAGGAGCAGAGCAGTGCCGCTGGCAGGGCAGAAGCAGCGGAGTCTGGCGCGGGGGGGCTGGGGGAGTGGGCAAGCCCTACAGCCGACCTGACGCTGCCCAGAATCACTGCCAGCTGGTCAGTTGTCACGTACTGGGCGGGAAGGAAAAGGCAAAGTGTGAGAGGCAGGCTGCAATCAGTCTGGGAGTGCACAAAGCTGGCGGAGAATGTGGGGGGGGGGAAGGCTGAGGGGGAGGTGTGTGGGGAGAACACCAGCCTCCCCCGCAGCAGCCTTTTTGTGGAGGAGGCTATGCTAGGGCCCCCCACAAAGAGAGGGCTGGGCTAGAGTAGCCTCCTTCTTGTTGGGAGGTAGCATGGAATATGGATGTACCCCCTTTCCCACCTGTCCCTAGACCTGTCCCTTGGCTGTATGTACTGTTGCACCAGCCCCAGCAATGGGACTGGAAAGGCAGGTACCTCATAGGACAGTGGGGGCGCAGGTGAGGGGACGGCAGGTGCGGCGCTAGCATCTGGCCCACAGCCGCAAAATGGGAAAACGTCAGAAAGTCTCACGTACTCCTAGAAGCAGCCAGGCAGAGAGGAGGAGGAGGAGAATCAGAGAGGGATTGGGGCACTGAGCCAAGAGAGCAATGTCACACACACACACACACACACACACACACAAGCATGGCAACCTGGGAAGGGCCTAACCTGCCCGTGGCCTGTTCCTCACAGCCGTGCCAGGTGGCATCTACCTGCAAGAGCTACCCAGAGTAGAGCGTCCTGCTCTGAGCTGTTGCCCCTTGCCCAAGTGAGGCCATATTGTGAGTGCCTCTGCCAAACCCAGAAACACTGGTGCCCACTGCTCAATGCAGAGCCGTGTTCTTGGGGCCCGTGGGGAGCAGACATCACACTGGCGAAGAGCAGGGAAAGTCAGCAGGCAGGAGCGTTTGTGTGCATGTGCTCAAACATGGAGGTCGGAGGGAAGAAGTGATGTATTCTAGAGTCAAGTCTGGGCTGAAACACATGCCCACAGATCTAAAGCACGCCGCAAAGTCCAGCCGCGGATGGGAACAGCCAAGCCAGGCAGGGAGGAGATGTTGCAGCGCATGCAACAAGCAGGGTAGCAGCTCAGAGGCAGGCAGGCAGGCAGGCAGCCACGAAGCATTACCTCTGTCCTCCCTGGGTAGAGCTGGGCGGAGGAAGCACTAGCTGCACAGAAGGGGCTGGCAGATTCAGCCGCCTCCCCCAGCTCAGAGAAAGGAAGCATCTCCTGCGAGGATGGGAACAGCGGTGAGGGAGCTGCAAGAAGAGCAGGACGCAGGGAAAGAGAGGGGGGCACGAGAGGAAGGCGGCGGGGTCTGTCCATGGCAGCCGAACTACAGGAGAACCCTGAAAATGTCAGCTCAGGTTGCGGAGGGAGGGCGGGGGGGGGGAGGAAGGAAAGAGAACACGCACAGCCGTCCCAGCCTCTAAAGCAGGCATGTCCAACAGGTAGATCGTGATCCTACCGGTAGATCACTGGGCGTCTGTGGTAGATCACTGGCTCCCCCAAAGAAGCTCAACAACTTTGGCTCCCCTTAAAAAAGCTCAGTTTTTTGCCCTGTACCCCCCCCCAAAAAAAACAGGGCTTTCCTTCTCCCTAAAAAAAGCTCAACAACAACTTTGTCCTGAATGCCTAAAAAACAGGGCTTTACTCCTCCCCAAAAAAGCTCAACAACTTTGACCTGAACCCCCCCCCCAAAAGGGGGTAGATCACCACCAGTTTTTAACTCTGTAAGTAGATCACAGTCTCTTGGGAGTTGGCCACCCCTGCTCTAAAGGAACCCTCAGGCTGTTTGGGCAATTTATTCTCAGAACGGAGTCAACGGAGAGGCTGCAGAGAGGCCTTCTTCTGCTTCCTACCCCACTAAGTGCTCTTGTGCCTCATTGCCAGTATGAGAAGCCCCCACCCTCAAGCTTCCCCAGAAGGGAAGAAGAAGAAAGCAAGTCAGAGGAAGGAGGTTACTGCTGGGAGTCTGAAAATCACACAGGCAATAAAGAAAACGGTTGCAGGGATATTGTCGCCTGAAGAAAAACGGGGAGGGAACATGTCTTTCAGGAGAGCCCCAGCAGCATTCCCCCCCCCCCATGTGCACATTTTAAAGAGAAATAACCCCTGTAATATCTTACACAGGTGGTAATTATGCAACACCCGAAAGAACAAGACAGAGCCACAGAATAAAAGTGCAGGAGGTGGTTTTCTAAATATTTTGGGTGGAACTGCTCAATGCCTTCTGGGAAGTTTCTGTTAAATGCACAAGGTGTACACGTCTTTAACTCCAGAAGTAAGGGAGGGTCCTCGTCCTCAGGGCAGAGCAGCTGCATTGCATGCAGAAGGAACCAGGTTCCATTTCCAGCGACGTCTCCAGGTACGGGCTGGGAATGGACCCTGCCTAGAAAGCTGGAGAGCCGCTTCAGTCTGTGTAGACAGTACAGTCAACGGATGCAATGGTCTGGCTTAATATAGTACACTTAGCTTATAAAACATGGGAATGTCATAGCTCTCATACAAAACTTGAATTCCCCGTTAGTGGGAAATGTGGTCCAGACATGGAAGACCCTGCTAATAGAAATGTTCCATGGATCACAGAAAGGCATCTGCTAAACAGGAACAGATGTTTAGATCTGTTCAGAAAAGTCAACTAGAAAAATATATATTTTAAAAATGGGTTTGTGGAGTAAGATGCAGAAATGGGTTTACGTATTGTGTGTGCGCGCCTATGGGCCCTTTGCTGGATTTTATTGCCCTGTCTGCGCTTCCGAAAATTTACAAGGAAGGACGTCGCTGCGAATTTCATGCCTGATTATAATTACGGCTGCCCCCCAAGTTAAATAACTTTTAGCTGACTAATCAAGTATATTAAAATGTTTCCATAGCTTCATGCTGATTAGGTCATGTTTTGATAATGTACCGGTAAATGTTCTAAGTTTTGTACCAAATTTGTATATATTTTACCGAATGACACTGCACACATTGCAGCAGCCTTTGGCTATAAGCAATAAACTTGATACTGACTAATCAAGTGTAATCAAGCTCTAAATATACGTGCACGATACTAAAACAATAATGGGGAAGCGTGTTTTGTTTGGCTTCAGGTGGCCCGTGTTTATAGTGCAGGGAGTGGCATCATAAAAGAGCCCCTCCCCTCCAGCTTGAGAAAGAGGGGAGAGGGAGGGGGAGGCAGGATGTCCCTTCTAAGAAGGCACCAACCACCTGTAGCTTTCATTTTTATCAGCAGTTCTGCAAAGCACCTAGATTAAAAATAACTGGCCTCTTTGTTGCCGAATCAGGATGCCTTTTTAGTGGATTTAAGTAGGATTTTTAGTTTATTCATCAAAGCAACCAATTCATGAAAAGTTACAATCCTAAAACTATAAGCCCTGCAGCAGCTGGGTCAGTCCAAAGGGGCTGATCTAGTCCAGCATCCTGTTCTCACAAGAGGCCAACAAAGATGTCTCCAAGCAGGGCATGAGTGGATCACAGGAGGTGCCATTTTAGGGGCTGAAAATTAATGTTTGCAAATTTCTTCAGTGAAGGGTCTTAAAAATATGTTTTTTGGGTGTGAGGAATTCAAATCTGCTATTATTTTCGTGATTGGACAACATTTAGCTTGGCAAGTCCAAGTTTGATGAAGAAGCACATGAACTGCTTTCGGAAAACCAAAGAATTTTAATTTTACCCTCTGAAAAATGACAGAATGCCTAATAATAATAATAATAATAATAATAATAATAATAATAATATAACTGCAAGTACTTGGCAATCATTTTTAACTATTTCTATGTGATTTTACACACATTTTACTAACCAAGCAAAACTAAATGAAATATGTTTCGAGTTCCCAATACAACATTTTAGCACCCTTCATTTTTGGAATTTGAAGGCTGAAAATTGCAGCACGCCCTGGACTGGAACAGTCCTATTTTTAATGGACCTGGAAAATCTCAATAATGGGAGATAATAACAACTATCTTGGACTATGGGAGGCTGGCTGGAGCAGCAGCTCTGGACATGAGGTCCCAGCACACCAAGCTTTCCTGGGCAGGGTTTGCCTCTTCTCCTCCCTCTCAGCCTCCTTCCTTAGTAAGGAGAGATTGCCATCGAACTCTGTGCTGTTAGCAGGGTAAGGTGGGAGAAACAAGCGCTGCCAAGGCAAGGGCTCACTTCCCACTGCAAGTTCAAGAGGCTGCAAAAGCCTGCACCCTCGGGGCTTTGCTGAAGCCCACCCACCCCCACCCGCAGAACCTGGGCACCCACAGAGGTCCTTTTACCTCTCGCAGAGCTGCAGAGGCCTTGGGGAAGCCGGAGCCACCAGTCAGCACCCGGTACCGTCTCTCTAGCGTAAGGAGGGTCTCCTTCTCCTACCACAGGGAAGGAAAAGGGAGAAGCTTGTTGGGGTGTTTCCAGCCATACCACCCAGCCTCCAGCTCCCTCTCCCCTATGGCACAGTGCCAAAGGGAGAGCCGTGCCCTCCCTTATGTCAACAGACCCGGTCCCACCTAACCTTCCCCCAACTGGTTCTGGCAGGACAGAAGCCCCACTCCAGGTGGCCCTGCCCTGCCTGCAATGCCTCGCCCAGCTCTGTCAGATGCCCTCCTTGCCAGGCAGTACCTTCTGTAGCATCTGCAAGGTGGTGGCTTTCTCCTTGCCCAGCCGGTCAGCCTCCTGAGCAGCCTGCAGCCTGATCTGGTTGGCTTGACTCTCCAGCGCTGCCAGGCGTTCCTGCAGGGACATGGAAAGAGCGGGGTTGGGGGCTGAGCAAGTGTCACGTGGCCAGTCCCACCCCACCCCTCAGCTCAAAGGGCTTCCTTCTCCGCTCTCGCCCACCCACCTTCCTCCGTGCCACGCTGCGGTGGCTCTCGGCTTTGCTGTGCAGGAGCTGCTGGCTGAGCATCTCGCGTTCCTCCTCCAGGCGGCTCTCCTTCTCCAGGTGCTGGAACTCCAGGTCCTCAAACAGCTTCGTCTCCGTCTCCAGGGCCTCCGCTTCCTGCAGCAGGGACACAGCGGCTCATCTGGGACTCGGGAAAAGCGGGTGGCTTGGGCGGGGTGAAGGAACATTGGTCCATCTAGCTCAGCAAGGATTTCCAGGGGTTTTTTCTCCTGGAGATGCTGCTGGGGATTGGACCTTAGGACCTTCTATGTGCATCCAGTCCAAGCCTTCCAGAGGGTCACTGGGCAGGTGGGACAAGGGTCCAAAGGCTGCAGAGCCAGCAGAGGCAACCTGAAGGACAGGGCTGTTCTGCCTCTCCTCTGCAAGCAAACCCTTGCAAAAACAAAATACCAAATGGGGTAAGGCGAGCTCTTTTTTAATCAAAAGGACACGTAACCAGCAAAACAGTTCAAGGAGGAAAGTAGCTGGGGGGGCATTCAATGGAGGAAGGAGCTGGCAGCCTCCCGGAGATTCCTCTGGTGCCAGCAGGAGCCATGAGAAAGGGGTGTAGGGTGGGTTTCTTGAGGAGCTGCAAGGACTTGGCCACCCTTGCTCCCTGCCAGGACGGGCTCAGCTTCATTCCAGTCTTAGCCCCTTCATGCTCCGCAAAGAGGGCTCCAGGAGAGGAGTGCCCCCACCCATGATCTGAGCTCCCTCTTCCGGAAAAGCCGTCCTCCCAAGAAGAGAGCTGCCAGGGCGCCAGGCCCTGCTGAGTTGTGCCCCACCAACCCAAGCCAGCCTGCCATGCTTACCCTCGGCCAGGCGCTGACCCCGGCTGCAGGCGGGGAGATGGTGGGGGGCAAGGGAGGAGACACTGACCCTTTGCATCTGGTCCTGCAACTGCTCCCTCATTGACTCAGGGCAGTTATCAAGCTGGTGCTTGAGCTCAGAGTACAGTGCCCGCAGTCGCTCAAGTTCCTTCCTTTCAGCATCAACCTTTGCCCTCTCCTGAATCCGGGAGAAAACAACACACACGGAAGAGAGAGAGAGAGAGAGAGAAAGAGAAAACACACTTCTCAAGAGCAGGCCATGCAAAGCAAGGGGGCAAGAGGTTAGCAAGGGGGCTCAAACTCTAACAGGGTTACCAGGAAGCTACTGGGAACCTCAGCCTTGCGTCTCAAGTCACCATGTGCCCAAAGGGCAGGCTTGGCCACCCACAAGTCGCCTCCGGCCAATTACTGGCCTGCCCAGAAGAGTTCACCATGTCAGCTGTCGCAAAGAAGAGTTTGGATTTGATATCCCGCTTTATCACTACCCAAAGGAGTCTCAAAGCAGCTAACATTCTCCTTTCCCTTTCCTCCCCCACAACTGATACTCTGTGAGGTGAGTGGGGCTGAGAGACTTCAGAGAAGTGTGACTAGCCCAAGGTCACCCAGCAGCTGCATGTGGAGGAGTGGAGACGCGAACCCGGTTCACCAGATTACGAGTCTACCACTCTTAACCACTACACCACACTGGCTCTCTAGAGATACTCAAGAGTCCAGGAAATGGGTATTTTCAGGATGAGACACACACCCTCCCTCCAGCCCCATCCCAGCCATCCCCGAGTTGACTCATGACACACAAGCTTTGCTATGTTTGAGACACAAAACTAGGCTCATGCCTTTCTGGAGTTAGTGCAGCACTGTTTCCTGGGGGCCTCTGGGCACTTTGGGGTACATGTCAGTGAGTGAGTTGGCAGCAGGAGAGAGGCACCAGGCCCACACTGGGGGCAGCAAGCACCTTGCCACCTGTGGCCAAGGCTGCATGCCGGATCTGACTTCACAGGAGTCCACAGAATGTGGCAGAGGCACACAAGGGACAATCTCAGCTTATATTTTGGAGCTGTTTTTTTTTTAAGGTTTCTATCCCCTTATGACTGCAGAAAGATGCAGCCAAAGCCTCCGTAGTCAAGAGGGAAGAGAGGCTGGTGCAGATTCCCAAGAGATTGGGGCTTATGGGGCATCCAGGCCCCGCCCCATAAGCAGAAAACCCAGGATTGGTTTTGAGAAATACCAAATGTGGACTAATAAATTATACAGGATGATAGAAAAGGTGCACATGCGTTCAATTTATACAAACTGCAGAACTGAGCTTTCCTCGGTGCAGAATGGCAGCCCTTTGGGGCTTGGGCTGCTCTGCCAATGCAGCTTTATCTGCCCTGGGGCACAGATTTCAGCTCTGGGCGCAAGGTTGAGGAAAGGAAAGGAGGCTTCTGACGCTTGTGATGTAGAGGTTTGAAAGGCGACTAGGTGGAGGGGGCCAGGGGCGCTCATGTGCCCTGCAGAGGGGCAGTCAGCAGAATACGTGGGGCAAAATAAAAAACCAATAGAACGTATCACCCAGTTTTCCTTGGGGCAGAATCTCAGGGTGGGTGGGTGTGAGTGTCAGCTGCCACTTTTCAATTCTGGGTCAGCTTGCCTAGGCGTCATGCCTTGCCACTCCATCCACACAGACTGTCCTGTGCTGTATTGATCCCCCCCCCCGGCTTTGGCCCTCACGACCCCTTGAAATGAGATCACTTGCACAGCCCTCAAAGACTCCACGTCGCCCTGAGTTTTTTATAGTGAATTTAGTGTGCCAGCAGCGGACTGGGTGGTTCTCCACTGTCCTTAAGGAATAATCCCAAGCTGGGGAGGCCTACACACCGGGAAACAGAACAGCAAGCCCTGAGCCCGCCTTCAACAGCATCAGAAGTTGTGCATCGAAATCCGTTTCCTTAACAAACCTGCAAGTTCCCCCGCAGCTAGACTAAAGTGATGAAGAGGCTGGAGCACCCTGCCTGTTGGCGGGCAGCTGGGATGGGCACCCGCATGGGGGAGAGGGAGGGCACTGCAGAGCTCCTTCAAGGCACCCAAGCCCCCTCAGCCCCCCCAGCTCCCCAGGAGGTGCCAAGGCTAGGCCCTGGAGCCGTGTCCCTGCCAGGCAGCCTCCGATTGGGTGGGATGTCTGTACACATGCAATAGACCCTCCCTCCTCCTCCTCCTCCTCCTCCTGCTGTCTTTGGGGCTTCAGCCATGCTCCGCCTCACTGTCTCAGTTAGGGTGACCCACCAGCAAGATGCAGGCAGGCAGGCATCCAAGCAATCAGAGTCAGAGAGAGAAAGAGAGAGAGAGAGAGAGAGAGAACGGAGAGAGGGTTAGAGCTGGTTAGTGCGAGGCGGGGGGGTTAGTGGCAGTGCTTCGCAAGGTGTGTGCGTCCCTTAGGCTCCCTGCGGGAGCAAAGGTTTGAGAAAGGCTGGGAATTGGCAGCCCCAAAACAAGCACCTGGGAGGCTAAATGCCAGGGAGTCCAGGGGCACGGTGGGAATCGGGTCCCAGTGGCAACTTGCTTCCATCCCCAGCCAGCCAAGGTGCTGGTCTGGAGCTGCCTGCCTCGCAGGCAAATATCTTCTTAATGCCTCTGATCTGGAAAGATGAATTGGGGCAAGGAAGGGCCCAGCCTTGAGCAGCACCAGGGAGGTGGATGCAAACAGCACTGCCTGGCTTGAGAAGAGACACCTCAGACACCAAAGCTTGGAAAAAAGAGGGCTCCCCTCTGGAGCCCCACAAGCGGTTTTCCAGCTTGCCACAAAGCACCAAGAGGAACCGCCCCAAGTTCAGCTCCCAAGCGAGTCACCTCGGCTTGAAAACCCAGCAGAGCGGCGAGGGAAAGTGCCAGGGCACCTTTTGCAACCCAGTTCCCCTCGGAGTAGCATCCTTGGGGGCGGGGGGGGGGGGTGAGGAACAGAGCAGCCAAGCTGGGCGGAGCAGGGCCAGCCCAAGCCGAGGGCCACACGTGGCCTGGTTGTGCCTCCCCAAAGAAGAAGGGTGGCCGGGTGGCACTAGGGCAGCCAAGAGGCCTCGGGTGCCAGCCATTTACCTTGTCCCGGTGGATGGCGGCGTCCAGACCAGACATACGCTCCTGCAACTGCTGCACTGCCTTCTGCTCCTGCTGCAGCTGGATCAGCTCGGCCTCCCGCTCGCCTTGCAGGAGGGCCCGCTCCATCTCCGCCTGCGCGAGAGAAAAGGGGCCCCATCATGCCAAGACTCAGGGCCCGCCTCCAGGCCTCTCTCTGCAGGAGGAGCCATCGGGAGGTGGGGGGTGAATTAGAGGCCTCCCTGAGCTCCAGCAACTCTTCATTCATGAATGAAGTCTAGGGCTGGGCCCCTCCTGGGGTGTGCCCTGCCCACCAGCATGACCAAATGGGGTACAGCCAAGAGGAAGGAGCCCTACCCTTTGCCCTCATCCCTGCCTAACCTCCCGGGCTGTTTCCTGCAGCTGCTGCTCCAGCTCCTTAGCTCGGCTCTTCAGCTGATCGACGGTGGCCAGGACCCTGGTGCGCTCCTCCTCCAACAGAGCCGCCTCCTGGCTGGCTTTGGTGCTGGGCGGCTCTTCGTGCTGCGGAAGGTTTGGAAAATCAGCAAAGAGGGTAGCCTAATTTGACACCAGGCACAAAATAAAGCTGATGCAAGAAAACCTCATGTGTCCTTGATGACTAGGCCTTCCTGCTGCATGCAAAGCTTAAGCTGACATGTTTAAAGAGAAAGGGAGAGAATGCTTCTCTCGGGTCTTTAAAACCATAGAGAATTTAATAAGAAGAACATAAAGGATTGTCATATTGGTATCCTCAGACTAGTTGCATCAAGGAAACCTTGAAAGGGGGGTTATTAATTCTCCCCTCATTCTTTGCATTACATCGCTATGTTGAAGCTGCAAAACTTTTAGCTGATCCTCAAAAAAACCAGGGCTTTTCCCTTTGCAAAAAAAGCTGCAAAACTTTTAGCTGATCCTCAAAAAAACAGGGCTTTTAGAGGAGGAAAGCCAGAAAAATATTTTTTTTTCTTGTTTCCTCCTCTAAAAACGAGGTGCGCCCTATGGTCCGGTGTGTCCTATGTAGTGAAAAATGCGGTAACTCTTCTCCCCAAGGAGATTAAAGAATGCACAGGCCACTCTCTCCTCTGAGCCTACCGAGGCATACCAAGTACATGCCAAGTCAGCTGCCCCCAACCTGTTGTGGGACTCCAACTCCCATCAGCCCCAGCCAGCCTGGTCAGGGAAGATGGCAGCTGTATTCCAAAAAATGGGTGGAAGGTGCCAGATTGGGGAGCAAAGGAGCACTCCACCCAGGGCAGTCCCTTATGCTCCTCCTCATCCTCCCAGCACCAAGCATGGCCCTCTCACCTCCTGGCCAGCACTCTCAGTGCTGCTGCTTTCCTCCTTCAGGTGGTCCTCATCCGAGCGCTCCAAGCTCTCCCTCTCCCGCAGGCCCAGGGTTCCCACCAGCTGCTCCTTCGCTCGTCCAAGACTGATGGAGCCCTTGGAGGGCCTCCTTCCCGGCTGGCCAGCGCCCTCGGCAGTAGCGCTGGGGAAGGTGCTGTGCTCCTGGCCCGGATCGCCATCGCTATGAGTGTATTCGGCACACAGGCTCAGGATGGTCTCCAGCCGCTGCCGCTCCTAAGCAAAGGGCAGAGGGGTGAAAGGAAAGCTATCAGTATCGGCATCCCAGAGCATCCCAAGACTTTCGGTGCTCTGGAAGGAGCCACAGCTGACCCTACACCACCCCACCCCACCCAGGCTCCCTCCAACTTCTCGGCTCTTGTGGTTGGCTGGTTCCCTAACCACTGGCTTTCCCCAGCCTTTTCACAAGGGAAAAGTGAGAACGTGGCATTTCGTGTTTTCGCCCAACCTGTTTACTGTCTTATCGTGCAGCTGCTTCCGTAAGCAAAGACAGTGCCAGCCGCTCGCGCTCAACATCTTGGGTGGACTGCGCATGTCCGCACATGTGCACTCCACCCTGGATGCTGCACATGCGTTGTGACGTCAGGCCGTGCGTGCATGCGCACTAGGGAGCGGCGCCCTGCCCCCCCGGGGGGTGCCCCCGCATTTGCCACTCCGGGCAGCAAAGCGGTTCCCTACGCCACTGCACGCAGCAGCTTACAATATTTATCTGGCATAAATGCAATTTGAAAATTAAGGCTTCTATGAGCCCTTCTATCTGAGCCCTATTGCAGAGATCTTTCAGAGAAGCGCTAGCAGCTATCTGCGCCCCTGCCCACCCCCCACCGCATACTACAGATGCCCGACTGGCCTCCCCCAGCAGTTGGGAATTATATGTCACTGCTCCTCCCATGCAGGCACCTTTACTTTTGACTTTCAGGTGCCTCGTGAAGATCTTTTTATTCCAACAGACCCATGCATCTGTTTTCTTGAGCAGCCAGTCATTTTAATGATCATATATGTGTGTGTGTGTGTGTGTGTGTGTGAGAGAGAGAGAGAGAGAGAGAGAGAGAGAGAATGATGGTATATATCAAATTGTATACTGTCCTGCTATATGGGGGAAGGCTGAAGGTATATAAAACAAATTCAAGCAAGCAAACAAACATCTGATTCAGCGAATGGAACAATAAAGCCAGCAGCTACCTAAAACAGGAGTCCAAGGAAATTGAAAGAGCCTCCCCAAGCAAGAAGATGGTCGGAGCAGGGAGGGCCCAGGAAACTTCCCTACGGAGCTGCCTGCACAATGGCAGCAGCTGCCCCTGGGGAAAGAAAGCCTTTCTCCTGCTCTCGTGCAAGGAGCCACATCATAGGGTTCTGAAGGCTCCACAGGTGTGCTTTCAGAGTACGTCCCCTTGAGGAGCCTGATACACCTTGACTCAAGGCTGGGCCACCTCAACGGGGCTACAACAGGTGCCCTTTAGAACTGGCAGAGAGAGAAGCCAGCCACCAGCAGGCAGGAGCAGCTTGGCACCCTTGGGCCTCACCCACCCCACTGGGAGAAGGGCCTCACTTGCCTATGTGCCTTTTCACTCCTGCACAGGTGTCCAGGTCAGCTGCTAACCAATGAAAGACAGCAGAGGCGTTGTGGGTGGGGGCAAGGGGGGGGGGGAGAAAGAGAGACCGCAGGGATACCAGGGAAGCGCCAGAAACTGCCAAGAAAAAGCTTTGCAACTTTCCCTCTAGGACTCAGTGAAATCCAAGTCTCCCTCCCACTGCTGAGAAGAGCACCCCCATTTTAGCTTGTATGCAGCCCAACTGGGTCGTGGTGGGAACACACAGGACCCTGTGCCAAGCTAAGCTTCACCAGGACTAGAGCAGGCTTTCGTGGGCAACCCCCGACGCTCATCTCTCCCAGCCCCCCCCCCTTCTACAAGAGATCAAAGCAAATTCTGTCCTGGGAGAACACCCCCCAATTAATCCCCACCCATGCCGCTGCTTCGGCTGTGCCAAATGAGATGGAGAGGGGAGCAGTGTGCCAACATGCACACAGGCTTACGGTACTCACTGTGAAGTCCAGGGTGACACTCATCAACATCTCACAGACACATCCCTCCAGGCCTCTCACAGGCAAGGAACACAAACACCTCTAGCCTCCTTTAACAAAAGTCGAGAACCAAAAAACGCTCCCCGCATACCCCGGCACGTGACCAGGCTAATGGCAGGGTGCGGGCCCAGCAGCAACAGCCTCTCCACCTCCCCCCCCCCACCTTCCCGCCAGCCTATTCCTCCTCTGTGAATCACACAAGCTGTGCAAACAAGCAGTTGTGAGTCAGTGCCCAGCCACTGGCGAGACAACGGGCAGCCTGCAGGGTGCAGCTGGTTGTGGGTGGGGGCTGGCACAGCAGCCCAAGGTGGCACACTCCACAAGCCTGAGCCAGGCAGAGACCCGGGCCCAGCTGGGGGAAAAGGCTGCAGAGTTACTCTGGCTAGCAGCCGTGTGGTGCAGCTGGGCTCAGAGGCAGGGCAGAGGACCAGGCACACAAAGCGCCCCGCCCTGGTGTTAGCTCTGCCAGGGCGGGTCCCACCCAGAGTCAACAGTTAAGGACACAAGGACAGCCTTGCTGGATCCAGCCAATGGAGTATCCTGTTCTCACAGTGGCCAACCAGATGCCTGCGATTCCGCAAGCAGAATTTGAACACAAGAGCGCTCTTTCCTCCTGCCGTTTCCAGCAACTGGCATTCAGAAGCTTCTTCCAACTGTGGAGGCAAAGCACAGCCACCATGGCTAGTAGCCATTCGTAACCACGAATTTGTCTAATCCTCTTTTAAGGCCATCTAGGTTGGTGACTATCATTGCCTCCTGGGGGAACGGAGTTCCATTGTTTAACTGCGCTCTGCATGAAGAAATGCTTTCTTCCATCAGAGTGTAACGAATCAGATCTAAGTTAAGGGATGTTCAGAAACCCACGGTGTTTTAGGAGTTAATGGGCACCCCAGTTTGAGTGGCAGATACCCCTCGGGAGGCGGGACCTTCCGCTCTTTAAAAGGAGGGAGCAGCCGTTAGTGTGAGGAGAGAGTGGTGACTGGAAGAAGGAGGGCGTGGGGCCAGGTTAGGTTAGGATCGTTGAAGATGTGTATATGTTGCTGAAAGAAAGAGTTTACACTGTTATGAAACTAAGCTTATGAACCATTACTGAAACCGTTATGTTATGTAAGAAATAAAGACCTCTTATTGTTGAGCTAAGAAAATATCATCGTTCATTTGGTCCAGCGAGTTAAATAGGCTCTTGAGGAGGTGAACTCAGGGAAAGGACAAAACTAACCTGCAGGGTGATAGTTTGTGTCTTGGAGTTCCCTCAGGAGGGGCTAGCGGGCGGAAACCCTGGTATTGCCACAGAGTTGCTAAGAGGGCTTAGCTAACTGATATAGTGAGGGGATCTAATAAGGAGAGACCCCAAACTGTAGGCAAAGGAGAGGTTAACCCCTGAAGCCCTGAGCAGAGGATATAACCGGCCACGGCCACTGGACAGGAAAACTCCCGTTACTAAGGGATCCCCAGATTATAGATAAAAGGGGATTGAAATAACAGACGGACCTCAGAGGGACAGGTGGGGTGCATTGTAATTTGACCCAGAACACCTGATTAAAAATTCACTTAGTAACGAGGGGAGAGCCTGAAGTGGAGGTTCGTCGCACGCTCTGCATGAAGAAATGCTTTCTTCCATCAGAGTGCATTGGGGCCCCTTCTGTGCCATTCCCGGGGAGCACTGGGGTCCGTGATGGGATCCGGGCAGCATCCAAACGTTTGGTTAGGAGTTGCTTATCACCAGATAGGAACCGCAAGAGTTAACTCCAGGCAGGCAGAGCATAAAACAAAGCCAAGAAAAGGAATGGTGCATGCTCAGTCTGGGCTGCACGGGAAAATCCCAGAGACTGCACCGTTTCAGGCCTGGGGGTTACAAGCCGACTCCCCCCATTCACAGCTCCACCTCACCCCTCATCACAGAGCCAGGTGTGCCTTGGGAATAAAGCTTGTTGTTCTTCTGCAGGGGACCACAACCCATACATTCCTGCCTCAGTTCCCCAGGCAGACACTCTTGCAAAGGGGTCTGAAATCCCCTGCGCTTTGTACAGAAACGGTTCCACGCAGCTATTTCTGCCACCACTTTGCTACCTGCCTGACACATAGGCTGATTTTGCCCACTCCCCCGATAACACCCCTTGGTAACAGAAACTCAAGGTTTGGCATGTGTGAAGCTGGAAATTCCAGAAATATAATTGACTTCCACCCCCACCCCCCTCAAACAATTAGCACACCTAGTTGTTGGTTGCAAGGAAATGCATGTATTTAGCTTAAGATCCCTAACAATCCTGGCAGGGCAGCCCCCAGCCTTCCCTTCTCTCTGGGGAATGGTTATTCCTTCGGCTTGCCCAGGATCCCCTCATTCATTCCACATCTAGTGTTAGAAACTCAGATATACAACCTTAAACCTAGGCCACAGCTGCCACAACGGTGCTGAATTTTTGAAAAAATATTAATACTATTCATTTCATTTCTCTACCGCTTTTTATTTTAAAGAAAAAAAATCTGGAAGCGGTTTAAAGGTAAAGGTAAAGGGACCCCTGACCATTAGGTCCAGTCGTGTCCGACTCTGGGGTTGCGGCACTCATCTCACATTACTGGTCGAAGGAGCTGGCGTACAGCTTCCGGGTCATGTGGCCAGCATGACAACGCCGCTTCTGGCGAACCAGAGCAGCTCACGGAAACGCCGTTTACCTTCCAACCAGAGTGGTACCTATTTATCTACTTGCACTTTGACATGCTTTCGAACTGCTAGGTTGGCAGGAGCTGGGACCGAGCAACGGGAGCTCACCCCGTCGCGGGGATTCGAACCGCCGACCTTAAGAAAAATGCTTCAGATCATTCTTTATGTGTCGTTTTGCCTTCGCCTTATTTATTTACCTACGTAATTCTACTGCCCCCTAGCAGAAGTATTGTAGTAAGCCAGTGTGGTCTAATGGTTAGAGTTTCAGACTAAGACCTGGGAGATCAGGGTTCAAATCCCCACTCAGTCACAAAGCTCACTGGGTGACCCTGGAGTCAGTCACAGCCTCTTAACCTACCTCACAGTGTTGTAGGAATTAACTGATTGGGGGGGGGGGTGAACCATGTACTCCTTAGAGAAAAAAGTGGAATAGAAATACAGTATACAAGCCCTTCTCCCAAGCTGCTCAAGAAAGCTGGAAAGGCCAGAAAGATGTCAGTCGCCAACCTGGTATCTGGTTGCAATAGGTCCTGTGCAAGTCGCAAAACATGCCAGGCGCCTGGCTAATTTCTAACACTGGCAAAGGGGGGAAGGGGGCTGTTTCCCTCTCACCGCAGCCCACCCACCTCAGAGACACCCCCGGACCCCCCCCCCTTGTGCCGGCTGCCTGAGCAGGTGGCCCAACTCACCAGCCGCTCCATCTCCTGTTCCCGGAGCCGCTCCTGCCGCTGCCAGCGATGGTATTCCCTCAGCTCCCCCTCGTCGCCGCTGAGCTCCGAGATGCTGTGCTTGCGCTCCCGCAGGGGCCCCGGCGTCAGCTCCAGCCCCCCAGACAACTTCCGGTGCAGGCGGGGGCTCTGGCGTGGGGAGGCCGAGGTCAGGGAGCCCAGGCTGTAGGCGGGGCTCAGGCCAGTTGCGTAGCTGGGCTTGCGTTGGCCAGGATCCCTGGCGAGCAGGGTGGGTGAGGGGCTGCGCCCCCGCAGACAGGAGAAAGAGGCCGACACAAGGTCCTCGGGAGGCTCCCTCCGCCAGCCACAGGGGGCCTCGCCGGCCTTGGCCTGCACTGGGGGGCCGCCGTGAGGGGCTGGCGACACTGCCCGGCGGGACAAGGCGGGGCTGAGAGGAGGCAGTTCCCGCATGCTCTCCAGAGGCCGCCGGCTGAGTCGGGGGCTCTCGGGGGGCTGCAGCGCCCGGCTCGACTGGCTGAGGGGTACAAACCCTGCAGGCTCAGCTGGCGGGAAGCCTTTCCCCAGCCCTTGGCGGGAGGTGCCAGCAGGCGTGTCCCGCACTTCCCGGAAAGGGCTGGGAGGCCTCTCCTGCAGAGCCGTGGCCTTGGTCCGTAGGGTGGAGGGCGACTGGAATTTGGGGGCCAGGCGTGGGCTAGTGGGTGGCTGCACCCGAGGGCTGCCCGGCAGGCTCTCGCTCAGGCCGGCAGGCAATGCCGGTGGAGGGGAGCTGCGTGGGCCCGGGCGGGGGTTCTCCCCCGAGGGCCGGGCCCTGCGGCTGGGCGTGGGGCTCCGGGGACTCTCCTGTGTGGCCCTCCGAGCCATCCGCGGGCTCCCCGGCCCCCGTGTTGGGTTCGGGCCTCCGGTGGTGCTCGGCAGGTCCAGGCTGGCCCCGCCGTGAGGAGTCAGCATGGTGTGGTTGAAACTAGAGGAGCGAACGGGCACCACCGGAGGCAGGGCAGGGCCCTGGTCCTGGGTGCCAGGCGAGTGGCTGGCGCAGCTGCTGCTGCTTGCGGGAGAGGAGAGGGGAGAGAAGGGCGGGGAGGTGTTTTCGTAGCTGGATCCCACAGACATGGCGCCAGGGCTCTGGGGAGGGGACAGCAGGTAGCGCCCGCCCCTGCCATTCACGACGGAGGAGTCTGGCGACGGAGCGTTGCCGCGGCTGCTGGGAAGCTGCCTAGGGGTGCTGCCTTCCTCCTCCAACACAAGGGAATCCATGATGTCCTGCAAGTCCCGCTCGATGGAGCTGACCAGGGCGCTGTGGCTGTGCCGGGAAGCCTTTGCCGTATCTTGGTTGCCGTTCAGAAGGCTCTGGGCCTCTGTGGAGAGAAAGGCAAGGTGGGCTGGGGGAGCTCTTGCCCCTCCTCCACTGCTCCTGCTCCCACCCCACTGCTTCTGCAACTACTGCAGCTCCCTAACCCCACACATGTTGCCTGTGAGCCATGCTCAACTTCTGCGGGTGGGAAACTTTTTCCCAAAATCAAGGCTTATCAAATTCTCTGGACTCAAGTCACCAAGTTCTGCATCGGCAGCTGAGACATCATCATCATCATTAATTAAATTTGTATAAATTTGCATATTAAATTTCTATATACCCACAGGTCTCAGTGGGGTTACAACATAAGCTCACAATATAAAAACACAAAATACATAATAAAAACAAAAGCAATCGGATAACGCCACCCTCCTCAACACCTTTTAAAAGGACACTGGATGTCAATCGGCCAAGGCAATGTTTTTGCCATGCGCCTAAAGGTGTATAATGAAGACACCAGGTGAACTTCCTGGGGGGAAACATTCCACAGACAGGGGGCTACTGCAGAAAAGGCCCGTTCTCGTGTTGCCACCCTCCAGACCTCTCATGGAGGAGGCACCCAAAGAAGGGCCTCACATTTCACAAGGAGCGGCAGGAATTCCAAACCACGGCACAACAGCAGAGGTTCCCCCACCCCAGACATAATATCCCTAGACAGGGAGCTGGGGGTACTCAACCCCCCAACAACCCCATGGTTACGAAGGCCAAGGGAACATCAGGGGCAAAGGGCCACGTGGCTATTCCAAGTGACTGCAGGGATGGGGGGCTGTGCTGTGCCTCCTGGATCTCGCCCTTGAAATTCTCCTACCTGCTGTGAGCCCATGCTGGGGAGCAGGGCTTCGCCCCACGCTGGGAATCATGCTTTTCATCCACTTTGCCTCAGCCGGGTGGTTGAACCGAAGGAAGGTCGACTGGCCCAGGCAGATCATACACCCTGAAAGAAAATGAGAGAACTGATGGGGAGAGGGAAGATTCACAGTGATCTCACAGACTGAGCAGGAAATCAACCCCATTGAAACATACTTTGCTGTCACACAGCAATCTCCCCTCTCACTGCGCTTTGAACCCACGTCCAACAGGGGTTGCAAAAAGAACGACTCTGCCTTGGAGCCTCTTCCAAACGGCTGGGGTTCAGATATGGCTGACCCTGCGAAGGGCTCAATACCAAGACAGCCCCATTGTCACTTTCCCAGGACAGCGTCACGAGGGAGAGTCCAGCTGGGTCCCTTTTAATGGAGCTGGTGCAACACATACAATATGATCTTGGAAGCACGTCAAAAAGTGATCTGGTGGGTGCCAGGTGTTATATGGCAACAAACTGTGGGCAGAAAAGGAACAGCAAAGGCCGGGAAACGTGGAAATAGCTACTAGGAAGAGTTAAACCAGACGTTGGGGGTGCATCCGTGGCTCTTGAGATGCTGTCAGGACTCCCAGCTCCCACCAGCCCTCAGCCAGCACGGCCAATGTCCAGGGATTATGGCAGCTCCAGTCTAGCAACATTTGGCAGTCCACAACTGTGACCCACCCAGAGTCTGGCCTGCAGGAGGCCAAACGAGGCCACCCTAAGAGCCGCAACCTGCTGACGGGGTTCAGATGCTGGGAGGCAGGCTCAGGTTAAATAATAGCAACAGTTTCCACTGTGAATGCTGTGGGGGCCCAGCCTTGCACTCCCACTCCAGCCCAGCTGTCCAAATCTGTGAGCAGCTCTATGAATGACAGGGCAATGACAAGCTGCCTTGCGCACACAAAAGGTGTAGCGGGGGGAGGGGGCTCGTGCGCAAAGGCGGAGCAGCAGGATTCTATGCCTGCAGGGGCAGGATTCCAGCTCCCTGGCTGGCCGACAAGCCAGCTCCTGCCTGGAGCGCTGCTGTGGAATGTGCACCAGCGTTTGCGGAGAGCAAGGTGTGGAAAGAAGAGGCCCGCCACACCCCCTCCTGCACACTCCGCCTGACACCACCGGTGCACTTGTAGAGGCTCCGGCTTTGCCCACCCAGCACCTGCCACAGAGGCCACCCTGCTTCTAAGGAGGGATTGGGACCTGTCCAGACAGAGAGGTCATTTCTTTATCTTATGCAAAGGCTGGGTGGCTCGGCTGACATCCCACCCCACTGCAGCCCCCTGGCTTTCACCAGGAATTCACAGCCCCCTCCTGGACCCCTTGATCATGCGGCAAAGCAGGCGGTAGAAGCAGCTCCTTTTGGGAAATGGGACAGAAAAAAAACTGGCACCAGCAGCTGCCCCTTTTGCAGTAGCGGCTGCCTGCTTCCCGGCCACAAGTAGAAAAACCCACAACTAATTCCAGTCTTGTGTTCCCCAAATGCCAGAGTCAAACCCCTCCGGACTCACCAGAGCCTGGCCAGGGCAGGTCCACACCACCCAGAGATGATACACAAACACACACACACACACACATTCCTGGATTTCAGAAACTGCCGTGTTGGCAAGCACGTTCCTGGCCATTTTTAAAACAAACCAAGGAAATTGAAGGTTACTAAAAACGGAGCCTTTGGGTGCTCCATAATAACACTGACCAACCCTTCCCCTGGCAGGACTGGATTCAAAGACAGGTTGCACTTCCTCTGGGGTGCAGCTGCTGCTTAGTGTTAATCAGGTGCAGTCACATGGCTTCCAAGATCAAAGGTGGCAAACATCACAATCATCCCACCTCCTTCTTCTTAATGGGATCGCATGTTTAGCTAATCCCAAGAGTCTGAACCGCACAACCCTAATATCTGCTCCTTGCCACATGGGGAACGGGAGAGGGTGTTCAGAAGCACCACTGCCTCCTACTGGAGAGCCAGAGCATAGTCACAATGGCTACTAGCCCAGTGTTTTTCAACCACTGTTCCGTGGCACACTAGTGTGCCGCGGGATGTTGCCTGGTGTGCCGTGGGAAAATTTGTGTTTATTTGATTCCTATTCAAGAGAATTACTTTATATATAGTCAATATAGGCACAGAGTTAATTTTTTTAACATTTTCTAATGGTGGTGTGCCTCGTGATTTTTTTCATAAAACAAGTGTGCCCTTGCCCAAAAAAGGTTGAAAAACACTGTACTAGCCATATTTAGGGCTATCTTCCATGAATTTGCCTAAGACTCTTTTAAAGCCACTTCGGTTGTTGACAATCCCTGCCATGAGTTTTGAGTGTTGAGAGAGGAATAAAA
The DNA here is from genome assembly GCF_009819535.1 of Lacerta agilis. Taxonomy (NCBI): domain Eukaryota; kingdom Metazoa; phylum Chordata; class Lepidosauria; order Squamata; family Lacertidae; genus Lacerta; species Lacerta agilis. Next base: position 15,118,795 of record NC_046326.1, on the reverse strand, counting down.
ACTTTTCTCTCTCCACCTTCTCCATGCATTATTTTATATACTTCTATCGTGTCACCTCTTATCTAAACTAAAAAGTTACAATTACCCACAAACACGTAAAGGAGGGAAACCATGTAAAAGTTGGAGGAGCAGAGCATTTTTCTCCAAGGACAGCCACCTTAAAGGTCAGAATGTTGAAATGTTCTCCAACTGGTTTCTGAATGCTGCCATCACTGGTGTCTGGTTTGTGTGCCTATCTGTTATTTTGTCTATAGAGTGCAGGAGCGCTTTGCTGCTTGGTAATGGAATACAGTACAGAATAGGGCATTTTTGAGGAGCTGGCGAATAAACTCGATGTTATGGATCACGTTACGAGGCAGAATTCTGGAGAAATGAAAATTGCTGCTCAATCTCTGCATGTTTCTCCCCCAGGGACAAAACTGATGCTTCTGCACATCCTCAAAAAGGACAACTTGACCAGCCTCACTGAATATCTCTCCCCACCCCCACAGCTCCAGAGGGGAGCTGCCAGGTTTATCTTACAATGAATCTTGCAGCTCTGTGCGTGCGACACAATATGTCTCCTCTCAAGGAAAGGCCTGGGGAGGCATTGGTAGCCACCACCCCCCTCTCCTCCTTCAGGCAGGATGAAAGGAGGACTTGTGGGCAAGCTACTTTCCCAGGGGATCAGCTTAAGCATCTCCTCCACTGGGCCACCCAAATGACTTAAGTTATACGGGCAACACAGACATGTACAAATTCAGAGTTCCCACCCCACCTTTCCTGAGTCCCCAAACACTTCACACCAGTCAGGAGGCAGGAAAGATCACTCTGGGGAGAGGGAGGGAGAGAGGAGAGAAAACCATTCTGTCCTCTGTCCTGCCTGAACCTTGGGAAGAAGCGGAAGTAAGTAAAAGCAGGAGCCAGCGAAAGAACAGGTGGCTCTGTCCTGCAGAGGAGGGAGGGGGGCAGTCTGTGCCTCTCTGCCATCCCTGTACAAGGCACAGCATGTGGAACACAGCCAAGGAGGGGGAGGAAAGGGGCAGTCGGGAACGTCCCCAGGGCTTTGTGCCCCACCAAGCTCTGGGTGCATTGGAGCACCAGAACTGCCACATGCCAAATCCACCCCCCTCAAACAATCTGCTCTGTAAATCTCTCTGCTCCCCTCCCTCCTCGGCAGCATCGCCGGGCCTTTGTGCTGGGATCTCAGAGATAAATCACCCACGGCTGAGCTGCTCCCCATCTGGACTTCTGATCCCCGATGGCTGCCTGGGAAAGGCACATATGGACCCTTCTCATTATAATGGCTATAGCAATTCAACTATGCAGCAATAAATCGTGGCCTGCACCTTGCTCACAACAACCATGTAAGGTAGACCACTGACATTCCTTTTTAAGGAGAAACTGCAGCTGAAAACAGTGTCTTGCATGACCTGTTCATCTTCTGGTTTTAACAGGGTCACCGTCTAACTTCAAGTCTGACCAATGTTCTAGGGTTGAGTGGATCCCCAGCACAGGAGCTAGGCACCCCATAGCCCTGAAGAGCCTTCAGTCAGGATGGCACAGAAAAAGTTACCAGGAAACCTAATGTATGACTCAAGTCAGCCAGCAGATGCAAACACCATAACCAGGGAATCGATCCGAGGCATTCAGGGTGCAGGTGGGCTCCAAGCATCATTCCCGCCCGCCCCCCCCCCGCCCCGTGGCAGCCCCTTGCCCTGCCCATTTTTGGCTGACCTTCTGGACCTTGCTCCCTCAATTCTCAGAGACCCCTCAATAGAAGCCACACTCTGAGTGCAATCTACTCCTCTTAGCCAGCGCGCCGCCTACTGACCGGTGGCATAACTACCCAAGCATGGGGGGGGGCATAAGAGAGGGAGGCGGTTGGACTCGTCCAGGGAAGGCCTGAGGGCCACGCGGCCCAGGCTAACCCCCTGGTCGCTTCCAGGGCCATGTGATGCGCCCCCCCCCGTCGGGTGCCACGTCTCCTGTGGGCAGCGGAGGCGGCAAAGAGCGCAAAGGCCGCCAGGCCTGGAGCAGGATCAGAAGCCGTCCCTCGGGGAAAGCGCAGAGGGGAGGCGCGCAACGCGAGCCGAGCCGACTCGGAACCGGATTGCGGGCCCCAGACTGCCTCGCTTCCCTGGGCCCGCCCAGCTTCTCTGCGCCGGGAGCGACAGCGCGTTACGCCGGGGGAGGGGGACCGGCATCCGCGCCTGGCCAGGTCCAGCCTGCCGGCGCCACTTTGGGGACTCCTAAAAATAGCGCCTGCGGCTGGACCGCCTGTTGCAAGCCCGCCGAGGCCGGGGCGGCCGCCGCCTTTTCTCCCTCGAAAGGCACCGCGGCGAGGAGGACGCGCCCCCGCCCCCGGCGCACTCACCTGCCCCCGTCGTGCCGCCGCCGCCTCCTCCTCAGTGTGGCGCGCCCGATCCCGGTGTGGCCGCGCCTTTCGCGGTGCCAAGCCCGGCCCCAGCTGGCGGGGTCTATTCAGGGGGCGGCTCCTCCCCTGCTTCCGTCGCGCAGCCGGGCAGTGAGACCGGGGAGGGGGCGCCGCGGAGGCGGACCTCGGGGGGGGGGGTCTCGGCAGGAAGAGGGGGCGCAGCGGCGGGACCCCTGGAGGCGGGGGGTGGGTGGATTGCCGCGAAGTCCCTTGCTCTGCAGGGCCGGGGTCGCTACCGCCGCTTCCCCCGGAGCAGCGCCTGGACGGCAGAAGGGCTGCGCCCTCGTCTGGCCACGAGGCGGCTGGCCGGGCTTTACTTCGCGCAGGTCGGTAGGGACAGAGACTGCCCGTCGAGGCTGTGACCCAGGCTTCCTCAAACTCGGCCCTCCAGATGTTTTTGAGACAAATCCCATCGTCCCTGACCACTGGTCCTGCTAGATAGGGATCATGGGAGTTGTAGGCCAAAAACATCTGGAGGGCCGAGTTTGAGGAAGCCTGCTGTGGCCGAAAGGAGGCTGGGACTCGGGGCCGCCGACCCCCTCCGAGGACTCGCTAGTAGTAGCAGCCCTTTCGCTGGACTCAGCTCCGGCTGTGGGTGGGGGTGTTGCAGCCATGATACTGGCCTGCCTTGCAGGGTTGTTGGGAAAGGTGCCGGAGAGAAAACCGGAGCTGTGACCAGTTAAGAGCTGCGGAAAGGCACCGCTCTCACCCGCTTTTATTCTGCCAATAAATTCTGTGCTGGTGGGTCCTTAAACAGTTTCAACATCCCTTTGAAAGAAGCAGACTCTAGGCAAAAAAAACTGCGCCTAATTACCCCCCCCCCAAAAAAAACACCCCTTTTTGCCTCCCCATTTTGGACTCTTCTTTGCAGGCAGCTGCCAAACACAAGAGCATTGCAGCGTTATTTTGAATGCCCTCTTTTCTTGAGGGGGGGGGGGTGAGAGAGAAATCACCCCCTGCAGTGTGAACCTTGCCCACCCGCATCTGCGCCGCCGAATGACACCATGCAGGAGCCAGGCTGCTTAAATGATTGCATTTTCACTGTGACTTCCTCCAGATTCAGCTGATCAAGGAGTGTGATTTAATGAATGCCCCCCCCCCCCAAAAAAATTCAATTTTGTTGCCTCAAGGGAGATTGTAGTGTGCCTGAACAACTAGCTCACAAGCTCCCTGAGAGACTGTGGGTGCAGCAGACATCGGACACCTATGGGAGAGGCTTGCTCCTATCCTGCACCTTAAGCTCCCTTGCAGGGCTATTGTGAAGTGAAAATGAGAGTGAAGACGCACTGAGCCCTGAAAGAGGGGCAGGAGAAAAGGTTGACAGACAGAGAAAGCAAAGCAGCCACCTCTTCCCTTCACTGGAAAGATCAAACCCTCACAAGGTGAACACTCTGGGGCAGGAAAGGAGTGGGGCAGCATGCTCCCCCACAGAGGCTCACCTGGTGCCTGCCTCAATGCCAGACCTCTTTTCACTTCCCCTGGCTTTTATACTGCTTGTTCCGTTTAAAACTCAGCTGGCTGCTTTAAACTGCTCTTTTGTATGGTAGTGTTTTAAAGCTTCGTTTATATAGGTGTGCTTTTTAAGTTTTTTTTTCTAACCTCCCCTGGAAACCTGCTGGAGATGGTGCCTGATGTCAGTGGTGGCATAAATAAAAAAATAAAACAGTGCTTGGGAGAAAGAGAAGGTAGCTCAGAAGAAGAACTGGAGAAGCCCAGTGCCTTGGATGGCCTGGATAAGCCAGCAGAAACTGAAGCCGAATCATCCCTGAAAAGCAGAGTCCGAAGGCTAGTAGAAGCACAAGTCACCAGTTGTCTCTCCGGGAGGAAATTCTGGGCACAAGGTCTCCCCCCTGCTACATGGACTGGGCCCAGCCTTTCCTCAAAATGGAGTAAGGACCTCATTGGTAGAGGCTGCTGTCGGTTAGAAAGCATCTCCCACCCACCCCCCAGGTTGGACAAAGGGACAGGAGAGATCCAAAGGCCAGGTTGTACCCCAGCTATGGCTAAAAAGGGCCAGAGTGAAACCCTAAGCCCCCTGCCTTCAAATCTCTAGGTGCATCGGCCCCTGGGAGTTTCTGCCCCCTCCCAGGATCCCATTTTTGGTCAGGGTGCACCTCAGCCTCCTGAGCTGCGATTTGGGATGAGCTTTCAAGTGACATGGCGATGATGTGCTTCGAACTAGGGCAGCCTTGGTGGGATTTACTAGCATGGAAAAATATAGGGCAACTGCAGGGTCCTTTGCAGGGTGATGGGCTGCTCTGGCTTCACGCTGCTGCTGCTGCTGCTGCTGCTGCTGCTGCTGCTGCTGCTGCTTCCGTCCCTCCCACATGTGAGATCACAGTTTAGCAGCACAATGGGGGGGGAAGGAGAGGGGGGAGGCATCTATAAGAGCACATCTGTGTCTGCAGTCTGCTCGCTCTCTCCAGCCAGGCACAACAGGCTTCGGCCCACGCCTTGCGAAAGCATTTGTGTGTGTGTGTGTGTGGCTGGGATTGACTCAGTCATGGAGAGAAGTAGCTCAACTATTTTCCTCTCTCGGCCCAGGGGAGTCCTCGGGGCTATTAATTTTTAAAATATTTTTAATGGGATTCTCTTTCCAGGGTCTTGGCAGGCAGGGGGGTGGGAAAGAGAGTGATTCAGGCAGGAAACATGGAGTCTCTGGAAAATCTGACACTGTGATCTTTGTATGAAAGGGCTGGCTGCTGCACCCGGTGGTGTGTGGAGGAGCTCCCTAGAAAATGTGTGTGTTTGGGGCGGAGGCGGAGAGTCCTTAAGGAGATCACTAGTTCCAGATCCCCATTCTTTGCTCTGCAGAGAGCAACGATTCGCTTAACGGTTTCTTCAGTCCACACAGACGCCAACCACATCCCGAAGAGAAAATGACAACGGGGAGGAGGAAATAAGGGACTGAATATTGGAGAAAGGGAATAGCAGTACCATATCTTGGGGCTGAAACCAGCACATGCTTAATGCCCAGATGTGGGTGCAAAATAGGAGCCTGTGTGTTAGCACCTTTCTGATGTAGGCATGTGGTTTTGCGGCCCCCTTTCAGGCAGGTGAGACCTCCTGGGGAGGCACCAAAGCTCTCCACTGTGGTCCAAGACCAATGCAGAGAGTGTGTTGGTTTGGTGTTTTTATTATTATTATTAAATAACAAAGCCCCCAAGAGCAGGAAACTTGTGTTCAATGCTATAATGCATCCTGAACATCAGTTCAAAAACCAAATTGGGGCCATTGCATTATTAGGCCCAAAGAGTGCATACTGTTTTGTGATATTTTGGTGAGCCTAAACATTATTATTTTTTCTTTTCTTATGGACCAATATGACTATGCTTTACTTTTTATGTGACCTGAACACGTGATTCCGTGGCTCTCGATGTGTCAAATAAATACTTTAAATCTCAAATTAGTAGGCCACGTGAACTTGCAACATCAGGTCAGACCACCATCATCAATAGCTGAAGAAAGCTGTTGCACTCCTGTCCTGCTTTGTAGGGTTTCCCACAACCCAACAGGGCTGTTCTTAAAGAGGGAAATGAATCTCCAAGGGCCACAGCTGAACACCTGATTTGCATGCAGAATGTCCCAGGTTCAATCTCCAATAACATTTCCACATAGGACTGGGAGAGACCCTACCTGAAATCCTAGAGAGCCTCTTCCTGCCAGGCAGTGTTAAAAAAGCCTGAATTAGATTGACTTAAATGGGCAGACTTCTCCACGGAACTGCTGTGGGTGACTAGTACTGGTGACAGACATGCTGTCAATTTCCTGACAAGTGTTCTGGGAGATGGAGAATGAAGTCAGGGAGGAAGTGGTGTGCTAATGGGCAAATTGAATGAATTTCACTCAAGTAAGACTGGGCTCATGTATGCTCCACTCACGGCAAAAAGGTCTATAGATACAGTACCCTAAATGATTGCCCTAGAACAGCTGGTCAAGGAACCAACCAGAGAGGAGATGACCCTGGACATAATCCTAAGTGGCACCAAGGAGGACTTGGAGCAAGATGTAAGTGGGCCGTTTCCAAGAAAGTACAGTCACATTTGACTTCAAAAGAGGAAACTTCTAAAGAATGAGGCGATGGGTTAAAAAGGAAGTTTGCAAGGGAAAGTCAAAAGTCTCATTAACCTTTGTCAGTAAGCTCATGAAGAAGAGTGTTTTGGCAGAGAGTACATCCTTAGACTTTCAAAAAGCATTTGCTAAAAGTCCCTCACCAAATATTCCCAAGTAAGCATAGCAGTTAGGGAATAAGATCCTCTTATGGATCAGAAACTGCTTAAGAAACAAGAAGCAAAGAAAAAGAATAAAATTGCAGTTTTCCTGATAGAGGGGACCAAGAAATGGGGTGCCCCAAAAATCTGTATTGGGACCTGTGTTTTTGAACTTGTTTATCAATCACCTGGATTTAGGAGTGACCAGTCAGATAGCCAGTTTGCTGAAAACACCCAATCGTTCAGTATTTTTTTTTATCTATCACTTTCCATCATGTATGACTTCAAAGAAGTTTCCATATGGCAAGTCATATAGTAAAATAAAATAGGCTGGCAAGAACAAAAAGGGGTTGCAAGGAGCTCCATGAGGATCTTTCCAAATTGGATGACTGGGCATTGAAATTGCAAATCCACTCCCATGTAGGCAAGTCCAAAGGGATGCACTGTAGGGCAAAAAGTCCTCAGTTTACTTACACACTAATAGGATCTGAACTGCTAGTGACTGCCTGTAAAAGCAGTCTTGCAGTCACAGTAGACAGTGCAATGAAAACGTCAACCCAGTGTGTGGCACCTGTGAAAAAGGTGCACAATTGGTGCCTCTCTCTGGACCTGGTATCTGAGTCGGACTTTCTGCTGGCTCTTGCACTGTACCCACCCAGCCAGGAATTCTGTGCAAGTTCACTACAGATAACTCAGGTGAAAGCATCACTAAAGATCAAGCACCAGGGAATTCTGAAATCCCCCTAATCCACCTTCCCATTCCCTGTCCCCCAGCTGCATAGCTGCTGTAGGTTGTAGATTTCAGACAGCCCAGTCCTACTGCAAAATTGCCTCCCAACCAGCTGCCTCCCTCCTGCCATACTGGTCAGTATCTGCACCATTGATCAGGACATGTCATGCCCTTCCACCCAAGTGCACTCCTTCCTACTTTGCCAGGTCTGACCAGCACCTGGACATTAGGGACCACACACATAGAAAATCTCCCAGGCCTCCAGGATGCAACCTCAGTCCTTCCCTTCCTTTGGGAGTAGAAAGAGTAACATCATAGCAGCATCTCAAGCATCTGCAAAGCATTCAAGGGAAGGAAACACTGGCGAGTGGACACATTCAGCAAACCACCTTCCACCCACCAGTGATGTTTGTGAGTGGATCCCAAGGGGGCCAGTTTGTTGAGCGAAGGCAAGCACCTGGTCTGGAAGACCCCAGCTGGGATAAAGCCCCCGGTCCTCTCTGGAGTCAGTTAGGAGTCCGCTATCAAGGTAGCTGCAAGAACCATGCAGGCTTTCCCAGTCTGCCTGGAGCCACCAAGTGAGTGTCGCAGAACTGCCAGTTTCACGACCTCCCAGCAAATGCCAGCTTGGCATCCACCAAGGAACAGCCCCCTCCTCCCCTGCCGTGTCCCTGGCAGCCCCAGGGACAAGGACAGGCAGACGAGCAACAGCTTCTCTCGCCCCCGCTCTCTCTATGTGTGCAGAGAAAGAGTGTAGCAAAGCGCTATCCAGCACCCGGCCCAAACTTGGGAGGCTAAAGACATTCTTTCCCTCTCTGAACTTGGACTTGTCACTGTTCCTATTTTGTTGAATTTCCCTTTGTTTGTGCCAAGCAAGAGCCTGCCTGCCTGCCTGCCTGCCTGCCAAGGACAAAAAGCCACAGAAAAGAGAGATTTGCTGCAGTGCCAGCATCTTGGTGTGGCCCCATCAGTGAGCCTTCCTCAGCAACAGCAGCCCACACTTTTGGGGGGGGGGCAGTGGTTGCTCCAGACCCCCCCAGGAAGGGGGCTCCCCAAGTCCCCCTTGGGGCGCTGCCTGGCCTGGAGCCCACCAGCCACCTACTTTCCTCAAGTGTCCCTCTGCACAGACAGTCTCGGCCATTGTTTGGGCCGCCCACGTGCCAGCGCTGCAGCTGTCAGATACCTTTGATATCTGACAGCAGTCTAATCCTTGCTAAGGAGGGGCCTCGCCTGGCAGCAGCCCCTCCCCACAGCTTCCTCAGGCCAGGCCAAAGGCAGAACTCAGCAAATCATCAGGCAGAGCGGAGCCAAAATTCATTTGCAGATTATGAAAAACCACACCAGCAGCGGATTCGCCGGTGCCCTCCCTGGCTGTAGGCCCCAAGCGACTCAGCCTTGCCTCAGAAACAACTACCAGAAGGCACAGCCGAACTGAACGAGTGCCTGACCAGCAGCCACCTATGCTGGAGTCAGGCCTGGCCGTCCACAGGCCAGGGACCTACCTAGGCCACAGCATGCATTGCATGGCCAAGCGAAAAGCAAAGTGAGCTCCGCGGCCCCCACCAGAAAGCAGCATGCTACCCCCACCCTTCTTCTCCCTTCCTCCAAGGTTGATCCTCAAAAGAATGTGGGTGCATGTTTTATCTTCTGTAAACCACTTGAGAGCTTTTTTAAAAAAATAAATAAATTCAAGCGGTGTATAAATCTTAAGAAAACAAATAAAACATTTGCTACCCTGGATCCTCTAATAACCCTTTGGACCTGCAGGACATCCTATGGGTCTGCAGTTCCCTGCCCCAGACATCTCACAACTCCAGGCACCTCCTGCATCCAAGGAGCCGCTGCCTCTGCTCATCAGCTGCCACGACCCCTACCTTGGGGGAGGGGGAGAAGAAAGCCACATCCCATTGCAGCCTTCCCAAGGGAGTTTCAGGAGTCCCACCCACTGGCTTCATTTTGGGGCAAGGCGAAAACGTTTGTTGCTTGCCCAGGCCTTTGGAAATGCAATCGGCTTCCTTGCCCACAAAGCTACTCTGTATACGTGGTTGTTAGAGGTTGTTAGAGTCATTTTTTAAATTGTCAGGCTATAGTGTTAAGTAGCTGTTTGCTCCCACCGGTAGAAAGGGAGGGATATATTAGTAACAAGGAAAACCACCAACCCACCAGCCTCCTTACCTTGAGAAAGGCGTGTGGGGCGTGTGACTGCCAAGCCATCTATGGCGCACGGGTTGCCACAGGGGTGCAGAGTGAGAGTCCCGTGCATGTTCTCAATGAAGCAGTGCTTGGGTGCCACGCCGGCCCCCTGCAGCACAATGTCCCCGGCGGCTGAGCCCAGCACAGTTTTGCCTGCAAGGAGACACAGGCAGATGCTCAGCAGGGCAGGATGTGGGGCAGCCACTGTACCCCAAGTGGCTCTTCTGCCTGGCTGGTTCCCGGGAGGAGAACCAGGTGCCCCCTCTCACCTAGGGAGCTTAACAGCCAGGGGTCTGAGAGTAGCCAAGGCTGCCCAAAAGAGATTCCTAAACTGGATGTGCCAGTGCATCAAGGTTGGAGAGATTCTGCTGGGCCACATTCCTGGCTGGTGCCCTGATGTTGTCCTCCACACAGGAAGGGGCTACCCAACCAGACCTGCAGGTGCTTACCTTCTTCCAGAGGCAGGAGAGTGATGGCAGTGCTGAGGCGCCCACTGCCCAGGCTCACCAGATGTGGCTTTTCAGTCTGCACTTTCAGGCCTTTGCCTGTCTCAGTCAGGTCTAGAAGACTGTTCTGCAAGGTGGAGAATAGCTTTAACTGGCTGCAGCTCCTCTGGAGCCTTCATCTTCACCACCACCGCGAGATGTGGGTCTAAGGGAATGGGGTGGATGGCCAATGCATGGGGTTGGCTGAGATTTGGGAGAAGGTGGGAGAGGAAGGAAGAGAACTGCCCCAGTTGCAGGCAGTATCCAGGGTCTGTAGCTCACTCTAATAGGATCACAGCAAGCCAATTAACCCTAAGGGATTTAGGGCCAATCCTCCTAATTGGACAATAACAGGAGCTGAGGAGCAGGGAGCCACCCTGCTCTGTTGAAGCCCTGAAGGCTGATGAGCCAAGGAGAGGAGGAGGCCATTGGTGCTGCAGTGGGGGAGCATCTCCTGGTCATTTGGGGCTGATGCACACAAAGGTTGCAGCCCCTGTGCCTGCTTCAGGGTGGTACCCCTTTTGGGGAGAGATCCTAATACAGCAAAACCAACAATAGCACAGCACTTACAATCAGTTACAACACAGAACTAGGGAAAGTCTTCAACCACTGCCAAAAGATAACAAAGTTGACTCCAGGCCAACTCCATAAATAATGGGCCAGCACCAAAAAGGCCCTGTATTGCCCTCCCTAGGCTCACTCACTGGCCTGAGGGTGAGAATCCCGCTTTGTTTACAAGTATTTTCATTCACAATATTCCAAGTTGTTGTTTCTTCCATTCACAAGATCAGCTCACCTGAAGACGTGCCTGCACTCGACCAGCTGGGCTGGCCACATTGCGGTTACAGGTCTCCATGGCAACAGTCCCCCTAAAGGAAAAGGGAAGGTCAAAAATCCTAGCCCAGAAGATTAACCCAGGAGATCCATTCCCCACCCCCACGCCAACACATCCTGAGTGACCATCTTGTTTTGACTTATGCATCAAGGCCACTTTGAATAGTGTAGAAGCGGGTGATTAAAATAAAATCTAGGTTTCTCAGACCTTGACAGATGAATCATATGTTGAATCTAGGATTAACCAAGAGTAATCCCTTGCCCCCCCCACCTACCCCACCTTCACCACCCAACTGTGTCTGCACACATTCTCTCCCCCCTCCTTGCTCCCTGATCACTCACCCCATCTGAAATCTAGATTGTAAACAGACCTACTTGCCCCTCTGGCATGATTACTAGAAAGACGTGTTGCTTTCTCAAGTACATGGAAGAGTGTACATGAAAAGCAACAATATCACACTGACAACATGTTTAATGCCCCCACAGCTCCAGCGATTCTACTTCATTGTCCCTTTTCTGGTTCTTTCTCTCTCTCAGCCGCACCTCAGATCTCTGCACCCCCAGCCCCCTTCTCGGGAGGCCACCATGACAGCCACAGTACGCCACCTTCAGGCTGAGTCCCAACACTGCCCTACCTTGGAGGAGCCACCTGGGCCCCCGTCAGAGAGGCAAAGCAGTCACTCGCACACCACTGGCACAGCTCAGGAGCCCTCAACTCACAGCCCCCTCTGCAGCAGGGCAGAAGCACATGCCTGCCTCTGCCCTGAACTCTCCCTCCCTCCCTTTCCCACCTCCCTGAAACGAACACAGGTCCTCCCATTAGGGGATGCAAGAGTTCCTCATCAGCAGAAAAGGCAGCCAGAAATATTGGCTTTTTGCCTTTCTTTCTCCTCAAGTCTCCCAGCTAGTGGGGGAGGAGGGAGGGGACACCTCCGCAGGAACTGCCTTGGTGAGGGTGGGGGGGTGGTGGTCTCCCTGTTCCCTTGCCTTCCCCTCTCTCCTTCAGAGCTGCTCCAGCAGGTCACAAGCCCTGACAAGCAGCCTCTGTTCTGGAGAAGGGAGGGAGGGTGGACACCCCACCTTGCCAGCAGCGACAAGGCGGCTTTCTTCTCCGCGAAGAAGGTCAGAGAATGAGGCGCTTGTGTGGCTGGGAGTGGCCAGGCAGCAAATGCCAAAGGGCCGGAGCTCCAGAAAAAAGCGGGCCCAGGACGGCTGCGAGCCTCCTCTTGGGCCTGGGGACCGAGCGAGTTGCAGGGGCTCATAGCCGGACCACACACACAAAGCACACAGAGAGAAAACAGAGAGGAAGAGAAAGGTCCTCTGAGGGAAGGGGAAGGAAGGGAGAAAGGGCAAACCTGCCTGTGAGCCCCAGCTGTGATGTGGCCCCTTCCAGGAGAAGCTGACAGACCTCCTTGTGGGCCACTCCCTTCCTAGGCAAGGCTACTTTTGGCCTGTCCTACCCACCCTAGGAAAGAGCCTGGGAAAGTTGGGGGCGGCAGCCCTGGTCTTGAGCTGGGCCAAGGCCTAGCCGCCCACAACGGCTGGATTGCCAAAAAGCCTGTGATGACACAAGAGCAGGGTGACCAGCTCCCCCCCCACACACATCGAGCTGGACCAGAGTGAGAACTGTTCTGCCTGTCCACACTCCTCCAGTCCTTGTGCAGGAGAGTCAGCCACAAGGAGAAGGAGGGAGAGCCAGTGGTGGGGCACAGATGGCATTGGCAAGGCTTGCCCAAGCTAAAGAGGGCTTGTCAAAGAGCCACACAGCAGTAGAGCCTTCCTCGAGGTGCCAAGAGGCATGTGTGCATCCTCCACAGTCCAGCCTATAGGTAAAGAGGGCCCCCAAAGGCCTCCAGGCCCCCCTCAAGCAAGGGAGACTCACCTCAAAAGTCATCCAAGACAACCATCCTGACTCCTGGAGGGGCACCCAAAAGCACTGCCGTTCCCACAGTCAGCAAGAGGCTCTGGAGGCCAGTTCCCTTTGCAATCCTGAGTCACTGGGAGGAAACAGCCTTTCCTGTCCCATCCACAGGCAAAAAGGGGAGGCCCAGCCCAGGCCACAGGTTGCCAAGACAACAGCGGACAATAACAGGGGCAACAGCCACTTCCCCTTGGAAAACAAACCAAGAGCTAGATCTATCCACCAGGCAAACTGGCTCAGTAGTCGTCCCCCCCCCCCAGTTCCCCAAGGGACAGAGGTCTCATTTCAGCTCCTGTGCCCCCAAATAAGTCAGGCAGCAACCTGGCAGCTGCAGCCCCCAAAAGCAACTGTGGAAGCCCACCAATGCCCACTGCCACATGGGATGCTCATAGCCATGTAGTTCTCCAACATTAACATTAGCAGGTGGGTATTTCAGATCCTGGCTACCCAACTCAAGCTGGGGAGAGAAACCAATAAACTGGGTGAATTCAAAATTGCCACCAGATAAGCATCCAAGTACCAAGAGAGAGGTGTCCCTGGGTGGCTCTCTGTGGCTGCCAGAAAATGTCACGCACACACGATGCCTACCTCATTCCCAGGACTGGCAAATCCTGATTAAATGAAAGGGGGGGGGGAGAAAGAAAATTGCCCTCCGCTCAATAAACCCTTTCATGGGGCAGATCCAAGAGCAACAGGCTCCCTGGTTCATTTGTGAAGAAAGTCTCAGAACATTCTGGGCACCGCCCTGAGCACAAAACAGAACTGGCCCCAAGGAGGTTAGCCACAACTAGGCAAGGCAACCAGACAATTTGTCCTTTGCCTCCAAGGGGATCAGCCATCTCAAAGGTGGACTGGATGCCTCCCACTCTGTTGTTGCAGAGAGAGAACTGACCTTAAAGATGCACTAAAAGGACTTGCTGTCCCAAGGTCTCCCAAGGGCTAAGAATTGCTTTTAAAAGAGGACTCCATATTATTATTATTTTGTGTGTGTGTTTTTTGTAGCCGCCGTTTTATTATATCATGAAAAACTTTAATAAAAATCTCATTACAAAGAGGAACTCTCTAGGAGTCCTGCAAGTAAAAGAAAGCATCCCTCCACTCATCCTCAATCAATTCATCCTGTCACTATCACAGGCAGGAGTTCCACAGGTTCAGCCAGAGCATCATGGCAAAGCCACCCCCCTGTACTCGGAGAGCATTCCCAGGGATTCTCTGCTAGGGGTGTGGAGATGGCTGATCAGTCCTGCTGCTGCCCACTCTGGGTGCCTTGGCTTTTGGGGTGGCTTCACCCCAGTGCCTTTGGAAGAGCTCCCCTTGTCCTAAATGAGTCCAGGTTCTATCCCTGGCCTTGCTCCCCACTTGGGCCTCCCACAAACCAGCAGCGCAGGTAAACAGAGAGAGGCTGTCACCATTAAAGTCTCCAGCCGCCTTCCTTGTCAGTTCAACAAAGGAAATGTGCACTTTTTAAAAAGCCAGAAAAGCATTACATTGTTTCAGGTGGGGAGAGCGACGCACACAGCTCAATCCTGTCCACAAGCCACATTCGATGACCCAGATCTTTTGTCCCTACGTCTCAACCGGTACTGTTGGAGAGGATCTGTACTCATAACGTCCCCTTAGGGCGCTTGGGACTCTGGCACTGAGGGAAAGTGCTCAGGGCTTCTGAATCAACCCCCTCAGGTGGGAACAGGATACAGGAACCCTCTTTTCTGCTCCCCAGAAGCTCGGGGAGGGGGCTCCATGCGGCTGCCAGTCTCCCCTCCTGCCAAGACGCCGCAGGTCCCCCTTCTCCTTCTCTCCAGTCCCGAAGACTCTCTCGCTGCGCGGATTAGGGAGCAGAAATGCCAAAAATGTGTGGAATGCGCCACGTCCGTCCAGGCAGGGAGGCGGGCAGGCGAGCTCCCCCCCCCCACCGGTGCCCCCTTCAGGTGCCATCCAGGAAGAAGCTCCCTTGGAGATAGACAAGAGGGGAGTCGAGCCAATCGCCTATAAGGGAGGGGGCACCGCTGGCTACATGGACATCTCGCCCCCACCCAACACCCATATATACCCAGACACGGATACGAACAATAGCTGGGGGCATTTGGAAAGGGGAAGATTGGGGGGGGGTGGCTTCGAAGGGGCCAGGGACCCGCCCCAATCCCGGGAAAGAGCCCCCCTCCCCATCCCAGTTCCATCCCCGGCAGGTGCGTCCCGTCCAAAGAAGGGAATTATCCTTCGCCGCCCCGTCCCGCTTACCTGGCTGGTGGCCCCGACGGGGCGCCCCTACCTGCGGAGCCCGCTCGACCGCTCGCTCGCGCTGCCTCCGAGCGGAGCGCTAGACCCCACGTCTCCTCCTCGCCCCGACCTGACTCTTTTTTCCTCAGCGAGGGGCCGTCCCTCCGCCTCAGCCCAAGAAGGAGGGCGAGCAGGAGGAGCCCCCGCCCCTTTCCCCCGGGCCTGGCCTTTGTTCGCCGCCCTTCCTGGGGCGCTCTGTGCCAGGCTGGGATGAGCCGCTGCCCGGCGCGTGACCTGCCAGGCACGCCGGATGCCGCCCGCCCGGGGACTGGCAGTGCCCCCCCGGCTCGTGCCCGAGGAGGAGGAGGAGGAGGCAGGGCTGGAAACCGGAGAGGCGCTGCTCGCTGGCTGCAACCGGAGCCGCCGCCGCTGCAGCTGGAGGAGAGCCTGAACAAAGGGCTGGATCAAGAGAGGTGCTGGGGCGCAACTGGCTGGCTGGCTGCGCCTGACTTCGACGCCCCGTCTGGTCCCTTGGCAGCGGCACGTGCTCCGAGGGAGGGTGACCTCCTCCTTCTTGGGAGTACGGAGGAGACGGGAGATCTCCTGGTCGCAATGGAGAGAGACTGCAGCTTAGTGGCACCAGCTGCTTGACACGCAAAGGTGACAGGTTCAGTCTGCACCTCCAGCGAGGGCTGGGAATGCCCGTGCGTCTGAAATCCTGGAGAGCTGCTGCCTGTCTGTGTGGACAGTACTGAGCTAGATGGAACTAACGGGTAAGGCAGCTCCCTCTCTCAGTCTTGCTGCCCTGGGTGCAATACCCAGTGGAGGTAGAGGACAAATACTCCTTTGCCCTAGTAAGCAGCTGGTACCCAGAGGTATTTTCCTACAGGAGGTGAGATGGCTGGAAAAGAGGATGCAGCAGGGCAGCTGAGTCCACGTGGACCTGCTCTTGTGGCCCTTCCTGAACCACCTGCTGTCTTGCCTTCCACCTTCCACAGAAGCTCAACAGGTGAGGGAAGAAACAGGGAGTCCCCTCCTTTTGGTGTTTGGGCACTAGGAGGTAACACAACAGCTCTGCCTGGACTCTCCCAGCTTCCTGATTCAGAAAGAAAGTTATGGAAAAAAGAAGAGGAGCAGGAAAGGAAGTGTGAGGACCAGAAAATGTCTAGAGGCAGAATCTATGATTTTCCTAGCCCAGTTTCCTGTACTGGGGGCAGCCAGGCCAGCCAGGCAGGGTCAGCTAAGAGATCCTTCTGGGTCCCAGATCCACCACAGGTGAAGTTGTGGCCCACCCACCACCTTGTGTGGAGCTGGCAATCATTCAGCTTGGAGGAGGGGGCGATGGAGATCATGAGTGCCGGCCACATTTCCCCTTTTTCCCACAGTCCAAATATGCTGGCAGAGACCCTGCAACATCTGGAGCCCATCAACCCCCTCCCTGCTCCGCTTTGTGTTACACAACGGGCTGCACAGCTGTTCAGAAGAGTGACTTCCAGAGGCCCAGAGCACATCAGGCAGCAGCAGCAGCCCCCACAGGACTTCCAGGAAAGGGACAAAGCTACAGTCACAGCCGGCAAAAGAAGACACCCCCCCCCCCAAACTGGGATATCTTATTGAGTGTCAGGTAGAGCCAGTGTGGTGTAGTGGTCAGAGTGTCAGGCTAGAACCTGGGAGACCAGGGTTCAAATCCCCACTTAACCAAGAGGTTAACTGGCGGTGTCCTTGGGTCAGTCACTGCCTCTCAGGCTAACCTACTTCACAGGGTTGTTGTGGGGATTAAATGGGGAAGGGAAGAACCATACACGCCACCTTGGGCTCCTAGGAGAAAAAGCTGGGATATAAATCTTCAGATGGAAGATGGAGCAAGCTTGTTTTCTGCTGCTCCAGAGGGCAGGACCCAAACCAATGGATTCAAAGTACAAGGAGGGAGATTCTGACCAAATATTAGGAAGACCTCTCTGATGGTGAGCTGTTCAACAGTGGCACAGACTAGCTCAGAAGGTGGCATTGGGGGTTTTCAGGCAGGTTAGGTGGCTATCTGTCAGGGATTCTTTAGCTGTTATTTGTACATTGCAGGGGGGGACAAAAGAGGTGACCCTTGCCGGCACTTCCAACTCTACAATTCTGATCCTATGAAATGCAATAAATAAATAAAAACATAGAGGCCTAGAAGGTCCCCCACCACTGCAGTATGTGTTGCAGTAAACCTTACAACAGCTCTGTGCGGCCGGGCAGTGTTATCTTAGCATTGTGGCAGAAGGGGCTGTGGGCAAGAGTGAGTGGAACAGGACACCCCAATATCTTGGAAATCCCCCCCCCGGCCAGTGGACACCCTCCCCCATTCGGAGGAAGAGCAAACAGAAGAAACAGCCCCAAATATTTCCCAGTTGGAACAAATTCGTTCACAAGAGATCAACCTAATTATAGCTGAACATTACATCACCCAGGGAAGGGAGGTCCCTGGCGCAGCCCATCTTCCTTTCCCTGCCCCCCTTTTTGAATAAAAAAGGAGCCCCTGCATATTGAAGGGCAGATGCAATCCCACCATGTGATGAATCCTTTCATCTTCCAGCATAGTCGAGTTTAAAGGGCCCAGATGCGCCCTGGATTCACCTTTCCGAGGCCAGGAGGCCAGCAGCTGTAGCCTCTTGAGAGGACCAAAACAGGGTGGTGAAGAATCAGGGAAAAGGGAAATGAAAACAGTAACAGCACTGCTGCTGGTTTTTCAGACCAGAGCACAGGATCCAGCATGGAAGCTGGTTGCCTGACGTGCTGCTCCTCTTTGCAGTGGGGGAGATGGCCTCATATGAAGCTTTCTGTATTAGTGGATACAGGTGGTTTTGCTGGCACACTGACTTGTCAAAAGGCTGTAGGGACGCCGAGGCAATCCACAGGAGTTAAACCAGGTGTGGTGAACCCCTGGCCTTCCCCACGTTGTTGGACTCCAATTCCTACCAGCCCAAACCAGCACAACCAATGGCTAGGGATGATGTATTCCAACAATATCTGGAAAGTCACAGGTCCTCCTGCCCTGCTATCAGGGGAGGAGACACCTGGGAGACTAGTGTGCCCCCACACTGGGGGGGGCGGGGAGGAAACTACTGTAGACACATGATTTTTAAAAGAATACTAAATTGAAGTGAATGTAATAGAAGAAAGTGGCAGTTTGGAATGAGAGAATAACATTGTGAAAGGAGGAGAAATTACAATAAATGAGCAAGAACAAACTTAGTTGGTCTCTAAGCTGCTACTGGAAGGATTTTTTTTATTTTTTATTTTGTTTTGACTATGGCAGACCAACACAGCTACCTACCTGTAGTTTGAGAGCCTTTAGGTTGTTATCCAATAAATGCAAATTCTTGTTCAGGAGCTATTTTTGGACTGGTTCACAAGAGGGACAAAATTGTATTTGGGTTTTTCTATTAATTTCATTTTGTTCCAATTCTTTGGTAAACAGTGGGTTTTCCTGGAGGAGCAGCGGGACAAAATAATCTCTCTCTCAAACCTGTTATTATTGTTTGCTACAAAATGCTAGAAACTGTGGTACAAACAAAAGTGTGGATGAGCCCTAAATTATATCCAATTAAACCCACTGAAATTAAGTTATTCATATCAATTATTTTCAGTGGGTTTACTCTGAATAGTATTGCTGGACACAACCCCCTAGATAAGCAAATTCTTCCCAAAATGTGGAGTTGAGTCAGAATACCTCCATATCTAATGCTTATATTCAAATGTGTAATCTACAATTCTGCAGGTGCAGCTTCCTGAAACACTTTACACATGCACAGTTGAGAATTTCTGTCTGCTGTATCTGTAAAATGTATTGTTTACAATTTCAGAATGCAGAAAGAAAAAGCTTTACCTTATTATTTATATTTGGGTGCCACCCTTGTAGCCAGAAATTGGGGTGAGAGTGGGTGGCAGTCTCATATCCCACGACTAGATAGATTGCAGGCTCTTTCAGGGCAACATCTCTCACCTGTGACCAACAGATTTGAAAGGTTTGCAGACTGAACTGGGCAGACCAAAAGGCTCAAGGACTTCGCTAGTTAATTACAGTCAAGCAGCTCGATGCTATTAAGTTTGCACCCAGAACCTTATTCCAGAGAAATGTAAATGAATACCCCAATCTTCTTATTATAGGAAACAGCAACGCATCTTGGGGACAGTTGTCTCCTGAAGATCCCCCCTTAATATACCATTAGCGAGTAATATTCCATTTCTACTTAAATAGAACTTTAAAAGGGAGACTAGACTAGGCATTTTATCAGAGGGCAAATCCCAGTTACTACTTTTATAATTTGGTAGTGGTCATGGCAATGCTCATTTATCCTTCCACTGGGTGAGGAAAAATTCAGATAGCAGAATAAATTTGGAACTTTTTCAGATAAGCTGTGAACTCCTTTCGGCATCTTCACCAGCTTTCTAAAAGTCTCCTTTTCACTTAATAAACTAGCCACTTAATAGGCATAATGCAAGTTGCATGCACACCTTACCCTTCTGAAAGGTACTATAATTGCTTATTCATTAGATTTCTTCATTATTTGGTTAGCGTGGTATGGTGTCCTATCCAGTTTTGCCTCTACCATGGAGTTTGATGGCTCTCAGTAGCAAAGGGGTGCACAAGAGCCCCAAATTGGTCTGTTCACTGAACCTGGAATCTATGCAAATGAAGCTCCATTATGTTACAAGTACCCAGCACCTTTGGATTTCTGGGTGCTATTCAACTGAACTGTATTCAGAGAAGACCCACTTATTTTAATGGGACTACTCAAGAGTATGACTAACATTGGTTAGCAGCCTCTCATTCCACAGCTGAGCACCAGAGTGTCTGAACTGTTATCGTGGCGCCTGCGCTCTGCAGTTTGGTCCATGATGGAAATCAGAGACAGCGCCACAGAAGCCTCTGCAGACTTATGACAATACTCCATTGTTTGTATTTACATATGCAAACTTTTCTCTTGTAGAGGTTTAGATTTTACCAGAGACTAATATTTTGCAACAAGGACCCTCCACCCCACATTCTGTGTTTCTGCGGAAGGGCAAGGAAGTCACTTTGGCCTTGGAGGCTGGTAGCTCCCAGCCTTGCTGTTTGTCAATGCGTGGCCATACAGAGCAAGCTTCACAACTGTAGCAGAGGTAGGCAGAGAGTCTATATATCTTATAGATACACATGTGTGTCCAGCATCGCCACTCAAACCTTGAGCAGATTCCCCGTTCCCCAAACTGAGCTGTCAACAGTAACCCAGAAACAGCTGCTTCAAATGCTCTTCCATGTCAGCTCTGTGTTTAGTTCCCCACTTATATTAGCTCCAAGATCAACCCCCGTCCCATTCCAGGCAGCTACATAGCTTCACGCATCTCATTTTAGAATAGTCTTTATTGGATTCAGGGGCAGGGATTCTTTTGTGTACACTGGAATGTGTTATAGGCCCTAGCTCTTTATGTTACAGGGTTACAAAATCTTATTTAAATATCACTCTTCCCCCACCCTCCTCAATGTAATTTAAGAAAGAAACAAAAAAGCCTCCTTTGGTGGAACTAAACTTGACTCCATTTTAAAAATCAGACAAGACAATTCTTGAACACAGCTGGATCAATAAGATTCATAGCTACTCCTACAGTACAGGCCTAGACCACCCACCCCCGGACCATTTTTGAAAGGGTGACATCAGCAATGAGGCAGCAATGGGAGAAGCTGGTGACTTCTCTTAACAGGTGGGCACAAACTGGCACATGCCCAAAGCCACTTGGGAAGTCAGTGCCTGCCACCGCCTCCGCCTGCCCCAATCAATGGGCAGTTCAAGGGATTCCCAAGCAGGAAGGATCAGAGACAGTTGCTTCTTCTTCCTCCTTTGGACAGGCAGCAGCTTCAAGAGAGTGAAGTGTCTTCAGAGAACAGTCCAGGAAGTGGACAGTCAGGAGCAGTGGGGCCAAAGGTTCCCTCACCCAGCACCTGGTGCAGGGAAAGGGGTGCCAGGGGCTGACCTCTGCTTCCTGCCAGGTTAGAGGTTGCTGGATGTCCAGGCTGGTCTCCCTTGACCAATGATGCTGGGTTTAAGAGCCACTCACCTCCCATCAGAGTAAGGAATTGGTAATGAAAAGGGATGCCTTGGGGACAGGGAAGGGGAAAGTTACTGTGAATTAAAGCACAGGAGGAAGAGGAGGAGGAGGAGTGTGCCTAAGGAGTAGGGAGGCTGGCTGAACCAGAGAAGCAAGCAGCCTCTCCCTGCCTGACTGGCTGTGACCTTGGAAATGTTGGTGGGCGAGCAAACATGTCAGTGTCCCCTGACACAGAAAGGGTTGCATCCCTCTCCCAAGAGACGACAGCCTCAAAGTCTTGCTTGCTGCTTCTCTGCAGCAAAAGTTACAGGATCTCATACTTGTCCACGAGGAAGGTGGTCTCTGTGGAGAATCTCACAGGACTGTTCCCATCTACCTGGGTCACTTTGGTAACCTGCAGAGAGGAAGCCATATGGTCAGTCAAGATGAAATAGCCTGCTACTGGTCTTGGATCAAATTGCTCTTGTAGTACAGTGGTACCTTGGTTCTCAAACGCCTGGGTACTCAAACAACTTGGAACCCAAACACTGCAAACCTGGAAATAAGTGTTCTGGTTTGCGAACTTTTTGCAAAAGCCGAATGTGCTCCATTTTGAGCGTTACTCTTCTGATTTGAGTGCCACACTTCCGTTTTGTTATGCTGAGGTCTGTCTGTTTCTGCTATTTTTTGTGGCTCTTTTTTGTATGTGACTGTGTGGAACCCAGTTCAGCTACTGATTGATTGATTGTGTGACTGCAGTACATAGTTTATTGCTTTCATTTTATAGCTCAATGGTCTCGTTAGATAGTAAAATTCATGTTAAATTGCTGTTTTAGGGGTTTTTTTTAAAAGTCTGGAACAGATTAATCCATTTTGCATTACTTTCTATGGGAAAGCGTGCCTTGGTTTTGGAATGCTTTGGTTTTGGAACGGACTTCCGGAATGGATTAAGTTTGAGAACCAAGGTACCACTGTACATGCTATGAGACCAAAACAACTCTCAAGGTATGCTGGCCTGTGCCTCTCCCTTGCACACTTCTAAATGAAAGAGTTAAAGGCTCTCCCCTCCCCACCCCCCAAAAAGTGAAGGAGACACTTTGAGGAAACATCATTAGCCTATGAAGGGACAAGGACAATCTACACCAATGCATCCTTTACACACAGTCATGGTGCCAAATAGGACACACCTCAAGGGAAGCCACCCCCGTTGCATGCAGACAACCTGTATTCGCTTCCAGTGAAAAAGCTTATGCACTCCCACCCACATTCCTGCCCTAGACAGTGTTTGTGTGTATGTGCAGGTACAGGGCGGAAGGGTGTGGCTTGCCAGCTGCTCTGGGTGTCTTAGCACTCAATTGCCAGGCAGCCCCCTGCCCCCTTAGGAGCTATACCACTGCCAGGAGGATCCTTTTCCCATCTCTGCATTTTTAACGTTGGAAATGAAAGCCGATTGCTTATCACACTTGCCAGATGGAGAGCAGAATTGTGGGCCGTATGGAAAGACAGGGTATTTTCCAAAATAGAAGCGGACAGGGCCACAGCCTCCACTCAAGGCACTTCCCAGACTCACCTGGATGTTGCAGTAGTTCTTCTTGGAGACGAAAGAGACGTGCACAGGAAAGAAGTCATTTGGCTGCCCGTTGATGCTGAACTCCAGGCTGCCGCTCTTGTTTTTGGCATCAATCACAGGCAGGCACCACTCGAGGATGTTTCTCCGGCTGTCATGGCGATACTCGCCATCAATCTCGCCAATCACAGGAGCACCCACGTTGGACCTACAGAAGCAGCAACGAGTGACTACTCAACTCCCTTGCATCAAGGCTGACTTTGCAGCTGGTGGGTGAATTGGGGATCAGGAGGTGCAATGGCTACTCACGGCAAAGGGATGGCAATCACCACGTCATTTAACTCCAGGTTCTCCTCTTGCAGCTCATACTCAATGTTGACATCACAGCCACTCCCGCTCTCTGATGGCCAGCAGTTAACTAAGACACAAAAAGCACCCCTGCTCATCACATGACCTTCTGCCAGCAGCAATGGGCTCTCAACAGGGACAGGAGGAATGTCTACTGAACCAAGGGAGCTGTGCCTGATTCTAGGCTCATGGGAGTGTTATGTCCATCTGCCCCTCCCCAATGTCCAACCAGATGTGCTCACACTTACTTGTCAGTGGAATGAATGTCTCCTCTGTGGTCTGCAGCCGCCACTTCAGGACTCCCACGTCACTATTTATGGGGAAAGACTTCTCTGGATTCTTCAGGCCAATCAAGGACTCTGCCGTAAAAAGCTTCTTGTCAACATTGGGGTGAGTCTGAAAAGAAAATACCAGTAAAATTAATCTGTAATTGTGCCATGATCCAAATTCTGGAAGACTTTCACTAGATTAGCACACCAGCCTGGGAAAAGCAAGCCGGCCAGAAGAGATGCTGAGCTGGTTTCTCAGGCCACAAGTTTTTCCAAACACAGCTACCCTGGCAGGGCTGCAGAGGAATATTGCTCTCTCACCCTGCCACTCAAATCTAGAAACCATTGCCCATGCACAGCATAGACAGGCTAGAAAGCTCCTTAATCACAGGCAAGAATGGGGAATAATTCGTAGCCAAAGCCTCCCATAAGAACATACAAACTTTTTCTGTATTGTCACCATTATTTGTCTCAGTTCCCTAGACTCCCATCCTGTTAAAGTTAGTTCAGGCACAGATATTTCCACTGTGAAGACTGCTACATAGAATTCATTCAGCTTCTTTGCTAACTCCCTTCTCTTCAGCACACACGACTCCCTTGTCAACCAAAGGTTTAGCCACCTCCCTAGCCAGTCTCTAATACTAACATTACTCAATTTAATTGTTGGTTTCTATGTTTTCAGAAATTTGCATTTGCACTCTCAAGTGTCTTGTTCTACCCCTGCCCTGTTTAACCCATCACACGTTTTCGACTTAAATCTTCAGCCTTATTCGAAACCTAATGCTCTTTAGCGCCTACTGGCTTTATACCCGCAATCAAATTCTTTCCTCAAAGACAGGTCTTGGAGGACTGGTAACATCAGAATTGAGTGCAGTAGAACTCTAGATAAGGATGCCCTCCACCCCACCCATGGAGCTCAAATAATCCCCAGAACTTGTGTCAGCTGCAGCGGACAGCACCTTTCCACCTGCATGGGCGGCAGTAGGAGCAGCTAGGCCAGTGGGCCAGCCATACCTGGAGCTGCACCCCTTTCTTGTCCTCGTTCTCAACATGGATGCGAATCCGGGAAAACTTTTCATCCAGGATCCGCAGCATGATCATGCCGTGGAGCTCCATGTTCTGCAGCCCTCCATCCCGGCCGCAGGTGAGCGAGATCTTCTCCTCTATTTTCATGTGCACACTAGAAAAGAGAAAGCCTGAATCACCCCCATGCATTGCTCTGCACTGCCTTCCCTTTGGCAAAAGTAGGCAGGCCCAAACAGGATGTGGAGGTTTCGCTCCCACTGAAATGGCCCTCCTTACAAGAGTGAACCTCCCCAGGCTTTGCTAGACTAGATGAGCTGCTTGCATTTCCCATCCTTTAATCCTTTCCCATCCCCTCTCCAACCCCAACATCATTCCATCCAATCCCTGTGGCTCAAGGTAGTGACTATATCAACTCCCCCTCCCCCACAACGTGTTATGTGCAGGACTTATACCTCAAAGAGGTATCTCTCACTCCTCATTGAGACAAACTCTGGGCACCTGCCCAAAATGCTGTCAACTTCCAAGAAAGCCAAGCCCCAAAAGGAAGGTTAAGGTTGATGATACCAGAAGGTCTAGGAAACCACTCTGAATCCCAGCCACAGTTTCAATGTCTTCTCCCACTGCAGAACACAAAAACCTACCTCTCCATGTTGATGGGTGGAGCTAGAACAGTGGCTGCTTCTGAGGATCGCTTGCCAACCAAAGTGACAATGTTTTCTCCTTCAGAATTTAGCTTGTCCACAAAATTGTCCACTTCCTTCCCTTTTGCGCCAAGCTTGAGTGCCTTGTTTGAACCAGATGGCCTAACAAATAAAAAGCAGTGCAGAAGTGTTTGAGACATCCTTTCTCCATAGAAAGAACCCAGAGAGGGTCTGAGATTCATCATGGCAGTGCTGCTACAGCCTTCCCCTTATCCTCATGCTCTAAAGTTGCCCTCTCAGGAAGGAAACACACACGGATTGTATGTAGAGTATGGGTGTTGCACCTGAATGCCCGCCAGAGAGCAAACATGTCATTCAGCTACTTGGGAGACACCGAAGCAGCCCCCCCCCCCAAGAATAGTCAAAGAAACCTAGAGGATCCAGATTGTAGCACCATCGACAGTCTCAAAAGACCCAGAACTCTCCGACTTCTGAAGGTGGCCACTCATGGCAACAAGAGGTCCACAAGCCCTCACCTGCTTCTTGCCCAACCTTTATACCTGGTAGGTGCTGGAGTCACTTTTGGTCGCTCCGTCTCAATGATGGTTTCGGTGATCATGGCAGCTGTGCTGCCTCCTGACATGGCAGAGTTTCCAAAACCACCAAACCCTGGTGCTTTGGTGCCCCGGCGCTCAGCATCCCTTCGGGCCTGCTGCAGTTCCTTGGCTTTCCGACGCATCTCTGCCTTGGCCTCCCGCTCCTGAGTCTACATATACAAATGAGAAGAAGAGGACAAGAAAAGAATTGATGGCCTGGACCAAATGCCACAGAGTCCTGGGCCTGGAGCGTAGGAGGCCACAGAAAGCTTTTGGCCTACCTCACGGACAGCTCTGAAGACTTTCTCCTCATGAGAGTCCATCTCAGTAAAAGTGCGGATCTGGGCCAGGTTGACGTTTTCCCGGTAGCCAAGGGCAACAATCTCATCGAAGGCAAATATCAGATCAAAGCAGTGCTCAGAGATCTCATTCTCCTCCAGGGCTCGACAGTATTCTGGGATCTGGAGGGAGTAAGGGAAAATGGCATTCTAACGAGGCAAGGCAACCGTGGCCAAAACCCACTCCACACATCTTCATAGACTTGCGAAGTCCCCAAAGCCTCTACACCTTTAGCTGAACCTCATTGGTCGAGGAGCCTGTTTCAAGGGCAAACATTCTCCCAGCTAGCTCCCCACACTTATCCTAATGTGATCAGGTGGATCAGCTCTTCACTTTCCAATTCCATTAACAAATAATTAAACACAGCAACGAAACCCAAGGAAAAAGCAAGCTCCATAGGACAGCTGCTCCATGTGCAAACCCTCCCCCACCCCGGGCATTTTGCAAGACAGGCAGCTTGGAGCAAGATCCTCACCACTCTAGAGAAAAGCCGGAGAGTTTCAAGGTCCTCCAGGATGTTGCTGTTTTTTGTGGTGATCAGGACCATGTAGAGTTTCTCCATGGGCTGGTAGACGTAGCGGACACTCTCTGTCTCCACGAATGTGTGCTGCTTCCCTGTGTTCATGAGCTTGGGGAAGGCTGCCAGCAGCCCCTCAATGCGGGTCCGTGTCATCTCTACAAACTGGCGTGAGACGATCGCCTTTCCGGCTTTCGTACAGACGGCAGCTGCCAAGAGCACCTGTGGGGACAAGTGCTTTTGTCAGCCTCATAACTACATGGAAAAAATAAGAGCCTTTTAGTTGAATCAGTGGTCAGCCAGATACCTTTGTGAAGCCTGGAATAGGGCCTTGTGATTAGGGCTGGGCGGTATATCAATATACCATCTAACACCGGTTTGAAGTCCACATCGTGATGTCGTTTTCATAATTTTTGACCTGGCAATGTATCGTGAATCATGATGTGTGTGTGTGTGTGTGTGTACTTTGCAAAAATCACAATGTGGGAAAAACCATGAAGTCAGCCAAAGCTACTCTTGATTCCTGCAGTCCCTGTTAACTCTGCCAGCTCAGCTCTTGCAGGCAAAAATCATGATGCGGGAAAAACTGTAAAGCCAGCCAATGCCGCTACATAGTAGTTCCATCCTTATTTCAGACATGATATATCGGTATAGTGCGATGTTTAGCTGGTGATATACCACAATGTAAAAACCTAGGTATCACCCAGCCTTACTGACAACTGGTAAGCAGAGGTGGAGGTAAAACACAGGAGCTGTGCCTAATAACCATCATTAGCATTATCCTTCCTTTCCTGCCTTATGAGCAAGGGGCAAAGGTTCACACAAAGCCTGTCATCTTCTTCCTATAACTCAAGGAGGCCTCTGCCTGAACTTTGATGCTGAAAGTTTAATTCACTGCCATGAGGTAGCCTTGGTCAGGCCAATGTCACTCAGACTAACCAACCTCAGAGAGCTGTGTGAAGAGCCACCATTGTGCTGAATTATAACATCTCAAAAGTCAAAGGTTTGTCTTAAGGAGATCCAAATCAGCTGGCCTGTGAGAACCATGGCCAAAAGTTTAAAAATCTGAAATTGCCAATGATTTGCAATTCATGCCCAAATAATTCACAATTAAAAATATATATGTAAATTTAGCAGGCAATACAATAATACATATGCTTGACTTAAATGGAGAGATTTTCTATATTATCCAATGCAAAATACACTGTAGAGCAGACAGAAACCAAATTTCAACTTGCCCCAACCTTTATTCTAAACTAGTTTTGCAACAAGGTTTGCACAAAAAAAGAACCCTGCTGCTTCATCCTTGGCCAAGCTGACGGCTTGAATAAATACTCTGCAACTCCTGGCGTTTGACACAGGCTTTTGCAAACCGTGCAACATTTTGACACCAGCAAACTCACTCCCTCCTCCCTCCCAGTTGCAGGGCCCCTTTCTCAGTCCCCAGCTTGGAAGTAGTATCGCGACAGCCTCAAAGCTGCCTCTTGTGACACGTTACCTTCCGCCGGCTGCCACGGGCTCACGGAGAGAGGCGTTTGGGTGGCGCAGGCGGAGGCCCTTGAAAAGCAGGCAGGCTCTGGAGGGGCTTCCACAGGTCCTCCTCCACCTTCGGCCTCGGAAAGACGCCCCCCACCGCGCCCCTGGAAGCAGCGCTTCGCCCGCGGTGTCTTGGGAGGCGGCCAGGCAGCCGGCAACGGGCGACCGAGGAGCACCCACGGCCGACTGCCCGCTGCTCACAAGGGTGGCCGGAGAAGGAGCCCCATGGAGGCCAACGGGATCGAGCAGGCCCGCCGACCCCCCCCCCCCCTCCTCCCCCAGTGGCAGCCGCTGACAGCGGAGGGCAGCGGGAGGCCCCGGCCGGGTACTCACCATGGCGAAGGTGACGGCGAAGATGGCAGCAGCAGCGGCGGCGGCGTCTCCGTTTCCTCCTCTCTTCTCCGGGCCCGAGCGCCTCTCCGCTCCTTCTGCCTGCCACACAAGATGGCGGCCACGAGCCACGTCTCCCAGGCGGAAGCGGCGGCGTCACGCACGCAGAGGGCACGCCGCCACGCCCCTTGCCCTAACGGGTGTCCGCCAGGCCCCGCCCACCCGAGCCCATTCGCCGGTGGCAGCGCCGCTGCCACCGCCGCCCTCCCTGCCGGTAGGGGCCGCTGCACCCCCTCGCTAGCTCCTTGGCCACTCTAGCGGGAGGAAGGCGAGTTCTCGCGAGGGCTGCAAGGGTCTCGTCTCCCGTTTCCCTGGAGACGGGGCCGCCTAGGCCTCGCTCGCTTGCGGGGAAGACTTGGTCCTACTTGGCGATATGGCGGGTGCACCGCCGCCTCCCGCAGCGCCGCCTGAGGCCGGCCTACAGGTGAGGGAGGGCGAGCCTTTCGCGGGCTGGGTGGGTGCTCAAGGGGATCCGGCTCACGTCCCGTTTCTCTCCCCACCTCGTAGACGCGGATCGTGGAGAACCAGCCTTACGATGAGAGCCTGGACGTCAACGAGACGGAGGACGTGGCCAGCATCTACGCGCCCAGTCCTCCGCAGCCAGGTATGCGGGGCTGGGACAACGGGGGAAGCGCACACGGTTTGGGGGGTCGGGGAGTCGCTCCCTCCGCCTCTGACTCGGCTCTTCTCTCCCGCCACCGTCTCAGGCCCTCGCCGCGTGCGCTCCCAGCACAAGAGCCTGGCCGAAAACAGCAGCGAGGAGGACGACGAGGAGATACTCAAGGTACCCACTGAACAGCAGCCTTTCCCCCCCCCCCCCGTCCTGTTTCCTGCCTTCAGGGCCAAGGGAGCAATGGGCCTGGGTCGTGGTGGTGATGATGGGGCCGCTTGAGGTCAAGTTGGCTCCCACTCCTTCGCTTTCCCCCTCTCTCCCAGGAGAAGAAGGGCTCCCAGCTGGCCTCCCAGCCTCGTTTCAGTGGGAACGAGGTAGAAGACGAGGACGACGACTCTTCAGAGACGGACTCTGACGACGATGACGATGATGAAGAGCACGGCGCTCCTCTGGAGGGGTATTTGCAGGGTGGCGGGTGCTGGGAGCCATGTGGGGAGGGGGATGTTGGCTTGGAAGAGCATGTGCTTGGCTGCCAACGTATTTGCTACTTGGTAGTAAGCTTACATGCAATCGTGCCCTTGTTTCCAATTGGCATGGCGTGTGCCAGCCTTGAAGACTAGACTGGCCAGGAAGATGCTTTCCTAAGTCGATTGATTTTGGTGGGGCAAGGGATGCCTAACTCCTCCAAAGATCCGGTGAGCAAAAACAAGTCCTGGGGCCTTCCTTGGCCTTCAGCCTCTTTTACCCACCCACTCCCTGCATAGGGCAGTTGGAAAGTTGAGAAGGCTCCTGTGTGATAGCATAGACAGCTCTTTCAAGCACTGAAGTCACACCTTCTAAGTGAGGCTTTGCTGGCTTCCAAAGGTCCCCATATACTGTCATTTGGGTAGGACAGCAGTCCATAATATTGGGTTGGGGAACCTCTGGACCTCCAGATGATGCTGAACTACAACTCCCATTATACCTAACCATTAACCACACTGGCAGCTGGGGCTGATTGGAGTTGGGGGTCCGGCATCCTCTGAAAGGCCACCGATTGCCCACCTGTGCTGTAATATAGCAGCCAGGTAGAAGATGGTTGAATGTCCAAGCAGATCATGTGTCCTAGGAATATAGTGGCTTAGCTAGACCAGTCAGTCTGTTTGCTGTTTTTGGCAGCCCCCACCCCTACTAAACTGTGTGGTAGGCTATATTAAATGTGTATCTGTATGCAACTTACAGGTTTTAAAAAATGGAGTGTGAAAATAATGCAGTTGTTGAGATTGCAGCAGGTGTGGAAGAAGAATGTAAATCTTCCCTGATGTGGTCTTATGGAAGGTGCTATTTGCTTCAGGAGGAAATATCTTTGGCCTGTAGGAGTGGCAGTCTTGTTTAAGGGTGGTGGGGTGGATGGGGGAGAGTGAGAATGCGAGCTGGCTTTTCTTTGTCTCTTCTTGGAGTCAGACTCTCCCTCACCCTGCCTTTGAACACATCCTATTTCCATTGCCTCTTGCCCAGCCTCACCACTGACTCTTTTCCCCAGGGCATACAACTCAGCAGATTATGACTACCTGCCAGTCTCCCTGGAGATCAAGGAGCTTTTCCAGTACATCCGGAGGTGAGTAGTAATGTGGATCTTGGCCGCATTGTGGTCAGGCGTGTCTCTTTTCAGGCTTCCGCTCACGGTGTCTGCTCCTCAGGTATTCTTCACAAATGATTGACCTGGAGCACAAGCTGAAACCTTTCATTCCAGACTTCATTCCAGCTGTTGGGGACATTGATGCCTTCTTAAAGGTATTGCATTCATTCTGACACTCCTTTACATGCAGCACTGGCTGAGAACTGCCATGCAGTACTCTTGCCCTGTGATGTCCATAGAGAGCTGCTGCCTCTTATGGAGGTGCAACAGGGCAGCACTGTCAATGCTTTGCCTCCATACCCACAGTCAACAGTGCTGAAAGGTTAGCTGCTTTGCAGAATCCTTGTAGATAAGTGGGAAGAATTATTGTTGCCCTCAAGTGATCTTTATGGCTTTCCCACTGAAGCATCTGCTTGGCCACTGAGAGGACAAAATGATGAACTAGAGGGGCCTTTGGTGTGACAGGGCAGCAAAGGTTTCTTTCAGATCTTTGGCTTTCTCAGCAGGCAGGGCCACATTTTGTTTGTTAGTGGTGATTGACCATTCCCAGCAGAAACTCTCTTGACTGGTCTTGTACCTGGGTGTGTACACGAAGAATAGAATGGAAAAACTCACCTGCAAAGGGCACCCTGGCTTGTTTCTCATAGGTTCCACGACCTGATGGGAAGCCAGATAATCTTGGATTGTTGGTGCTGGATGAGCCATCGACCAAGCAGTCCGACCCCACTGTTCTCTCCCTCTGGTTAACGGAAAATTCTAAGCAGCACAATGTGGCCGTAAGTGGGAGAGAGGGGGGGGGTGAAGTGACTCCTCTTGTATGCAAGGCAGCCCTTGGCTCTGATGAGGAGGCACATTGGGGTATGTTCTGGTCTCTGTTCCCAGCAGCAGATTAAAGTGAAGAGCCTGGAGAATGCTGAGAAGAATCCCAAAGCCATCGAGAGCTGGATTGAGAGCATCAGTGAGCTGCATCGCTGCAAGCCCCCAGCTACAGTCCACTATGCTAGGTGGGCCTCTTGGAGGGAGGGATGAGTACAAGAGCAAAGGCAAGCATTCAGCCCCACCTTTGCTCTGTGCTGGGGGTGGGGGAAGAAAGCCACTCTGCAGATGCATTCTCTGTGTGGAGGAACCATGGCTATTTCAAGCTGCTTCCTGTTATTTTTTCCTTGTAGGCCCATGCCTGATATAGACACGCTGATGCAGGAGTGGTCCCCTGAGTTTGAAGAGCTCCTGGGAAAGGTAGTGTCTGCCAACTGTCCCTCTCTCCAACTTCTATTTTTTGGCCTGGCCTAAGAGAGGGGGCTTGTCAGCAGGAGGGAGAAGCTTGTGGGCCTCTAAAGAGATTCATGCAGAGAAAGAGAGTACTGAGCTGACACTTCCCTCTCTGCTTTTCAGGTGAGCCTTCCCACTGCAGATATTAACTGCAGCCTGGCAGAATACACAGACATGATATGTGGTGAGTGCCCTTTTGCTGATGTGGTGCTCACCTATGCCAAGCCTTTTAGGGGTTGAGATCTGCTCCAGTTGGTGTTGGAATTGACCTCTTTTCAAAATGCCTCTCAGCTATGCACCACCCAGCAAATTTCTCCTTGCTTGTTGGAATCAGACTAAATAGCCATTATTTTTCCTCTTCAGCTATTCTGGACATTCCTGTCTACAAGGGCCATATCCAGTCCCTGCACACCCTTTTCTCCCTCTACTCTGAATTCAAAAATTCACAGGTAGGAGACAAGGATCTGAAGAGCAGCAGCTCTGGTCTGGTGTCCATGTTCATGTGGGGGCACTGCTGAATGGATTGCTTCTTGAGTCTTTCCCCCCACAATGGGAGCTGGCTGTTCTGCAAACCCTAGGCCCCTTGGCCAGCCTCACCTGGAGCGGCCTTGCCCTAGAGCCCTGCCTAAAATGATGGTGTTCTCCCTGCCCCCTTCTCTCTCCTGCAGCATTTTAAGGCTCTGGCTGAGGGCAAGAAGGTTGCAAGCCCTCCCTCCAACCCCCCCTCACAGGCTGGCGAGACAGACATCCTGAGCTTTACCTGAGACGCCTGCCTTCCCACCCCAGGTGTGACCTGTTCCAGAGAAGTGCCAGCCTGTGATGCTGCAGGGCCCGAGGCCTTCTAGTTTGGGCAACTGCTATTCAGGCTTCCAGTGGACGTAATGGAGCACAGTCAGGATCTGACTCAAAGGCTGCTGACCACTCAGAAAGCCACCGGCATCTCATCTACCTTTCTTTGTACAGCTTCTGTGAGAATTTGCCTTATTAAAGTTTTGTTCATAGTGCTACTTTGTCCTTGAAGGAGATTCACAGCTGTGGAGGGTAGGCTGGGGCTGCAGTGTATGGATGGACTCAGAACCATTTCAGAGTACTGTGACTATTTGGGGCCCTTAGACTCTACTTACGTGCAGGATAAGCTCCAGATTTCTTCCCTTGTTGTAGTGTACAGGGCTATTGTAGTGTTGTAGTGCCTATAAAGAGCTCAGAATCCAAATGAATGAACAATGAGCCTTTTCCTCCCTTAAAGTGTCATTTACCACCTCAGACACTGGCCAGCTCAGCCCACTGAGCGCTGCCAAATCTGTTAGTGGTGAGCAGACACAATGTGTATTTCCTTCTGAGCCCTGCCTCTTTTGCCTGGGCTTAGGCTTTTGTTCCCTCCATCGGCTTTCTCTTTCTGAAGGGGAAGGACAGGGACGACACTTTGATCACAGCCATTTATTTGTAAAGTGCAGAAGCTAGAAAGCAGCATGCTTCAGCTCAGTTGGCAGCAGCAGCACCTGCGCCGGGGCTTGCCAGTTTCCCAGTGCCCTGGCTGGCTCCCTTCATGCCAAGGAAGAGCCATCACATGCAGATTGAGCCACCCCTGAGGTTGGGAAGAGGAAGGAGGAGTGGGCCAACCGATGGCTATTGTGGGAGGGATGTTCTTCAGGGGAACACGAGTCACTTGGTGGGCCTAGAGATGTACTGCAGCTTGGGGGTGGGGGAGCCCTTGGCAGCTGCAGGTCTTCCTTGAACCACAGTCAATATCCTTCTTTCAGGCACCGGGGCCTCACACATGGGATCTTGCTTTAGAGGTGCAAGGCCCCATCCCTGCAGTTCAAGCTGCCTTGGAAGTCCGCCTCTTCAGGACTTCCGCTGCTGCTCTTTGTGCCTGCTGGTGGGTGCAGCAACAGCCCTCACAGCCAGATCTCGTCACTGCTCATGCTGGAAGCTCTGTAGATGTATCCAACCATAGGGTATCGGCCAAAACCTGCAGGGCCAGAGAAACTGAATTGGGCTACTGACAGACATGCAACCTCAGCACGTATTGTTTGAGAGGCCAGATTTCAGCTTCTTTGATCTTTTTGTTAAGAAAGGACCGAGTATGTATATCTGAATGGGTGTAGGCAGTGTCTTGTAAGCCAGAGTGTGGGGAAGAGTCGAACAGCATTTGCAGGACTCAAAACTGGTGGTTCAGGGCCCTCCCTATGAGCACAATCCAGCCAAAAAGGTCATCCTGTCTAACTGAGGAGGAAGGCTACAGCTGTCATCGTTTGGCTCAAACCCTGGTATATGGAGGTATATGCTGCTTCTGAACGGCCAAGTTACATTTACGGTAGCTATTCCAAGGAATCGCCACTGATAAAACTTCAGAAACTTGCCATCTTTTTAAAGCAGTGGATCCCAGAGTGCAAGTCTAAATTGATGTGGCATGGCAACCCCTTGATTTACGTCACATGAATTTTGGGCCTTAAAAGTCTTCTCTGCAACCAGAGTGGTTCCCAAGTGTTACAAATGAAAGACTTGAGTCTTTCCTATGTTAGAAGTGTTAACACAGGACTATAAAACATCAAGAAATAGAAAAGCTGAAAGAGCTATTCTTCATACTGGTTAAGGATTACCAGCAATGGTTATTTTGTGTTTGCTTATAAAGCCTGAGACCCACTTGCAGACTTCACAACCCATAGGTAGAGAAACATTTTAAATTGATAATTCATTATGTGTTGTATGAAAATGGCCTTTACATCAATCCTGAAGCTCCTGCTAATCAGATTCATTAGCTAACATGTTATGAATAACCCCACCACTTTTGTTACAACAGGCATACTTGTGTACACCTCTGTTATGAACTCCCCACCTTCTTCTTGACTAAAAAGCCCATGACTTTGTACTTTTTGTCGTAAGAGAGCTACTCCAGCCCTCAATAATCTTCTGAACATTTTCCAGCTCCTCAATTACCTTCTCTGAGATGAGTTGTGCAGAAATGGATGCTCTATTTTTATGTATTTATGGATTTGTATATAGAGATGCTATAATGCTGGCTGTTTTCATTTAAATTCATTTCCTAATAACCTTTCAGGGAATTTGCCATTTTCATTTTGTAGTCACCATGCACTAAAGATCTCTTTCCTAGTTAAGTCAAAACATAATTTTTTGTCTGACCCAGCTCTTCAGATACCTCCCCAGAAGAAAGCATCTCTGGGGTGGGTAAGGCATCTGCCCAATATCTGGTGCAGCTTCCCTTAGCCCAAACTTGACTCATTAAAACAAAATAAAACTGGCGTTCAGTAAAGAGGGCAAACTGAACCCCTAACTGTAGAGAGCAGCCACCTCCCAGCCCTCGCCTCTTACCTCTTTCTACAAGGGCGAAGTTGTTCTCTGGCTCAGAGCGGGCCTCTTCCTCCTGTTCCGCTGCAGCTTGTTCCATCCTGACCTTGGCTGTGGAGGAAAGCAGTGTGGGGCTGGGGCCTTTCAATGCTTCCCCCCTCAAATACCTCCCACCCCCAGGGTGAAACCTTCAGGCCCCTTTTCACCCTACCTTTGGTCTCGGGGGTGAGGTCGTTGAGCTGTAGGTTGGAAGGGAGGGACATATTTGCCCGGGGAAGCCGTGCTGCCCTTGGCCTCAGGTTGTTGGAGTCACTGTGGTGAGAGCAGAAGAACCCATTGGACTAGGCTTCATCTCTTTCCCCAAGTCAACCCAAGGCAGATCTAAGACCACGTTCTTTCAGATTCTCCACCCTGCTCCTGGTTCTCTGGGCTGTTCCAGTGAAGGCTGGCTGGCACCCTTCCAACCCGGTTCCTTTGCTGCCAGGACTAGACTGTGGTCTCCTTGTGGCTAGTGCCTAGCAAACTGGGCCGCTCTCTTACTGCCAGGGTCCCAGTGTGGTGTCCATACAGACAACGACGACAGGGGAAGGCAGGGAGCAAGCAAAGCATTTTTACCCCAAACTCAGTCCCGCTAGAAGAGGAGCCTGCGGCTGGGAAGGTTACCTCAGAGGCAGCGGCGCTGGTGGGGCAAGTCCTGCAGGGTGAAGAAAAAGAATTGGGGAGGGCCAGTCCTGGCAGGGGGAGAGGCAGAATCCTGCTTGGCTTCCCCTGCACCTACCTGCCGCCTTCTTGCCCTGCCGGTAGATGGCACAGCTGATGAGACCACCAAGGCCCAGGACAGTTGCCAGGGCCGCCACACACCCCACCACAAGCACCAGAAGGGAGAGCTCAATGCGGGTGTCCAGGAAACCTGAGGAGACCAGAATTGCATGTCAGGGCTCTCAAGAGTGTCTGCCACCTTCCAGCTCTGCACCCTGAGGCCTTGCCTGGTATGGTGTGAAGGGAGAGCCTCTCCCCCAGACTCTCAGACAGACCAGTTATTGGGCAGGCTGTGCCATGCAGGGCACTTGCCCCAAGGACTCACTGCAGTGGGGGCTGACCCAAGCAGAAAACGGGAGGACTTGTTACTTACTTATTGGGCCCGTCATGCAACCAGGACCCCCAACCGATGGTGACATCCCAACCCCTACCGGGCAGCGGAATAGAGGAGTTGATGATGCCCACATCATTGGAGGCGCTGAAGGAGAAGTTCTGGGACCGGCTGCTGAGCTGCACTTGCACGGTGTGGTTGGTGAGCCAGGGGTAGGTTTTGGTGTCCACAATGAGGAAGTTGGAGGTGTTCACCATCACCTGCCCATCCTGGTCCACCCAAGTGATGTTGGCAGGGGGGTTGGCTTGGACCAACACAAAGAGCACCAGGAGGAGTCCAGGCTCCCTCGCCTCTTCATAGTGGGCATCCATCTTCACGATTTCTGGTTTAACTGTTTTTGGGAGACACAAAACCAGACAGTGTACCCCTAGGCATGCCCGCAAAACGCTGCCTTGAAGCAGGCGGGCTGTGGGGGTCAGAAGGATAAGGCGGAGGTGCCACCTCGCCAGATTCATGGGAGCTAAGAAGCCCCGGTTGCAGGTCTGAGCTTGGAAGTGGCTGGGCATTTCCAGCCGCCATCCATCGGTCGCTCACCCACCCACCGGCCCCAGGAACCCCGCTCACACTGTACGTTGAGGAGCACGGAGGCGTTGGAGACGTGGCCCGTGGCCGGGTCGGTGGCCGAGCAGTTGAGCTGGCGATCCAAGCGCCGCGCTGTCACCACGAAGGTGCTGCTGCTGCTCTCCTCGAAGGCGCCGCCGTTGCCACTGCCACTGCCGCCGTCGCCCGTGGCCAGGAACCTACCGGAACCGCTGGTCTCCTGCCGCTCGCCGTTGAGGTACCAGGCCAGGCTGGGCGCCGCGGAAAGGCAGGTGAAGGCCCGGCTCTCCGCCTCCTGCAGGTTGCTGAACGACAGTGCCCGCCCGTCGATGGTGGTCTCAGGCTCGGCAAGGCCTGCGCAGAGCAGAACAGAGCACAACTTAGCTGGCTCGAGGGGGCGAGCAGCCATAGCCCGGGACCCCTCGGTGAAGCGCGCGCCCTTCTCACCTGGCGGGGGGAGCAGCAGCAGCAGCAGCAGCAGGGCGGGCAGGGGGCTGCCGGGCGCCATACGCCTCCTTGGCCGCCGGCCGGGAAGCAGGCAGGCGCTCCGAAGAGACGACCTTGATGCGCTCCAGCTGGCAGGACGCGGGGCCCGCTGTGTTCTGGCTCCCCACACTGCGGAGGCTGCACCGCGCAGACCGGTCCCGTCGAGGCTGCGGCTGCAATGATTGGCCGGCAAGAGCCGCCGCTCCGCCTCCTCCTTCACGTGAGCTCCTTGGCAATCCCGGTCTGGATCCTTCGCTCCGCCGTGTGTGCGGGAGGCAGCGGCGGGAGCCTCACCTTCTTCTTGGCCGACGACCACGCTTCGGAGGCGGGCGGAGATGATTTGCTTCGTAGCAAACCCTCGAGGGCAAAATGGGCTGTCGGCCGCGAGCTTTTCCAGAGAACGGGGAGGGGGAGGCGCCTCTGCCGGCTGCCCCCACCCCATCCACTGGCCCCGATCCGCTGCATGACGAAGAGATGCTCTGCCAGAGCTGTCTGGCTCCTTCTCATTCCAAAGCTGTCTATGATCCCTGACATTCTTGCATTGCAGGGGGTTGGACTAGATGACCCTCAGGTGTCCCTTCCAACTCTACAGTTCTTTGACTCCTGAGCTCACTCCGCCAAGGAAAGCTTTTGCCTTCACTCCTCCTCCTTTTGAGTTCCCACAGGCATCAGGAAGGCCGCCTTTAAAACACTTGGGAGTTTAAGACTGGTGATTCTGAGAAGTGATGGGGTTTATGAGTGCTTTATTAGTGTATAAAGCAGAACTTGGTCACATGAGTGTGTTTGGGGCAGGTCATCTCCTGCCATCAGGACTCCTAGATCTGTCCTGGTTAGTTCAGACCCCCTTAGCAGGTCTGTGAAACTTGGATTATTATTTTTTAATCCATTGTGCATCACTTTATACTTACTTATATAGAATTGTATTTGCCATTTTACTGCCCATTCACTGAGTTTGGAGATATCCCTTTGCGCAGACCTCCTAGGTTGTGAAGCCACACCAAGTGGGTCACAGAGAAGCTGGATTCCAGCTTAGGCTAAGCAGACAAAAAGGAGCATTGCATGTGTGTCTGGAGTGGGTCAAGTTCCGGGTGAGACGCCCATTTTATCAATTTCTACAAGTGCTCTGATGTGGCAGTAGATAGGCGTGAGCCAATTTTTAATACGATACATATTTCGGGCCAGTCACATGCCTGTTCTTTTCTCCTGCCACATTGCAGCACTGGTTTTCATTTAGCAGTAATGCTAAGGCAACACTATGTATATTGCTCTGTTAATTGCCATTTTAGAATTAACAACGTGCACTATTAGCAATATTAAGTACAAATTAAAAGTGAAAGTGGGTCCCATGTTGCAGCTTGGGACTCAGAGGTTGGTCTTGGGTCTGGATATGTTGAACAACACGGCTTTAGAGCTCCTCCTACTCCCTTTCATATGTATAGTAATGTTGGGACTTGTATTGGTTTCCACCAGCTTCCCAGGAGCAGATAAACAAACAGGCATGTAATTTCCCAGATCCCTTCTGAATCCTTTTTAAAAGTTGGTGCTACATTGACCGCTTTCCAGTCCTCAGGTAGGAAAGCTCATCTTAGGAACGAGCTACGTATTGTTTCTCAATTTGAACAATTAATACAACATAAAATTACAATTTTGTCACAGAGATCTTTATTAAGAAAGAAACAAAACTTATTACAAAGGTTTTTCAGGGTGCTTAATTTGCATAGTTTATTCCGGACCATAACCCAATGGAACATTGTTTTTATCTTATCCTTGGAGCTTGAAAGGTGGGGAGTAGCACCCCCAGCTTCCCTTTGGGAAAGGAATTGCAGGCTGAGCCCTCGTTTGACCTTAGCGACACACTTTCTCCCCGGAGGAAGCCTCCAGCTGGGGCTCTTGGCTTGGGCTGCTCAGTTTCTTTATCACTTCGGAGAGCATCTGATTGCAGAGGGCTGCGTACGGATTCATCAGGACCAGCTGACGACGGGCAAAGGCACTTCCCAATCTGGCCGCTTGCTCAAAGTCACTATGGGCCTCTTGCTCGTGGCCTTGCAAGCGCTGGATCAGCCCTCGCTGCACAAATGCCTGGCAGGCTACGCGGCCAATGCCCCTGCTAAGCTGCAGTGCCATACCCAGGTCCTCCAGGGCACCTGACGGGGTAGAGAAGAAATACATGCAAATGATGGAGGGGAACACCATGGAACCTGCCTTGTGAATCATAGCAGAGATATTGCAATGGAAAGCAATTGTTTTATTAAGATTGGGGATTGTTTTCAGTTGTTTGGGTTCCACTTTAGGTAGCAGGTTCTTAGCTCAGAGCTTTTGACTCTCGGGGACCTTGTAGGGCTGGCTGTGGCATGGGGGGATGCTCTGGTAGGTGGGTTCCCAAGCAAGCAGCAGCACCAATATTGAGCCCAGAGAACAGCTGATGGGGAGGTCTCTGAAAAGCCCTTGAAGAGGACAAGGGACGTGGTCTTCACTGTCCAGGGGGTTTGCTCGGCCCTCCTTTTGCTAGGCTCAGAGGCTACACAGCAGACATGGTGCCTGTCCCAGGCAGAGGGCCCCCCCGTCCTCTGTGTCAATGCAGAAACGGAGAGACAGAACAGCACTGCCTTGTTCACTTACTTGCTGTGTTGCCCTTGAGGCGGAAGGCCTGGGCCCGGTTGTTGTAGGCTGCGGCTCGCTCAGGTAGCAGCTGAATGGCCCGGTCAAATCTCTCCAAGGCCTTCTGCAGGTCTCCAGCTTCGGCAGCTTCAATGCCCTGGATCTCTAGCTGAGTGGCTTGTTCCAGGAGCTCCGGGTCAAAGGTTGCTTCTGTCTCATTATGAGAAGCACAGTTTTGTTAATAGCTCTGGGTCAAGGGTGGGGGGGACAGAAGACAGCTAGACTATATAGGTATGCACCCCCCCCCATTCTACAGCCGCCGGAACTTCCAGTGGCCTCCAATCCACTTCTAGTTACGCGGCTGACTACATCACAACCGCTAAAATACAGCAGCTCAAGAGAGCCCAGAAATTTCTCAGGGACAAGGGGACAGAAAGCCTGTGGCAAAAAGCCCACCCACCTTCTCCAGGGCAAAGTGCAATGAATCGTGGTCAGGTGACGATCAGAGGTCAGGCTGCACCACCATGGACGTGAAGCCTGCAGAAAAAGGCTGGCAAGTTTCTGAAAGCAGCCTCCCCCCTCCACTGCAGACCAGGGGTGCCAACTTGAATAAAATATTTGGGGGGCAGGTATAAACCCCAACCCACCATAATCGATCACAAGACATGGTGCGCGCACACACAATTTGAATGGCAATGCCCATCAACTTTTGGGGCCACCAGACCCCTATAATATTTTATTTGGGGGGGGGGGTGTCGAAGGGACTTTGGCCCCTAGGAATTGGCTCCTATGTTGGTGATGGTGGGTGAGAGGCCCTCTCTTCCAGGGCCATGATATGAGAGCCTTGGAAAGGCACCCTTAATGAAAAACAGGGATTTGCTGCTGCTCCAATTACACAGAGATGGGTAGGTGGGGCTTTCCCCTTTGCAGCCCCCCACCATCCTTGAACCTCCACTCCTTGGCAGCCTGAAGCTGCTCTGATGCCTCCGGGAGCTCAATATAGTGACAGACGATGCCTCCAGGAAAGTCCCTTTCCCCTGCCCCATCTCATGCAGAAGCCAAACTCACCTTCTCCATTGAGGGTCTCCTGCTCCTCCAGCTCAGCAGAGATGTCGCCAAAAGGGGCATTGGGGTGGAATATGCTTTGCAAAACTGCTCTGTCGTGTGCTGTCGCCATGTCGGCTCCTGCCGAAGA
Source organism: Lacerta agilis (assembly GCF_009819535.1). Taxonomy (NCBI): domain Eukaryota; kingdom Metazoa; phylum Chordata; class Lepidosauria; order Squamata; family Lacertidae; genus Lacerta; species Lacerta agilis. Next base: position 15,077,736 of record NC_046326.1, on the reverse strand, counting down.
GATCTTGAGTGACCTGGGGAGAGCAAGGTTGGGGGGGGGTGATAGAGAGGGGCTGGCTGGCTTACCAAGCAGCCAATAGCAATGGGGGAGGAGATGGGGGCAATACCCTGCTGCTGCTGCTGTGTCTAGGTCTAAGTGGGTGCTGTTGCTGGAGCTGAAACAGGGAAGTTTTTTGACCCCCAACCACACGCCCAGGGCTGGGGGAGGAGCAAGAAGGGCGGGAACTAACACAGTGCAGGAATAACAAAAAAGGGAGGGGGCGCACACACACCTCCAGCCAGCCCAGATGCTCTGTCCCAGAGTTCCTAGCATCGAGCAGCAGGGCTGGAGAAAGGTCCACCCAGCCGCTTTCCCTGCTGCAGTAATGACCAAATTTTCCTAACAGGCTTTTGGGGATCCCTGTAGGTAATCTGGATTACATTTGCTACTGTTTTGAGTCCCATGTTTTACTATGCTGTGTTATGGAGCAGTTCAAATCACGAATCTGCTAGGCTGGAAGGGGCTAGGATGCAGTGCAACTGCTCTCCACAGCAGAGGGGAGCCCATGCTGCTAGTAATCTGCTGCTGCCGCCAGAGGTTCATCTGTCCACTAATGGGCAGCTTGGTGGATGAAGGTCAGGCCTGCCACTGATCTGCCTGGCAAAAAAGGGGCATGTTAGGAGGCCAGCTGGCTGCCATATATATGTAACCCCTGCTCAAGACTGCAACTACGCCTGGATGCTATGCCTGCCAAAGGGGCAGTGCACAGGGACATGTCCCATGGGAAACAATGGGCTCAAGCTGATCTGGGAAAATCAGCCCCCTGCCCCACTCACTGGCTACCCTCATGGTGGCATGAGAGCGCTCTTCAGATGTGGTGGAACTGTGCAGACGATCAGTGCTTGGCAGGATATAAACCACACATGTGCCAGCCACTGTTTCTCTTGTGCAGTGACACTATGCCAGCTGCACTTCTCTTGCAGGGACTTTTGAGCTTGGGATGCATTTCTTGAAATGCTACTCTTGCCATGCAAAAGGCCAGGTAAAAGACAGAGCAGTCTGAACGCATGGATGAGACAGTGTTGTCAGGCGGCAGGGCTTGGATTTGCAAGACGCCAAGGTATGTGGGTGGCGCTGTGGTCTAAACCAGAGAGCCTAGGCTAGGGCTTGCCGATCAGGTCGGCAGTTCGAATCCCTGCGATGGGGTGAGCTCCTGTTTTTCGGTCCCAGCTCCTGTCCACCTAGCAGTTCAAAAGCACGTCAAGTGCAAGTAGATAAATAGGTACTGCTCCGGCGGGAAAGTAAACGGCGTTTCCGTGCGCTGCTCTGGTTCACCAGAAGCGGCTTTGTCATGCTGGCCACATGACCCAAAAGCTGTCTGCGGACAAATGCCGGCTCCCATGGCCTACAGAGCGAGATGAGCGCGCAACCAGTCGTCCGCGACTGGACCCAACAGTCGGGTACATTTACCTTTATGGGACTTTTGGGGACAAGCTGGACCAATGCAAAAGGGATGGGCTCCACCTGAACCAGTTTGCTGGCACCTAAAATGAAAAGGCTGGCAGAGCAGCTTTTAAACTCCTAGTCAATGATGGCTGTGTACTACTTCCAGTATCAGAAGCAGCCTGCTCCTGCACATCAGTTTCTGTGTACCAATGGTAGGGATACCCTTTACACTTGGGTCTTCACTGTGGGCTTCCCTTCGGAGCATCTGCTCAGTCTCTGTGAGAAGAGGATGCTGGACTATATGGGCCTTTATTTGGATTCAGCAGGATTGTTTTTATGAGGTATCTCTTTCCCCACAAGGTTTCCCTTTTGCTTCTGGAGAAGGAAGCGTGTAAGACTGTTGGAGCATGTTCACCTTACAGAGTATCAGATATACAGTCGTCCTCTGAAATCGAACGGAATCCGTTCCAGAAGTCCATTCGACTTCCAAAACGTTTGGGAACCAAGGCACAGCTTCTGATTTGCTGCAGGAAGCTCCTGCAGCCAATCGGAAGCCGCAACAAACGTTTGGGTTCCAAAGAACATTTGCAAACCGGAACAATCATTTCCAGGTTTGCGGTGTTTGGGAGCCAAAATGTTCATCTCAAAAGGTGTTCAACTTCTGAGGTACGACTGTATTGCAACAAGGAAAAAAGCCCAAGAGGTGAAGTAAATGGCCTTACCTTGTGTTTGTATGGTGCAGCCTAGAAGAGGTGGGTTCCTTTTTTATTGTTTCTTGAGAGCTATATACAAACTAGCCCTCCTCCCCTGCTGAAAACCTCCACAGCCTTGATCAATAAATGAAAACACCATCCTCTGAAGCAATAAACTTGACATGTTTATTAATTAAACTATCACTTAAATAAAAAAGTGCATAGAAAATAAACATGTTTAAAAACTCCTTTTTTTGTACAACTATATACACTTGTTTTTACATTCAGTCTTTCATGGAACTTTTCAGTCATTTCTTGAACTACTGAAAGTACTTCCTTCATCCCTGTGACGATGACAGGGAATTAACACTGATGCAGCACGAGAGACGCGTTTCCTCTTTTTAAAGAAAACAAACAAACAAACAAAAACCCAAACAATCTGGAAGAACACAAGAAATAAAACGAAGAGAGAGATTGGTTTTACATGATAAGTTGCTTTTTCTCTGGAACAAAACCCTGTTTGCGTAGCTTTTGCACGGTTTGAGACAATTATTCACTACCTTGAGCTATTAAAAGACGGCTACGTTGAATCAAAGGAACATCACGAGCACAGTTCTCGGCTGAGAGGCAAAGCTGCAGGACCTTGTTAAGGTACCAGGAAAGCAGATGCTGCCGTTTTGGTACCTCAACAATCAGAACCCAGGAGGCAGCAAAGGCGGCAAGAAACAAGTTGTACAAGAACTGACTGTTAACACTGAAGGTCAGGAGAATTCATAGCCAAGCCCCCAACAGCTTCCTGGGGGTTTGCATGCAGGCAGACTGAGCCAGAGCATCCACCCCTCCACCCCCCGGTCCCTTACCCAGCCCTCCTTGGAGGAGGGAGACGTCAACTGGCCCCAAAGCCTCTGGCTTGCTGGTTTTCCTGCCTTTTGAGCAACTGGAACACAACTCTTATCTATAGTGTTAAAGAGAATTCAAAGCCAGGCTTCAAGACATGGTGCAGTACAATATTTGTTCCTATATATACCATATTTATAGTTATAAAAACTTGCAGGTGTGTGGGAGGAGAAGATGGTGGAGGGGAGGAGGATGGAGCAGCAATCTGGGTGAGAACAACATGATTCTGCACAAAGAACAAGAACCCGGTATTGCTTCGCAAGGGAGGACAATGAAGAGAAGATTATTATACCCCAGCCCTTTGCAGTGACCCGCTTTTCCTTTAAAAAAATAAACACCTTAAAGGTTTGACTCTTAGTATTCTCAGGTATCATGATCTCTGTCAGTCCTTAGAAATTATACATTCATATTGCCAGGAAGCCACATGGAGCTCCTCCCCTTGCTCCACAGATCAGAGCCAACACAACTGGCCAAGACCCCAACCTTTCCTTCTCTCCGTTCCTGCCCGTCTCCCCATGAAGCCCAGGCACAGTGGCATGCATGCCTTCTTCCCTCGGGTTACTGGCCATAGTGGCTGCCTGCTGCTGAGCTCAGTCAGAACAGGGTTTAGCAGCAGCAACAGCAGCAGCAAATGTCAGTGAGCTTGGACCCCAGTCCAGCTCTGCCCTGAGCCACGTGCTCGTGCTCCTCCTCCTCCTGTTCCTTGCTTGGAACTTCCTTGTGGAAGAGAGGAAGAAGCAAGGGACGGAACTCTCTTCTGACCAGGCAGCTACTGGCCCAGGGCTTTGGTAGCAGCAGGGGACATGCAAATTATGTTCCTCTTTGGCCCACAGGAACAGGAAAGCTGGAGGGCTACTCGATTCCCCAAAAGCTCTGCCACATTCACAACAGGCAGCCCAAACTTGGGTTTTACCCCCCCTCCAAATGGGAGAAATGGACACCTGCCCTGTACCACTCCAGCTGGAGCAGAAGGCTTAGTAAGTGCTGGCCTGTCCTCCCCAGGCAACTGGTAGCTGGGCTGCAGGAGAGGCAAATCTTCATAGGGAATGTGCTTGGTGGCCCAAAAGAAGCCTGGCTGCTGCTGTGGCTTTACTAGGCAACCATAGGAAGGTTTGCTTGCAGTTTCAGAGCCAAGGAAGTTTAATCTGGTGGCATGAGATGGAGCAGACCAGAAATGTTGGGTTACTGAGGTGTGGCGTGGTGGGATTTTGGCCTCTTCCCGAGAGAGGAAGGTCAGGGGGTCCCCTCTGTGCTGTACTCCCACCCCCATGTTAAAACCCAGCATCAGTGCTGGGTTCAAAACACCTCTCGCAGATGTGTGTGTGTGAATCTTCTCTCCCACAATGTGTAATTTGAGGTCCAGCCGAAGCTTCCAGAAAACTTGAAAGGTTCTCCCCGCTGCCCCCACTGCTCCCTAGAAGAAGGTTCAGACTGCAGGCCTGGCCAGCAACCTCCTAAAGCCCATCCTATTAAAATAATAAGGTCATTAAAAACTGATTCTTTTAAATTAGGATGACAACCACAATTGAAAAAATAGTTTCATAAGTGCTCTTCGCTATGAAGTGCTTCTCATAGAAAAATATACAAAATATATTTACATTTACAAAACCTTAAATACTAAACTGTAAACAGAAGAACCAAGTAAAATCCAATGACATAATAATTCAAGAGGGTGCAACTGAAGGAGGCTGAAAGGAAGTTGTGCTGCTTGTGTTTGCTTTGAAACGGGCACATGATCCCACTAGGGAGATCCATCACCTTTTAGGTCCCCCAATCTTGGACCAGGGAACCCACAGCCTGCAGCTCGCTGGGAGCTTTGGCACTCCCTGCCTTTTCCTATGTCAGAGAGCAGCTGGTAGGGAAGGAAATGCTATCAGCTGCTGTAGGCTGGTGCTCAGAGAGGCGCCAGGCCCACTGCCTGGGGGGCTCAGTTTCCTCTGGAGTTGCAACTGGAGGGCAGATGCAGGGCAAGGAGAAGCTCTAGGGACTGAATGCCTGGCAGGACAGCCTGCTTCCTAGGGCAGGGAGTCCTCCTCGGCTTGCACTTCTAACCTAACCTCACCCAAAGTGCATGGAAGCCCTCTGTCCTCATGGCTTGCCTGCTCAAATAATAATGAGCTATTCCTCAGCAAGTCATGGGAATTTCAGGGAACAGCCAGCCAGAGGCAAGACACAAGGGCAGCTCACTGAGACCTGCAGGCCATGTCTCCAAATCTGAGGAGGCAAGGGCCCACCAAAGTGTGCGGGAAGGGAAGCCCCACCTCTCAAGGCAGTCCTTGGCTGCTGCAGCAGCCCAACACTCCAGCAGTTTTCCTTGCGAGACGGGACAATGAAGTCCATCTTCTGGGCAGGACCTTTCACAAAGCCAAGGAGGCAGCAAACAATACCAGGCCTCAGCCACCTGCTGCCTGGCTTGACCCACTTGCCATGGGAGGGCCACCCCACCCACCCCACCTTCCACACGCCTGAGACTGGCGGAGCCCAACCCCTACAACAGCCAGGTCAGGTTAGCGTTCAGTTGAGGAACCGGCGGCATTTCTTGGCACCGCAATTGCAGGGCAGCTTGTTGCTGGCGTCTTCGATAGGGAACTTGTAGTCGTAGGTCAGCTCCTCGCCGCGGTAGATCTTGCGCATGGCAAATATGACTATGTGCTTCTGCCCATCAATGTTGATGACTCGGGAGTAGCAGTTGGGCTCACAGGAGTGGTTGATGAAGCGGGCTGCGTTCCCGTGCATGGTGGCGTCCACCACCTCAGAGTCATCAATGCGGAACATGTAGCAGCCGATGCCCTGGGGCAGGAGAGGAGGGGGCAGGGAGAGAGGATGGGCTGGTTTCAGGTCTCAGGGCACCAGCACAGCTAACCCTTCAGACAAGACCAGCTGCAACATAAAAGGCAACCCATGCCTGTTCAACATGCCTTTTAAAAGGTTCCCAAAGGACGTGGCTCACACATGCCAGGGAGACTGACTGATGGGTGTCTGTATTTATTTGAGTCTGTGGAGTTTCTGTGAATTGTTTTAGGTCTTTATTATAATGTATTCTTTATTTATGACTTATACTTTTGTTTTAAAAAGAAAGTAAGCCACCTGGAGACTTTTTAAGCAGAGGCTGGATGGCCGTATGTCATGGAGACGTTAGCTGAGATTTCTGCATTGCAGAGGGCTGGACTAGAGGACCCTCCCAACTTTACACTTCTATTACAGTGGTACCTCAGGTTACAGACGCTTCAGGTTACAGACTCCGCTAACCCAGAAATAACGCTTCTGGTTAAGAACTTTGCTTCAGGATAAGAACAGAAATTGTGCTCTGGCGGCGCAGCGGCAGCGGGAGGCCCCATTAGCTAAAGTGGTGCTTAAGGTTAAGAACAGTTTCAGGTTAAGAACAGACCTCCAGAACGAAGTAAGTTCTTAACCCGAGGTACCACTGTACTTTTTTGTGCTGCAAGCATCAGAAAACTTCACTAATCATAATAACACAACTGGAGGCCTCATTCCAATCAAGTTTTACATTTCAGCCTATGTTGTTAAGAGTGCTGCTAAGGCTGGCAACCTGATGGCTTTCCTGTCCAAACAGAGAAAGGCTGAGCCTTTCCCCAAACCTGAGCCCAATAAGGCTCAATGAGCTCCAAACCAGTTTCCTGAATAGGGAAGGTGGGAGCAGAGCCAGCTCCAGATCCCTGCATCAGGATTTGCTAGACACACTGGCAAAATCTGGGATGGAGAACCATACCTTCTATGATTGGGGGGGGGGGAGGGAGATGCATGGCAAGAACCCCAAAACTCTTCCACCTTCTCTGCCCCAGCAATTGCCAGATCTTGCAGCAGCCCCTGCCTGCACCTGAGGACCTGGCTACCAGCTCCTAGGAAAATGAGGTACCAATCCTGTCACCTCAAGAGGCTCCTAGGACAGAATGTCCTCTCCTGATGGGAGAACGAGGAAACCAGCTCCTAGGAAAATGAGGTACCAATCCTGTCACCTCAAGAGGCTCCTAGGACAGAATGTCCTCTCCTGATGGGAGAACGAGGGCCACTGTGAGGGAGGACTAGCTGCTCTCTAAGCCACCTTCTGGACGACTGAATGCTTCCCTGTTTTCCTGAAGGCAATAGCAACAGAACCAATCTCCTCAGCAACCCAAAAAAGGATTACAGGCAAGCTGTCACCCTACCTGCACTGGGAGCTGGGCAGGAAGGAGGGGTTGCCCACCCACTAAGGGGTAAATTCAACCTAATTTACATAATCCTGCCTAGTGAAGCAAGTGGGAGGGACAACCCATCCGAAGATTGCCCTCCCTTCTGCAGGAAAATCAACCTCTTCCTGTGCAGCCACCACTTCTCATCCCTCTTTTGCTTCCAAGGCTTAAGTGCTGGCACTTGCCTTACGTAAGGAGGAACTGCTCAAGTGCTGGCAGGGTGACCCCTGCACTGTGCATTCCGACCAAAGAACCCAGGGCCTGCTTTTCCCAGAGCTCAGGAGAACCTCAGGGCCCTGTGGCCAGCACTCATGACCAGCTGGGTTTCAGCAGTGCCTCTGCTGCTGCCAAGGCTTACCTTGCTGTCGTAGTACTTCTCACGCTTGTCAGTTAAGATGGAACGGATCACGTTGCCAGCATACTCGATCACCATCTCTCCTGCATCGATGTTTCTTTTGCAGAATAGGCCCCGGCCGTGGATAGGAGACCTGCCAAGGAGGAACACACAGTGCAGCCATGGGTGTCAGATGCTGCAACCACAGAGGTAGCAAGCCTCACCCTGAACGGGGAGGCAGGCAACTCAGCTAGGAGCAGAACTGTCCACATGACCTAGGAGAGTTGTTCCAGGCACTTTCTCATTGCTGTTCTGCTAAGCCCTGCTGGCTTAGGCTGTTCTACCCTCCCCATCGTTTATCCTGCTAAGGAGGCCTCCACCTACCAACTCCCACCCACCTACCTGTAGACACCAACCGCCTCCTTGGAGGTTTTCTTCAAGTGTCGGAACCGCATGGGCATGGGAAGGTCCATGCTGGTTGCCCTCCTGAAGAGAGGAGGAAAGAGGCTGCTTGAGAGAGTTCAACCAATGGGGCCTTTGAGCTGCCAAGCCCCACCTTGCTCTGCAAGCCACTTTACAGTGCCAAATGCTGAGAGGCTGGCTTATGGGGCAGCTGCAGGAGGCAAAATCTGCACCCCTTCCCTGTTCTTTAGCTTCCCACCACTGCAGACGAGATCAAAAAGGAGCAGCCTTCCAGTCCTCCCCACCAACTCGCCTCCGCACCCGCTATGTACCGGGCAGACTTCAGCTGCACCTCCTCTTCCTCCTCATCGTTGGGGTTGTACTCTGGCGGCTGGCGGTGCTTGGAAGCCAGGAAATTGAACATGTCGAAGGCAGACTTCCTGCAATGCAAATCCAAGAGGCGTGAGACTGGCTCTCAGGGTTAACAGGCTGCTTTACAAGTCACACAATGCTCCTTTCTCCTCCATGACAATACGACATTCCCAGACTGGCTGCCAGAAGCCCACTAGGCTCTACACTGACTCCCCATACTGTGTGGACAAACTTCAAATTGTCTGGTCTGAGCTAAAGCCACAGTAGTCCCTTTGTAGGGCCTTCTGTGGGATTCTAGCAACCTTTTTCTCTCTGGGGGTAGAGATACTCTGGTCTTCCATCATGTGACCCTCCTTGTCTTGGACAGTTGGGGCAGTTAACCCTTTCTTTCCTGGATTACTCATATATGCCAACTAGGGAGCACCTGGGCCCAAGTCAGTGCAATGATGTCAGGCTATTCATGTGCCTCCCTCCCAAACTGATATTTGAACAAGAATTTATTTTCACAGAAAGCTTCACCCACAAACCACTGAAAGGATCTCTGAAGCAGGTGCTTTGGTTTTATGAGAGCAGAGCCTGCCACTGACCTGAGGTGCACTTCAGCTCTGGCAGAGCCATGGGGGTTCACTGGCGGCTCCTTGGCTTCCTCTGGCTTATGGAACCGGAACTTGTAGTTGTGGCAGTGCTTTGCTCCAGACAGCTGTTCTATCAGGAACACAACAGCATCGTGCAGAATCCCCAGCATCCTCAATCCACTCACACCTGGAATAAGGAGAGAGTAGGCAGGGAAGGCAGCTTGCTGGTAGAAGAGGCTGTCCAGCCCAGGCTGAGCCCAGTGGTTCCCTTCAGTCCTCCTTGTAAGAAGAAGCCTGGTGGTGGCGGTGGCAACATGGCCCAGCCTTTAGGCAAGAAGCAGCTCAAGAAACTGGTGGAGCAGCTCAAATGGGTCCAAATCTCCACGGCCAGGCAAGGCTTAAATGATGCAGAGGGTGTCCCCCAAAAAGCACAAACCCCGTTCTTTGTCCTTAAGCTGTTTGTGCAACCAAAGTACTGTATCCTAAGAAAACAGGGCATACAGGTACTGTGAGACTCTTCCTTGTGTTTATGTAGCGCAAGGAAGCAGGCCCAGGTGGCAAAGTCCCTGCCTAGGTCTTGGCCTACAGGACAGCAGTGACATTCAAGGCACTTTCTTATTGTCTTCCTATCCATGCAAGGGGTTTGGAATTTCCAACCCTGCTGCTGCCTTCTTACCTGCGAAGGATAGCTGCTTCAAGCGGGCATTGGAACGAGCCTCCTGAACCTTGTCAGTCAGGGATTGCCAGGCCTCTGAGATGAAGATAAACAAGAAATGATTCAGTGGGAGGGAGGAGTGTCCCAGAAAAGCTTCCCTTTTGCTCCTTTTTAAACCGTAAAATTCACAATTGCTGCCAGGTGGCTCTGCATTCCTTTTTTTTTCATTAAACAAATTACAAACTTACATATACATACACATACACATATACAGATACATACAAACACATAATACAAATACACAATAAACATACCTACACAAGTAAATATAATTTCATGTATTATTAATCCAAGTAATTTTTATTAAATAAATTCTTTAAAAATAATATCTTATTCTAGCCTCCTGATTGCTTCAGTAAGGCTAAAATTATGAATAATTTTAGCTCTGCATTCCTGCAAACTTCATGCAGGGCTGTCCCCTGCAGCACTTTGAAAGGTGCAAAGCAGTCAAAGGTAACCTTTGTAAGATGAGCACAGAGAAAATGCATCTAACCCCAAAGCAGCTGCAGCAGATGTCACCTGCCCCACCTGCCCCCTTTCCCACCTTCAATACTTTCAGCACAGATCTGAAATCCATCATCGCTTGAGATCTCGAAAATCAGTCCTTTCTTGGGCTTCTTCTCAGCGAGGCTCTCCTTTCTCTTCCGCTCTTGCTGCAACCAGAACATGAGTGGGGAGCTGAAAGTGCTCTCCTCATCCTCAGAAGCTCTGGAGTCTGGAAGGAAAACAAGATCTTCTTACCTCCAGAGTCCTTGGCAAAGCCAAACCCACGAAACAATGAACATTAAGAATGTAGGGAAAGGCTCTCATGAACTAAGATTGCTGCTGAGGTCTCTCATAAGTAGGGCTGTCATACAAAGAGAATCATAGGGCAAGCTTACAACAGGGAGTAATAATAATAATTTTATTATTGATACCCTGCCCATCTGGCTGGGTTTCTCCAGCCACACTGGGCGGTTTCCAGCAAGGTATAAAAACATAATAAAACAAAAATTTATTCTGAAGATATATGTGCCTTTCCAAGTGGAAAGTCTGTGAATTGGTGCTCAGTTTGTACTTGAGGTTGATGGGCATAATACCTGTGGGCTCTTGCTCACTTGCAGTGCTCTGTGCTGTCTGTGATTCTGGAACAGATGCCGTTTGCCTGTGGAGAGAAGCACAGCTGGAAACAATGCAAGAATCCGCTCCTGTTTCAACAACTGAAGCCTTTTAGGAGTTTTGATTCCCCAGCAGATGCCAAAGGGAGAAGCTAAACAAAACACTCTGAGCCGTGAGTCTCCACTGGATGGAGAGGCCTGCTACTTATAATACGTTTGGCTGAGTAGCAAGTGCTCCAAAAAATGGACCAAGCCACAGCACAGCATTGTCCGTCCTTCTAAACAGTAGGGTAGGTGGAAAACTGGGATATTCAATGCAAAGAACATAAATTGCAGCTTTCTGAGAGGGGTCTCCATGTTTTAGGCAAGTAGAGAAAACTTAAAGCCTCTGAGGTCAGCAGTAGTGACCCAACTGTAGGCTCTGGCTAGCAATGTTTCATTGTTGGAACAATGTTGGAACTGCCCAAAACATATTAAGAAGTATGGTTGCTTCCTTGGGGCAGAACAATATTTGTGCAGCCAGGCACATATGTACCTCTGCCTGCCAACATCCCTCCTGCCCTGCAAGCATACATAAAACACAGGCACTCTTGATGTGCCCACAACCTGAGAGACTGCCTTACCTGCCTGCCACTTTGGGTGGGGGCTGCTCTACACTTGCAGCCTGTTCCTCTTCTTCCTCCATGTGCATCTTCAGGGTAGGAATCCTGGAACAGACAAGATTATTCAGGGATACTACAATGACTAGTCACAAGCCAGATAATGCTCCATTTGCAGCCAATGCAAGACTGAGCTCTCTGGCTCTCCAAGAAGCAACATTTATCAGACAGCATTTACAAGAGAAACTCCATTTAAAAAATATAGCTGTTGGGTTTTCTAAAGGAATCTCTCATAATAATATGGAGTCAAAGACGTGATCTTGAGCTGCCACTGAGGCCGTCAAATCTAATTTCTACCCCCAGACACTTTCCCACTTAGTACAGTCCCATCACACCCATTGCTGCAAATAAAGCAGATCAGTAGCATGAACAGCTAGCAGCTCAAGCAGCTTCTCCCTCTTTCCTTCAAAGAAAAGGCCCTCAAGCATCACAGCTCATATTCAGGAGCTGCATCAAATACATGACAGCTTCCTGGTTCAAATGTACATTGGCAGACAAGCAGAGTGCCTACTAGCTTCTGAATGAAGCTCATTTTCCATCTAGGCTTTGTTACAGAAGTTTCTACAGCAGAAGTATTAATAAATAAAAAGGATGACAGTTTCAGAAGGGGTTGGGAAAACAGGGGGGAGACCAAAGACCTCCATCTCTTACCCTCCAGCCAAGTCCTGGGCTGCAGAGTTGGTGCCTTGCTGGGGAATGTGCTTCTCAGGGGAGCTGGACCAGAAGTGAGACATCTTGTGCTTCTTCCCAGACCCTTTGCTGATGCTGCTGTCTGATGAGGGCTGAGACCGTTTCACTTTGGCTTTTACCTTCATGGAGGAGCTTCCAAGCAGCTGGTCAGAGGATGCGGAGCTCGCGGGAGAAGTTGAGCTGGCACGTGTGACAGATGAGGAGGTCTTGTTTTGCTCCAGTGCTGCAGGGTTAGTGATGTCCATCAACTGGGGAAAGCCTGAATGCGGAGGAGCTTGGGATGGCGCAAGGTCCACCTGAGGCGGGATGGCACCAGTTTTGCTGGCCAGGATCTGTGTCAGAGGCCCAGGCTGGTAAGATCCTTCGGGGTCAGTGGTCATGCCCATAGTCTGTGCAGAAGGCAAGACACAGATGCTGGAGGCTGCTGTCCCCGCCACTGAGACTGTGGACTGAGCCGATGACGCATCGCCTAGTGGTGAAAACATCCCAGAGCCAGATGGTGGCACTGCGGTGTGCTGCTCTGGAAGACCCAAGCTCTGTTGAGTGGCTTTGATTAAGAGGTTGCTGATGGAGCCCATGTCAGATACTCCTTGCAGCCCAGAGCTAGGTAGTGCAACCGACCCCCTCCCCAGCACATGTCCGCTGGGGCCTGATGTGCCCGTGGAAGGTGCTGATGACGTCGGCATTGACACCACATTCAGCATGGATCCAGCAGAGGCTAGGCCTGTCACTGGCCTGGTTGCAAGATGACCACTGTCTGGCCCAGCCACACTAGGGGGTGTTCCAACTGCTGCTGCAGTTGCTCCCACCCCTTGGGGCAGCAGAGGGGTCTGCTCAAAGTACATTATCCCAGACTTTGAACGCTTGATGATATTGGGGACAGTTCTGTGGGATGCAGGGTTACTGGCAGTTCCCAAATCTAGCAGGCCTGGATGGCTGGGCAGCTGGGATGGAGTGAAGTTAATCAACGTCATGTTGGGGACCATGTCAGATGGGGTGATGGCGGAAGGGGCAAGCTTTTTGTTCTTGCGTGATGGCAAACGCGAAATTTGCCTTTTCTTGCTGAGGCCAGAGGGTGGCGTGGTGGCTGTGGACCCAATCTCAGCTCTCTGGTTTGTTTCGGGGTCAGGCGGTTGCTGGACACCAATCAGAAGTCCTGAGGCAGGACTGCCAAGGGAGGATGGGAAGCTGCTTTGGGGGGCTGCAGAAAAGGAGTGCAAGTGTTGGTGATGGGGCATCGGCAGTAACCCTTTGCTGGTTGGTGGAAAGAGAGGCTGAGAGGAGGATGGCAAGCTGGGATTTACACCGGCCCCTAGTGCCAGCCCTGGGCCCAGGGGCCCAAGCACAGAAGCGCTGGCCTCCAACACGCCCTGCGCAGAACTAACAGAGGAGGTCAGCTGTATCTTTTGCGTGACACCATTGGGAAGAGTCTGAAGGACGTACAATGGCTGCATGTTCTGGTTAACCACCAGGAGCTTTTCTGCAGCTGCCTTCAGGTGGAGGGGGGCTGTCTGCACAGCAGCATTGGAAATCTGAGATGGGCCAGGGTTCTCTGTGGAGTTTGGGCCATACTTAGGATTCTGAAGTGGGAGGGTTGGAGAAACTGGCACTTGGAGACCAGGTGTCCCACTATTTCTGGCCAAGTCTTGGCTGGCTGAACGGCCTGGCTCTCCTGGTCCACATGGGGGGCTGGCTATGTGCTCTGCTTCCATGTGACTTTGAATAAAGGGGTCAGGGGTCAGGTGTCCTTCAGGGCTTGGGTCCACTCGTGGGCTCAACAGAGCTGGCTCCCCTTCACTGGAGCCAGCTTTCTCTGTGACAGTCACCCTCTTCTCGGCCGACTCCGTAGAAGGCAAAGCTAAGAGTGATCTCTCCCCTGACGAGGAGGAGGAGGAGGAGAGCGAGGATTCTGAAATGACAGCAAGCCTGCCGTGGTTTTGGCTGGGCACTGTCGGGCTCCGAGTGGTCAAGACAGAGAGATCAGAAGGCAGTTCCAGAGGCAGCTCAAACTGCTCCTCTGCCGAGATGGATGACGAAACACTGCTGTCAACAGGCTCTGTGGTTGGCAGCTGCTGAGAGAAGACCTCAAAGAGGCCCATATCCTTGCCCCGATTGGTGGTGTCAAGGCCCAGCCCGTCTCCCAGCGTCAGGAGCTCGGAGGACGATGACTCAGGGCTCTCCCCGAGGGCTTGCATGGAGGGGGTGTTTTTCAGCACAAAGTCCATGATGTCAGATGGGAGAATGTTCCCGCAGTCGTCACTGTTGTTATTGTCGGAGTCCGACTTGAGCAGCTCTGTGCTGAAGGTATCCAGCAGGGTCTTCTCCGAAGGGGTGCTGGCACGAGGGCGGCGGCTGGCCTCTAAAGAACTCAGCTGAGCTTCCAAAGGATCCTGGCTCTGGGTTTTTACACGGCAGTTCTCCATCTTGGGCTCGGCTGCTTTGTGGCCAGCTGAGCTCTTGGTGACTTGTGCTTTCTCCCCACTTTCTTCGCTCCGATCAAGTTTTAAGCTCTCCGTTCCATTTTCTTTGCCACTCCTTTTGGTCACTGGATTGACTTTCCTGGTTGTCACCGTGATGCTTGTGTCACTTTCTGTCCCGTCATCCACACCATCCAGCTGAGAGATTTTGGGAAGGCTGCATTGCTCCTCCTCCCGGAATAAGTTGTGAGGAGAGGCGAGATGCTCTTCCGTGTTTGAGACCACTGTCCTGGTGAAGTTGTAGTAGTAAAGGTCATCCTCGTCCGAGGTGCTGAGGTCATCGGCACCATCTACTTGCCCTTCGGCAGACCTCTTTCCCCGCTTCTTCCCAGTGGAGTTGCTGTAGAAGGGAATGTCTTCTTCTCCGTAAGACCTCACGCCATACAATGGAGTCAGCCCAAAGAACATGTTGGATCTGGCCCGGGCGCTGCGCCGGGGGTACCGCCGCTTGTAGGCCCCATCTTCCTGGGCTTTGGCTGCCTCCTGGAGCATCAAGTTGCTCTCCTGAACAGGAAGACTCTGGTAGGCCTCACTTGGAGCCTCGGGAACTGAAGCACAACTTGGGCTGTCTTGAACCAGGGAGCCGTTTCCTGACCGTTCGGGAGTGGAAGAGGATTGTGCCAGGGAAGCTGGTTTGTTCTCCTTAGGCTGAGATTCTACATCACCCTCCCTCTGAATGTTCTTGGACTGGCTATCACCTTCCATCTTGAGAGGAGTCAACGTGACTTTCACTGTGCGCTTCTGGGAAGCCTGCAGATCCTTGGAAGTGGCCACTTCGCTCTGGGAAGGAGCCTTGGAGGTCTTCTGGTTAAGCAGCTGTCTATCGGTGGCCTTCTCTGAAGCCACAACATTGTTACAGAGCTTCTGGTTCACATGCTCAGGCGTTACAGCTTGATGAACAAATTCTGGCTCTGCGCTGTCTTTGTTGCTAGGTGTGAGGAGGCTCGGATTTGTAAAGAGTTTATTGGAATGTCTCTCTTTGGCTCCCCTTTTCCCCTTCTGCTGCCGCCTATCTCTGCCTGCAGAAGGTGCTGGGTCACTTATGGAAGGAGGAGATCTGTTACTTGCCCCAGAAAGCTTGGAGATCTTTGCTTCTGGATCCTCGTAAGAGTTTTTTTCTGGCTTTACAAGATCCACCTGCTGCTCTTGCTCCTTCTTTGGGGGTCTCTGATGTAAAGGTGGAAAGGCCACTGCCTCTTTGGAAGAAAACAGCCCAGAAGAGGGCTCTGGAAGCTTCCCTACTTTGCTGGTGTTTGGCTCGGTGCCAGAAGCACTCTGCACAGGAGTACTGGCCTTCAAATTACCCAGGGAAGAACTTGCGTCTTTTTGGCTCATCAGCTTGCTCTTCTCTGTCCCCGGAGGCCCCATTGCTTCTAATGACAGCGCTCCCTCCAAGGAAGTGCTTGTGCCTCCTCCACCTGTCCCTGCTGGCCTCTGACCACCACAGGGAGGGGCAGAGTTACTCTGGGTGGCAATGCGTCCAGCTGCTGAGCCCGAAGAACGCTCTGCAAGCTTTGTGCTCAAGTCATGCTCTGGCAAGGGAGACAGGCTGGGTGCCGAAGAGATGCTGTGCCTGGAGGAGTGAGTGGCCCCAGCTCTGCTGGAAGGCATCATCCAGGACCTCAACTGTGGAGGGGGTAGAGGAGAGGAGGCGCTGTGTCGTCTGGAGCCAATACTTCGAAGTCCAGATGAAAGCAGGGGGTCTCCCACAGTCACGATCTCGTGTGTAATGGGGGTGGGGCTCCCTGGGAAAAGATAGAAGGTGGGGAAGAATATTAGAACTGAGTTTGAGGTCATCTGTTCAATGCAAATATCTGGATCTATGCAGACAAGGAGTAAAGCAGAGCCCAAACCCCCAGAGTCAACCCCTTTCTTGATCTAATTATTCCTTCTACTGAAGGTATCTGAAGAAGTGTGCATGCACACGAAAGCTCATACCAAGAACAAACTTTGTCTCTAAGGTGCTACTGGAAATAATTTTTTATTTTATTTTGTTTTGACTATGGCAGACCAACACGGCTACCCACCTATAACTATTCCTTCTACTGTTGGCTTCATTGAAACAAACACTCTATAACTTTTTCCTTCTGGCTTCAAGTTGCACGGGAGCATGTTTGGTCTTGCTTACCCAGAAATATTTCTTAACTGTAAGAACAGCAGACTGAACTTTCCCTGGGGTTCTTTCAAATTCTGATCCAGCCCCCTGACAAACTCCTATGGCTGGGGAAGAGGAGGGGGTGGCCATCTGAGCTGCAGATTGAGTTCTGGGCTTCATTCTCACCTAGGCCAGGTCTTCTGACTTCACAAGGTGAGTCAGTCACCAGCTAGGATTGTCGGTGAGCAGAATTTGCAAATAACATTATCCTTCAAGGCGTGGTTTAGAGTTCTTAGTTCAGTTCTGTTTAAAAATGGAGCCCACCTCAGCCCAAAAGCTCAGGGAGGTTTACAAGTTGTCAGCAATTCAAGCATGGTTCACATGACAAGGTTAAATGTGAGGAAAAACTACATGTTAAGTATGTAAATGAGATGCCCAGGAAGCGGAGGGGAAATGACTGAAGATGCCCCCCTCTACCAGCATCCTCAATACTTGGCCTTTGATGATGATGACAGACAAGTCTTTTGCACCCCAGCACTTATTAAGCCCTAAACCCAATAGAGATGGTGGAAACAAGGTTCCATGCCATTGAGAACAGCCTGAATAAATTGCTAAACAAAGAATGAACAGAAGTCAAAGAAATACAGAGAAAGCAGCAGAGGGAGGTGGAGGGCCAGACCTGCAGAGGGCAATGGCCTTGAACCAGGAGATCGCAGGGCAGGAGGAAAACTTGGCGCTCTGATCCGCAGAGCCCTGCAGTTCTGAGAATGTGGCAGGAAGTCTGAAGAGGGAGCGCTCACAACCGCCGATACTGCATGGCCTTCTCTGGCTGGAATTTCTGATGAAGAAGAAAAAGAAATAAGAAACTTATGGATTCAGGCAAAACCCAGGGTGCATTTGAACAAAACAGCTTCAGGGAAGTAGGGGAGTGCTAGAGGCCTTTCCCCTCAATAACATCCTTCCTCCCTCCCTCAGGGAATGTTGACAGAAAAATCTTTATCCATGGAGGGAGGCAGAAAGTAAAAGAGCAAAAGAAAAAAAGGGGGGAAGGCTGCAGTCTTTCAGCATCTAGGCCAAAACCAGAATGCAAAGCTGGACATTATGTGTCACTGGGAGCAAGTGAGGGCCAAACATTAAGAGTATAGTGGTACCTCAGGTTACAGACGCTTCAGGTTACAGACTCTGCTAACCCAGAAATAGTACCTCGGGTTAAGAACTTTGCTCAAGGATGAGAACAGAAATTGGGCAGTAGCGGCACGGCAGCAGCGGGAGGCCCCATTAGCTAAAGTGGTGCTTCAGGTTAAGAACCGTTTCAGGTTAAGAATGGACCTCTGGAACGAATTAAGTACGTAACCAGAGGTACCACTGTACTAGGTAGATGCACCATGCCCCAAACATCTCAGAGGGACCAAGTCCCTTGTTGTTTCAGATCGAGCATATCATAATCTAGTCTCCAGAAACGCATGACACCTGGGCAAATGCTGAAGCATCTTTCTGCACAGAGCAGAGTTGGGAGTTGAAGACCCCCAATGTTCCTCCCAACTCTTATGATTCTGTGACTCAGTTATGGAACAAGGGCCAGGATCCACTCCAAATCCTATAGCCAAAGTAGAGGATGTGATCTTTACCAAGGAACCCCCCTTTTTTGCCCTACTCCAAGTGTGTACTGTTACTGCTGTCACCAAAAGCTATTACAAGCCCTGTCTCATAGCAAAGACTGACCAGAAGAAGGAAGCTTTTGTCTTTGGAAGAGCTGAGCAGTACAAAAAACAGGCACCCACAGGTCTGGCACAAAGGCCACAATCTCAAGCCAAGCCATGCCTGCAAAAACTTGCCTGAAAGTGGCCTGGGGCTGTGTGTGATGGTCCTATTGTCATCGTGCTCTACTGTGCTGTTGATGTCTGGCTCAAGGATAGGAGGGCGGCATTCCATGATCTTGCAAGTGTACACACAGCGCTTCCGAGCATCCGTTGTGCTCCAATACACTCGAGAGCACCTGGGAAAACATTTGAAAGTTACAACATCTACACAGAGCTGTGCATGCCTGCAAAAGCCCTTCCCTGGGGCAAGTGGAGAAGGAAGGCCAAAGACTCCCTGGGTGGTCCTCACGGCTTCTTCTTGTGAAAATGACATGGATTCTGCTGCTGCTGCCTATTCAGGAGACAGCTCCTACTTACTGATAACCAATGGGGAACAGCTTGTCTTCACAGTCAGACAGATCATTCAGAATCCCGAGGCAGTCAATCGTCATGGACCCTACAAGAAAACCAAAGAGGCAAAGTTCTGTGTGAGGAAGGCAGTAACTAAATTCCACCAGGCACATTGCCAAGGCCAGAGGCAGAGGGCCCTCACCAATCATCATGTGGATGTTCTCTGGCTCCAGACCATGAAGAAACCTTCGTCTCAAACTAATCCCTTCAAAATCCACAAAGACTCTTCTTAGGACTTCAAAGCCATTCTCAGGCACCACCTACAGCAAGCACACACAAAAAGAGACCTATACAGTATTAAGGTGAAAACACACAGCCTGAGCTGAGAAGAGCAGGGAAATGGGGAGTGGGGGGGGGGGAATACAGCTGGGCAAAGGCCTGGGGGTGGTGGTTGGGCTCACCTCTCCTTTGATCAGGTCCCGGTGGCGCTGGCAGTAGACTTTCTTATCCTCCAGGAAGACACAGTTCTTGGCCCGGGAGCACATGAAGTGATAGTTGCTTGTGCAGGAGGTCAGGCAGCAGCCCACTGTGGCACCCGACTTCAGGCAAAATTCACATCTCTGCAAGGTTCGAGGGTTGGGTTTTTAGGGAAAGCATCTTGTTGTTGTGGCCAATGGCCTAAACAAATAAACTGGACTAGTGCAGCACTGTCAAAAGCAACACCCCTAATGTGATATCTATGACATGCATATCAGGTTGCCAACAAACAAAGAGAAAGCAATAGAACTGCTGCTGTTCCACCACTCATTTAGCAAACACAATTCATCTTGTCCAAAACAACCTGTTAGTAATCTGAGTACAGCCTTTTTTTCGTTGTTGTTCATTTACAAACTCACACATTGTCTGGACTTCCCAATTTAATTCCAATTCAGAAGAAAGGTGTGTGTGTGCGTGTGTGTTTTTTACAGTTTAGAGCAATTTCTGAGCATGCAAAAGGGATCAGTGATTGATTAAGAACACGAAAAAGCTGCCACAGCCACTAGCCTCAACTGCTGGCAGTTGCAGGACAGCAGCCCAAGCTGGCCACCTGTGATTGTGACTTCCTACACTTCAGGCCACTGAGAATCCACAGAAGACACCCCTTCCTAATCATTACAAGACGACGCGGGTCACTTGCTCACATCTGTCTGCTGCAGAAGCAAGCTGATGAGCTGTTTCATATGCTACTATAATAGAGCTGCTTGAGAATGTCCAAGTAACGAATGCTTCTGGTTCTTTGCAGTCTGGAACTGCTGGAAGCTGAATTCAAGAATCTCTGTTCTTTTCAGATACACCATCCTGTGAAGCCCATTACTTCAACTGTGGAGAATCATGTGAGGCTCTTGCTCTTTTTTAAGTTGGGCCATTAACGTCAAATATGAGCTGTCTCTACATGGAGACATGCTGTGGGCTTTCCCACATTCTTCTTTGCTGTTGTAACAGCAGAAGAGAAACATTTTAGTTGCTTTTGAAATGTAAATCCTCATTCCTGGACAGACTCCTGAGCCCAACCTGTTCCTACTCACCAGCTGTTTCCCTCTGATCACTGCCACGTGCACATTCTTCAGGGAGCCATCGTCATCTTCAAAAACTTCAGCTGACCACAGGGCACAGTTCACATGGGTCCACTCATTCTGGCCGATGTAGAGGAGACGGCCAGCATCCTGCAAGAAAGCAGAAGGCCACCAGATACACTCAGAAATCAGGCAAGTGCGCTCCCCACCCCACAACTGCTGAGCACATGTTGCAGCAGCCACAGTGAAATAAAAGCTGGCAAATATAAAGGTGGCTCATGGAATCACAGTTAAAAGGGTCTTTGCAGCTGTCTAGTCCAACCCTCTGCTCAGAACTGAACACCCAGTGCTAGGTTATTATTATGATTTATTAATTTTTTTATATCACCCTTTGCATCCCCAGCAGACAGAGGGTTCTTCAGCCTCTGCTCAAAGACCTCTAGAGAGGGGGAGTATTTCACCACCCCTCCATTGTCCAGCTGCTTTTACTGTCAAGAAATTTCCTCTATTTTTCAATCCAAATCTACCCTCCTGTAACTTAAGTCTATGAGATATAACCCTTTGACCCCTGGAGTCATGGAGAAAAGCCTTTTCACCCTCTTGCATGTGACACAGCCCTTTCAAGGATTTGTAGAGTGCTATTAGGTTTCACCTCAGTCTTCTCTTCGCTCAGCTAAGCGTAACTGGTTCCTTATATAGGACTTGTCTTCCATACTTCTGACCATCTTTGCTATCTTCCACTGATCCCATCCCAATTTGTCTACATCCTCCTTGATTTGTGGTGCCAGAAATGAACACAGTACTTCAGATGATGTCTGACTAGTGCAGAATAAAGTCAGCTATTCCTTCTTGTGATGTGGTGGTGATGGCTCTGTCAATGCGGACAAAGATCTCACTGCAGCCACATCACACCCCTGACTTGTGTTCTGCTTGTGATAAGCTACAATCCTGAGATACTTTTCACATACACTTCTGCCGGGCCATGTATTGCCCATTCTATCCTTGTGCATCTGATTCCTCCCATACTTGTGCAAACTTTGCATTTGTCTCTACTGAATTTCTTTTTGTTGGGTTCTGCCTATTTTCCCTTCTGTCTTCTGGGGTCCTAGCTGTCCCTCAAAGTTCAGTGCCATTTGGAACTCTGGTAAGGATTCCCTCTATGCCGTCATCCAATATTTAAATGGAGGGTTAGAGGGAATCCTTATCAGGTGTCCAGTTCACACCAAAAGTCATTGATAAAAATGTTGGAAGAATGCCAGGCCCAGAACAGAAGCCTGCAGAACTCCACTCAAAACACCTCTCCAGTTTCATGAGGAACCACTGAAAAGTGTCTCTTAAAAGGACACTTTTCTAACCAGCTATGAAACCACCTGATATTATCACCTGTCCCCATTTAAAGAGTTTGCTAATCAAAATATCACAAGGTAAAATGCTTTACTGTTATCAGCTAAATTATGCCTGCAGCATTTCCACAATTCACTAAGATAGTAACCTGCTTTTGTTTTTTTAAGAAAGGTAATATTAGTCTGGCTCAGCTGGACTGAGTGTGCAACAAGGATCAAGCCTGCCTTTCAACCTTAACTAGAACCAGAAGGCAAAGCCTCTACAGCTCACAACACACATTCTTGACAGAGCCACTTACATTCCCACCATCATCGCCATACTTCAAGCAAAGTGCACACTGCCGGTTATCCTCCACATCTGGAGGAGGGGTAAGTTCTGGGCTGTCCTCCAAGCTTCTGTCAGAACCTCAGAACAGAGAGAGAAAGAAAGAGAAAGAGAGAGAAAGGACTGTTCACTCCTGAGAAACAATGCTTGGAAGAAAATGTGGGCTGGGAACTGATTACTGGAGAATAAAGTAGCTTGCAAATGCCCAGAGCAGCAAACATTTTCAGCTGCTCGCTTGAATTGAAAAGATTTCACTTCACTTTTTAATAAAACACAATTTAACCAACCATCCAGATGTTAAGGGGGAGGCAGAGAAAGAGGCTTGGTTCAGACTTCGAAGTCCTGGCAGATGGTGGATAAGGCAAAGAGCCTCTCTGTACCCGACTCTGGCCGTCCCAGACTTTCCCCAGGGTCTAAAGCCTGCCCCCCCCCAGTGTCAGCCTCATTACCTAGCACTTCCCCCAGACAAAAAGGCTCAGTTTCTCACTGGATATAGGTGGTGTAGAAGGATGCAGTGGAGTTGGGGAGTCTGGCTCGCCAGGACCTTTAGGTTTTGGTGCTGGAATGATTTTCTTCATAAGAGGAGGCTGTTGAGCACAACTGTTTTCTTCACGTTCCTGCCACTGTGCGTAGTTATGGTCAAGTGATGGCGGCAAGACAGCATTAGGCAGCATCCCACTGCTAGAAATGAACAAAAGGCAGAGCATCAGACTTGGTTGCACCTAGGAGGCCCCAACTATAGCCCTTAGGCAGGTAAAGGTCCCTCACTCACTGCAAAGCTGTCTCCAAGGTATGGGGCAGGACTAAGACACAGATTGGTACAAGAGGGACCACAACCCACTTCTACTTTCTAGATCAGGAACTAATTGCAGGCAGTTGCTTTGAGAAGCAGGAGAGGCCCATCTGGAAATTCAACTCTGATCTTCTTTCCAAGGGGCAAGAGCGCTGGCACCACCTTTGGCTGAAACAGGCAGGTCAGTTGCAGCAAGTGAGTGCTGGAAGTGGAACAAGTTACTTACTTGGTTGTAACTTTATTAGGTTCCCAAAATCTTGACTTCTTTACACTGAACCATGGAAAAACGCGTTCCATTTGCTTAAAAACAAAAAAGACACCCACAAATGTATTAGAAATGTTTTACAGGACTCAACACTAAACACTTGAAGAAGTCTACTGTCCAAGATCTCTGCAAATTTACAGTCAGGAATAATTTATTATGAACTTAAAGGTCTGCCCAGACAAGATGCTAATTTGTTTCACAGACAGCTACACAGTAGCTTGAACAGAAATATGGTCTCCTTGGGGAGTATTAAAGATGCAACTTCAGTGCACCAGTTGCCAATTTATTGAAAATAAGATGCAGCTTGGCTTACCCGAATGAAGAAGGACTTCACCATGCTGTTGGCCTTCTTAAGTTCTGGCTGCCCTCCATCAGCATTAATGGCTGCTTGGATTATCTTTACAATATCATCACTAAACTCCAGCTGCAAGACACACACACACACACACACACACACAGAAATCAGCTTCCTATCCTCTTCTGTGATATACTTTATCCACCCCTCTTCCCCACCCACGGGTGCTGAACACCAAGTGGCAGAAATTCACCTTTTCCTTTTCAATTTTGAACTCCTTTTTATTCCCTGCCTATGTTTCAGAAGAGCAGCATGGCCAATATAAAAACACTGTAGCGTGGCCAAAACATCCATGCACCTTCAAGGCACAAGGGGGGAATTTATAGCAAGAATGTAGCATTTAGGACCACTTCAATGCAGTTCACAAACAGCAAGTTGATTTTTATATCCCATCATTTCTTTCTCCTCATGGAAGCTATGATGAAAGCAAGAAGGGGATGCTGACTGAATTGTTAACGCACCACAGAAATGTAGCCTCCTTGCTCCATTTTTCTTTTCACTCCTTCCAAGTCCAGCAGCTGCTGTTCTTCTTGCTTGCTGACTTCAGTGAGCACAGGAGGATCTGGGCCTTCTGGGGAACTTCGCGATGGGACACTCTCTTCCGTCTCAGGATTTAAGTCAGGGGGTTTTGCCGCCTGGAGACACAACGGTAGAGAGTACAACAGTTTTGAGCCCAGCACAAAGCATTTCATTAGTAGGTCTGTGGATAGAGGTTAAGAGCAAAAGAGCCTACAGGATCAGGCCAATAGTCCCATCTAGTCCAACATTCTGTTCTCACTGTGGCCAACCAGATGCCTTTGGGAAGCCTGCAAGCACTACCTGAGCACGAGGATCTAGCTGACTGAAAGGAGGTGCAGAAAAGTACAGCATAACAGAGGATTGGAGGAGACAAGCCCCCTTCATGTCTGAATTGTGTGAGGGGGCAACATGTCTTGGAAGGGGCTGCACTGCACCCCAGGTCACCAAGTCTGGCCCTCACATTCACACCATAGGTGGGAGCATCTGCAGGGGAAATGCTTCTACGTGAGCTGGAAACTTGGTAATGCACAGCAGAGCTCTAGACACAGACACCCACATCTAATGCATGAATGCTGAAGCCCTTGGAGGCAGAGCCCTGCAGGCCTTTTCTGGCTATAGTCTCCTTGGTTGGAAAAAAGACTTTGGGGAAACAAAAACAGCAGAAGCGGCGTGATGGAAGTTTATACAACCTTGAGTGGTGCAGAAAGCACGAAAGGGGGAAGTATTGCTTTTCAAGGTCCAAAATGACAGTTAGCAGTCAAGACACAGGCAAGGTAGTAATTCTTCACATCATGCATGTTAAGTCTTGAGTTCACCACCATGTAAAACTCTAGGCAAAAACTCCTTTAAGGAATAAACACGAGGAGAGGCCCACAGTGAATGGCTCTATGGAGGGTCCTCCTGGTTGATAGGGAGCAAGGGCCACAACTGAGGCCACAGAGAAGGGCAGCCAGTGCTGTGCAAGCTTGACCAATGGCCTGGCTCAGGTTAGGCAGATACAGATGTTCCTACGGAATCCCTCCTGCCCGGAACATGCTCTCTCACACATGTTGGCAATTAGCAAGGCAGAGTGGTAGCCATTGCCATATGGGTTCTGCTCATGTTATGGGCTCCTCTGTGATATCCATTGCAAGACAGAATATCAAACATTTGGCTTGTCACCCTCTCTCCCTCTCCCCACCCCCTCCCACACACACCTGCCACTGCATTTTTAATGCCGCTTTTCTTCTAGAAACACTAGGAAGAATATTGTGCTTTAAAGTCCAGCAGCACCACTCTGAGCAGGCAGAATTCAGGTACATTTGTATGATTCACAGAAGGAGAGGGAGGCCCACCTGTCTATAACGCAGCAAATGGCTGGATGTCCTGGAATTTAGTAGGGCTGTTAGAACCTGCTTCAAAGAAAGCTGCAGCTCTTTCTCCAGTGCTAGCCGCCATTCAGCAGGAGGTTGTTCTGTGCAGTTAATGCAGGTGTAAGCCACACTCTCCGGCAGGTTGGAGAGGATCTCGTACATCTCATCTGAAGGTAGACAGGGCAAGCATTAGGGGCAGAGGGCAAGCCTCAGGAGGCTAAAAGTGTCAGATCTGTGGGGGATTTGGCAGCATGGTAGGAGGTTACATCGCGCAAAGGGGCTCAGCTGTAGGGATTCCAATGCCTGTCTTGGGAACTGATTCAACAGGGAGAGTGTCTCTCTGCACACTCTCAGGAACCCACAGCACAACTGCAGCCTGCAAAGCTGGGATCCAAAGTCCACAGCTAAGCACGATTAGCTCAGGATATTCAGCTCCTTGGCTTCTGCACCCTACTCCAAGAAGAAACAACCCACCCCTTAGACCAAGATGAAATTGCAAAAAGGATCTCAAGCACAAGGTTCCTGGTTGTAAATGTTCATCCTACTCCTCCATATGTGCAGGGTTGGAAGCAGTCCTCACCTGAGAGGTTTTCACACTTGGAGTGGACCCAGCGGTCACATTTCCCACACTGCATCATTTTGCTCTCATAGTCATCGTCATCGTAGCATTTGTCACAGACGGGGCAGAAGTTCCCTACAAGCAAAACAGAGAGGCGGTCCAGATCTCCCACCATCAGTATACAAAGCCACACACTCAGGGCTGGCTAGCGGTCAGGGGACTCCATGCAAAGGGCATGAATGGCTATCAGTCACTGCCACCATTACAGCCAGCAGCAAGTACTATACTTGCCCCCTTTTCAGTGTGAAGGTGCTCCCTGCTTCTGTCCCCTGCTTCCCTAGAGGAAGTACTGGAATTTAGCAAAGCAAGGGCTGCATCTGCACATGGAACTGCAGCTGCCAGCATTTCCCAGGCCATTCAGCATGATACAGCATACTTCTGCAGCAGGCCAGACCTATCATGCACCCAGTCTCTCCACACCTTTAGCGAAGAGTTTGGCACAATCGTGACACAGAGAGAAGTCGTGAGACCATTGGGCATCCCACCCTTTGCCTGGCGTTGTCGCTCCACAGCTCTTGCAGCGGACACATTTCGTGCAGATCTGGAAAGACAGACAAGGAATAAAGGGCTGCACAGTCTCTCTCTGGGATCATAGGATTCAGTCATAGCAGGCACCAAAGATGCTTCCCTGTACGGGTGAGCCATGGAACAGAAGACCATGCCTCAGCCTGCCTCTTTTGCAATGGCCAGTTGATGGGGTTGCCATATCCAGCAGTTTATGATTCAGACCAATTTTACTGCATATCCTTGTAAACAGTGGACCACTTTCAACACCAGGCTAAGACATCTGGCAGTCTGATTATAATAAGAGGGAAGGTATCCCTGCCTTACAAATGTCCCCATGATGCAACAGAACTCACCCAAACCTTCTTTTTCTTCGTAGGCTTTGTTGGGTAATTTGGTCCCAGGCACTCTGGGTGATAGCTGTTTCGGCACTTTACACTCCAGCAACTGCTATGGAAACATGGAAAACAGCAGCAAGTCAAGCCTAGACGCTCTGGTAGTTGCTTTAGACCAGAGCTTTCCAAACTGTGTGTCACAACATGCTAGTGTGTCAGCTGCAGTATGTAGGTGTGTTGTATGAACGTTCCCCATGCTCTTCCCGGGGCTGGAAAGGGGATAGTTTAACCTCCAGTTTGCTAGTAAAACTGAATTACTGTGTCGCAAAATTATGCATGTCTAAAAAGTGTGTCACCACATGAAAGTTTGGAAAGCTCTGCTTTAGACATTTGATGACTCCTAGTTCAGCATGAGGAAGCTGTGTTGGGGAAACTGAGCATCCCCAGCGGCCATCCCTTGCGATGCCACAAACCCCACATTCCAGAGGGACAAAAGGAGCCAGGCAAGCTCATCAAGGGACTCCGACTACCTTGGTGGCCTGATGCTGCCTCCCACACACATGGCAGAACTTGCAGCGACGACAGCACCAGTTTTCCAACTGGTCCTCCAGGGGGCGCTCACTGTCCTCCAACAGAACTTGTGGAAAGGCTCACAGCACACCTGGCAATACACAAACTACAAGGGAAGGGGAAAGTCAGCAGGTCAGCCACATCCTGCAGCAGTTGTGCACTTCACTATTTGCCCACCAGCTTGCCTCAGATGGCTGTGTTCCAGAGGGAGAGGGAGGGAGAAGGAGAAAGTCTTTGGGCACCCCACCCTCATGGTTTGGTCCCAGTTTCACGTAACAGTTGCTCTAAGAGGCTTAGAGAGCCCTCTTCCACCACCAAGTTCCACACCATTTGTCTGTGGGCTGTTTTATCTCCAGAGCCCCTCTGCAAGAGCAGCATGTATTTGTGAAGCTACAAAAGGTCAACTGCAGCCAGTGCCTAGAGACATAAGTGCTTATCTGATACCACACGTGCTGCTTTGAGAGGCAGGTAAAGCAGCATTTCAAATGGTAGCTGAAGCTTGCAGCTCTAACTGATGGCCTTTATTCAGGATTCAATTCCAGCTTCAGATTTCCTTTAGTTTTAGGTAGCTGAAATAATATCACTATCACACACACACACCAAACAGCTTGGTGTGGACTGTCCGTTGCCGACCTCACCCTTACCTCCACATGCCCACTGCTGGCACAGAGGAGCAGACCACCCTGGGAGTTTATCGGGACGGAGGTCGGATACCCAAACCGCCCATTTCCCAAACGTTTTCAGCTTCACAGTCCTCCTAAAAAACCAAAAGGAAAACATGGAAAGGGATTTATCCTTACACCAGGTCCAAGGGTGGTGGAAATGACAAGAACTGGAGCAAAGCACGAAGACCTACACTTCCAGTTGGGCGCCATTCTGGCAAGTCGGGAGAAACCTCGGCTGCGAGGTTTCTCCATCGCTGTGGGGGAAGGGGGAGTCGCAACTGCGCTGCGACCCCCCAGAAAACTCCAGGAAGGGCGTCTGGAGACGTGGGATCCGGCGGGCACCCAGCGTGCCTCCCCTACTCTCCAGTAAGCCCTAGTAAGGGCTGCCAGAGCGAGCGGGGTAGAAGGCACGGCGCTGTGGATCAAGCACTACCCCCGCAGCGAGATGTAGCGGCTGCTGGCAGAAGGAGCGCTCAATTTCTCCAGAATCTGGCTGTATTTGGACTTTGTAAGTATTAATTACTAAAAGGATAAAGAACAATTAGGCTTGGGAAGGGACTTAAAAACGGAGGTCGGTCCCTGACATTTGAGACAGAAAGAACAGTGCAACTTTGTATCCGAGGCTGTTGTTAAAGTGTAAAAACAAAGAAGACTTCTGAACTGTTCCCTCAAAAAAAGGGGGGTGGATTTTAGATTTATTTGGATTGAAATCTGTCTTTGAAAAAGCATTACTCTTTCTTTCCGGAGGTCTTGAAAGGTTTGGCAAGAACAAAGCAAAAATGGCTGTGGATGCAGCAAAATAGAATAGTTTTGACTACAAAGTTGTTTTTTGACCTTGAATATGACTATGGGAAAATGGTCTGTGGATTTTCAGGAAAAGACTTTGGAACTTTTGCAACAGATGGTAGAGAACGTGGAGCAGATGAAACAGGCTGTGAGATTTCCGAATTTAACTTTGCAGAACTGTGGATTGGAGTTAAATATTGAAAGTATGGATGTGACAATACCAGTACTAATTGAGGAGGAAGAGGAAAAACCAGCCAGAGACTCCCTGCTAAAGAATGTGGAGGTTGATGTTGACCCAAAAGGAATGTTTCAAAAAGAGGAAGATGATGGAAATGAAATAGACATTGGAAGCTTTACATTTCTGAAGAAAAGGAAAGAGGTGCAACCACTTTGGTTCAAACTTTGTTATGAGAATGACACATGGAAGACTATTTTGCAAGAGACAAGATGAAAACAGAAGACAGCATGTTTTAACTTTTGGGTCCAGGTTTTTGGGAGGGTTGGAGTGGGTTAAAAAGGACATGTTTTTGATATCTTTCTCTCTATATGGTTTAGACGGATGGACTTGGATGCTGCTGTAATGGAGAAATGTTAAAAATTATTGGCCAAAAATTTTGAGACCGGAGGGAGGGAAGGGGGTAGAAAAAAGGAAAAATTAGGTTTATAAAATTAGTTTGAATAGGTAAAATTTGATAAGGGTTTTAGAAAGGTTCAGAAGTATCTAGAGGCTGAGGTTGAGTAAAAAGTATTAGGAATTAAGTTTGATATATGATTTTGTTTAAAAGGGAAAGAATTTATTGTGATGTAAAATTAGAATTGATTATGAATTTGAAAAACTGTTAATTAGGTTTGTCTATGAAATCAACAGGGGGGATCTGAGGAAGTCAATCGATAATGAAATTGAGAAAAGCAAGAATGTCTGGTCTAGGAGAAGGGCCAGGCTTAAGCAATGAATTTCTATATGTTAATTGGTTAAATTGGAAATGTATTAATATGTGCTCCTGTGAGAGGGGGGTTTGGATAATTGCTCCCCTCGGTGGAAGAGGGGGGAGTATGGAAAAATTTAACTGTTATGAATTGTGCTTAAAATTGTTAAAAACAATAAATTTTTGATAAAAAAAACAAAGCACGAAGATCCTGTACACATCACTATGAAAATGTTTTGTTTGCCAAAGCTTTTGTTACATACAAAGGAATGTACTAGATGGAGTTACTTAACCTCGATTCTCTCCACACCAGTGATACATACCTAGACATCTTCTAAAGGGCACATGGCAGCAGTATATGCATGCCGATGTACTGCCTAACTAATGGTGTTGCTAACAATAAAGACTCTCCTTGGGCATTAAGAGCCTCAGGAGGCTGCCTCGGTTTACGGAAACTGCTGGTATTCCCTTTTGTATTCATCACTCTTTCTCATCCTCCTGTGTGCTATCTTAAGAAGCAACAGGCTATACAGAAAACTAAACAACTTTCACCAGAACAGCTCTTTGTATAAAGATGGGAGTTTCAAGGAAGAGATATTGCCACATCCTACAAACCTCCCAAGGCCAGGTTTCTGGTGGAGAAAGGCAGGGGCACCTCCCCAAACCACCCTGTTACCTTGAAGTCTACTCGGATCCTGTGGACTCCATCTATGAGGGGTTTCTGTTTGGAGCTGTTCCCATTTGATAAAGTGCTCAACAGGTTGAGGGTACCATTCTCTGGCTTGCTGACTGGGGGCGGTCTCTCCTGGTGAAAGAGGGAAAAAACATTGCATTTTCTTTGCTCAAGCAGCAGAAGGAAAACCAGGATTCAATATATATGCAGTTAGTTATGGGCTGGAATCTTCTTTCACGTTTTGAAAAGCTAAGAGCAACAGGGGTTTCAGAAACTGGAAAGCAAAATCTGAAATTTTGAATTGGTCAGTCTTGTTTTGAAAGCTAACTCAATCCAGTAGGTATCCACCCCCAAAGATGAATTGGAATCTATTGGTGTTAAAAGGTGCATGGCATTGTCTTTTCTGGGGGGAAAGGCCATTCCATGCACAAACTACTGGTTGGGGACGACGACACCATGGTGAGAAGCATCATCATCTGCACACCAACCTGAACCTTGGAGAGTCAAGCAAAAGGACCCCTAAGAGCCTAGAGCCACTGTAAAAGCAGCCCATCTGCAGGTGGTGCTATCACAGGGTCAGAACTTGTACCAAAGGGCATCCTCAACTTGTGCTGTCTTCATGGGCTGTCTAAAAGCCACGAGAGCTACATGCAAGGAACCAACCAACCATGAAAAAAGCTTTCTGTTCACTGGAAACATAGAGCAACTTGCAGGTTACCTTTTCTTTTGGCTTTTGTTTCACTGGTAAGCTTGGACGAGGAGTTATCTTCTTCTGTCTGCTTTGCTCGATCCCTAGGAAAAGTACAAATGCAGTTTGTTAAAAGCCAAGAGTTGCTTCTAGCAGTCAAATGGAATTTGGGGACTTAAGGAGACAACAGCAATCTTAAGCTGTTGTGGAAAGCTGAAAACAAAACACAGTGAACTAGCAATTCCAATTTGTTAGGGAGGAGTGGGCACTGTAGGATTTCCTGCAGCTCGCCACACACTTCCTAACCTGCCCAGGTGTGTCCAAGGCTGCTCTTTCCTAGCCCACTTAAGAGCCCAATAAGTACAGCAGATGTGGTCACATCTCTTCCATGGAGTCCAGAGGTGGGCTACTTGACTTTCCAGAGGCAGCTAACAGCTACCTTTGCTGCCATTGAATACCTACCCACTTCTGGTGGTGGAGCTGCCTTCTTCTTGGGCTCAGCAGGGTGGTTTTGGGGGCTTCCTTTTTTGGTGGGCCTGTACTAGGCGGTGGGGTGGGGGGCACCTGCGTGGGGGTCGGTGCCTGCTGCTTGCCAGCCTTCCGGGGTGCAGGGGGAGGGGTCTGCTTGGTGTCTGGGGGAGGCGGAGTTAGTGGTGGTGGGCCCTCCTCACTCTTCTCCTCACTGGGCTTCCGGGCAGGTTCACTGCCCCTTTTAGAGGCATGATCCTCTTTCGTCAAGGTGAGCTGAGGAGCAGCCGCTTTCTGTCCAGCTTCTGGCTGGCTCTTCCCAGCATGGATCTCTTTCTTTTCACTGGACTTGGATTTCTTCTCCTTCTTTTTCATAGCTGTAAAGCAAAAGCAGCACCTCAGATGCAATGACTGATAGATAGCGCAGCCTATGGCACTGGCCTCCCCCAAGTGACCGATGGCCAGAGGGGAGGGTGGTGCCTAAGGAGGATATGCCAGCCTTCCCATGGCCTCACTGCCTAGATGGAGCTGAAGCTGAAACAAAGACTCTGCAGCTGTTAACTATGCCTTTCTCTCCCCATCGCAACAGAAATAAGGAAAAAAAGGCACCTACCTTTGGCTTGCTTCTGGAGATAGGCTTTTGATGGCATCCACTGCAAATTCTGACACTTCCTCATCCTAGGGGAGAATAAAGGAAGGAGATGGCAAGATGCATCACCCGACACAAACAAGCCTTTGGATTCCCAAGCATGTTGCAGGCTGCTGCACTCAAGTGAGGCCCCTACAAAAAGGTACTGTCTCAGGCTGGAAAGATATCTGCTTTGGAGCCATGCCAAAGTTCTGTTTGAGATCAATGGCAGACCAATCTGGCTAAAAGCATGAGAAAGATCACCCTAGCAGCACCAGCTCTGCTATGTCAGCCTTTCTGCTATGCCGAAAAGCAACTACTTTTGAAGCATCTTCAAAAAGCCTTACTTTCAAGATGCGAAGAAGATAACTGTTCTCCCTCTTTGCTTAAGATCTGAAACCTTGCTCCGAGGTTTGGCCAAGCCACTGTGAGGAAGGCTGCACAGAGGAAGCATGCTGTGGCACATATTCACACAAGGGATCAACTCTCTACGCTACACTTTAGTTTTCACGTTCAGCAGAATACACAGCAGGGTAAACTCAAAACCTGAAAAGGCTGAAGAAAAGAAGACGCAGATCTCCCCACTGCCCCACCCAACCCTGTCCATTTCCCTGCCACTCTCTTGAGAGCCCCCAACTGCCACTTTGAACTCCAAGAGGAAGGAAAGGCAGCAGCTAAGCTCAGAGGATGACAAAATCACCAGTCTTGTGTTTCTTAGCTCTTCTTTGATGCAAGTGAAAGGATCTTCCTCTGGCTAAATATTTTACAGGAAGACAGGGAAGAAACACCACAAACCAACAACGGAGGGCCTTATTCCCAGAGCAACAGGAGGGCAGGGGTGGGCTTCACACCCACACACTTACTTGCAGCACTGCTTCTTTATGTTCCGCCCACCAAACTTTGGCTTATCCAGGCAATTTGTGCAGACACCACAGTCCTCTGGGACCTGGCAGCCAGGGCACTGCCCACAGCGCCTTGACCGCCGGCCTTTCTTTACAGGGGGCTCCTGGGGAGCCTTGTTTCTGGTAACTGGCTTGATAGGTTTGATGGGAGGTGCAAGGGGCTCGGCATCTTCTGAACCTGCAACCGAGGACTTGTCTGTGAAATGAAAGACCAGCTATTAATTCAGCAATCAATAAAGGAGAAGTGGGTCCTCAACAGAACTGACTTTGCTGGCCATTGCTGTTTTTTCAGAACAGCTTCACAGCCCATCCAGATTTCCTAGAAACACAACTCCTTCATCCTACAGCCTCGCATTACCTTCCCCTGCCACTGATGCACCCTTGGAGAAAACAGCACCCTTCAGCATAAATTCAGACACTTACCATCGTTCCCCATGGAAGACAGTATCTTCTCTCGTTCTTCCCATGGTAAGGCACTCAGAGTAGGCATGTCATCTGGAAAGACGGCTCGCTTGCGGCCTAGCGCTACAGCTGCCCTTCTGCAAACATGCTTTATGCGTGGCCCTCGCACGGAGGTCTCTGAAGAATCGCTCTCTTGACCCTAAATTCCAAGCAGGGCAAGAACACAGGAAAAGGCTGTTAAGACACAATTAACCATTCCACAGGGAGCGATTCAAGTTCAAAAGCAAAAAGCAGTTTGTCCAGCAGAAGGTTAAAGATTTCTGAACCTTCTCTAAATGAGTTTTCAAATGGAGGACACAGCAAAAATCAGAAGTAGTTTTTTTCTAATTAACAGTAACCTTTTAAGTGTAAAAATACTCTAACTAAGGCTAAGACTTGCAAAGAAAGGAACAATTCCTGCCGCTACTTACATAAAATGCATTAAACAGCTAGTTATGCACCTCATGCGTAACGAAAAGCCCAAGAATCCTACACCTGTTAGAAAAGTGCAACAGCTTTGGGGAGACATCTGGTAACTTCCATGCATCCCTCGGCTGTTGTGTATTTGTTTGTATGTGCATGTGTGCATATGTCTGGCCAGGGTGGTTTGAGATTGTCTTTGGTAAAAGGCAAGTGGAAGCATGAAGGTAAAAGGCTGCAGTGAGAAAACTCTCACCAGTAATTCAAAAAGGAAGGAGCCATTGCTTTCCCTTGGATGGGCAACATGGCAACAAGGCGCAAGGTAAAAACCAAACAAAACAAATGAGATCAAGGCAACAGGAAGCTTTCAAAAAGACACCTCAGTGGGAACTGTGACTCCAAAGCAGAGGCAGCTAAAAGATGATCTGAGGTCACGCTCTGGTTTGCTTACAGGGACCTAGAAACCTGAGACGCTGCACCCTACTCAGACCACTTATGTCAAGAGCTTTGGCCTCCCCCTCATGGGGCCAGCCAGGCACTGCAGGGCCTTCTATTGTCATATTTATTTCCCTTCATGTGCTACCTCTTTTTCAAACCACTACTTTGGGGATAAATACCTGTCCTTTTGGCTGATCCACCTGTTTCAGGGACTTGCTCTTCTCAATCTTATACAGCTGGGCTTTTGCTTTCTTGAGGAGGCTGGCCACCCTCTTGTCAGTCATTGGAAGTTTGTCTGCATGAGCCAGCACTGAGCTGATGGAGGAATGTTTCACAACGTTGACTGAAGCAGCAGCCGGGAGACGCAGGGATTCTTCCTTTTCCATGGAAGGAGCAGCCAATCCAAGTTCCAGACTGGATTTCTCTAACCCCCCTCGGCCTTTCTTGGGCAGTTTGGTCTTGATGATGGCTGCTGCTGAGTCCACAAGAACCACAGCAGGCACATCTGCTGCTGGATCAGCAGTTGCCGATTTCTTCCGGCCTGCAGTTTTTTTGGCAGAAGAGGAAATGGCTACATCTTCACGGACAACTTTTCCTTTGGAAACTCGAGCCAGTGGGAACAAAGTTGAGCTGCTCTGAATCTCTGGAGCCTTTTTCCTTTTCTCTTTCCTGGACTCCCGCTTATTCTCTTTCTCCCTCTCTCTATCCTTCTCTCTGCTCTTCTCCTTCTCAAGACCTTTGTCACTTTCTTTATCTTTGGATGGTTCCTCACTGGAGGCTTTGTCTCTGTTCTTGCCCCTCTCTGTTTGGGGACTTGGTGTGAACCACGGAAAGAGGGGAGTGGGGCTCCCAGATGAGAAAGCCTCAGCCGGAATGCTTGCCTGCTTCCTTGGTCTCTGGCTTTTCTCTGCCAACTCCCCAGGATGGGAGAGAGAATGGGAAGGAAAAGTAAAAGTGGAGTTTAAGGCACTGGTGGTAAGGGAACCCACAGGAATGCTTGTCAGCGAGGAAGAAACTGATGAGGATGGAGTGAGAGTGGGCAGCTCAGAGGTGCTTAGTCTCCCACTTCTCGTCCTCATGGAGTGCGAAGGAGATCTGGGTTCTGATCGAATTGGGCTGAACCCTCTCTTCTTCCGCTTCTTCGAAGAGGATGCTGTTGCAGTGCTTCCTGCTGCCGATCGACTAACAGAAGAAGGCAAAGTTACAGACTCAAAGATGCGTGAGTGCGCCTCACTTGGGGTGAACCTTGGAGCTCGTAGCAAGGGGCTCCTTTTGTGTAGGTCGAATCTTGTTCCAGAGTGAAGAGGAGAAAACAAGCGGGCTGGAGCTGCAGCTCCAGGCGTTGAAAAACCAGAGGCAAAGCCAACATCCTCAGGGGTCAACGGAGGAGGCCTGAAGTTATCAAAGATGGGCTTGCGGATGAGACCTTCTTTGGCATACTTGGCTGAGGAAAAGTACTGAGGTTCGGACCGAGAGTGCTTTAGAGAGGTCCAACGGAATGTTGGCTCTCGAAGAATCGACTTCCGCTTTTCTTGCATGGGAGCAGCTGAGGAGGGCAGAAAGGGTGATGCCAAAGGGATGGTGGGGGGCATAAGCCAAGGGGCATGGTCTGAAATGCCGGCAGCTGGTTGGAGTGGCGGCGGTGGGGTGAGAAGCGGTGGTGGAGGAGAGGAAGACGATGACTGCTGCTGCTGGGACACACTTTGGAGGCTGGAAAGTTTTTTAGCTGCTTTGGGCACAAAATTTCTCTCTGCCATGGAAAACCTCCTCCTCCTCCTCTCGCCACTCTCGTTATCAGGGGAAGGGGATGTGGGCAACGGAGGGTGAACTTCTGGAGTATTGCTGCGTTCTTCAGATAAGGCCTGCATCTCTTCTGAGGCCTGAGAATCTGTGGATGTGTCAACACTGGGACTGCTGGACCGTGAGGAATCTGAAGACACCTGAGAGGAGTGCTGAGAGGCGCCACTGGACTTCTCACTGGACCCACAAGAGGGAGCACTGAAGCGGCTATTTGGTGTGGATTCCGGACGGGCTATTTTG
The DNA here is from genome assembly GCF_009819535.1 of Lacerta agilis. Taxonomy (NCBI): domain Eukaryota; kingdom Metazoa; phylum Chordata; class Lepidosauria; order Squamata; family Lacertidae; genus Lacerta; species Lacerta agilis. The sequence continues at coordinate 15,041,358 of NC_046326.1, read as the reverse complement.
ATTGGTGGATCATAGTCTTCATCTTCAATGAAGCGCTTGGGAGTTTTAATGATCCGCGAAGAGATCGCACTCACCACTGGCATGATGAACTGCCGGATGTTTTTGAGCTGCGTCCTCCCCTTCCGGCCTTGAAGCTTTGCTGCTTCTTTCTCGATCTTCTTCTGGGCCCCCTTTTTAGCCCTCTGCAGAGTTGCTTGGCAATCGTGGCATCCGTCCTCTTGGAGGAAGGGATGATCCTCACAGGCCTGCGGGGGCTCTGCCTCACAGCTGGCTTCTCGTCCTTGGACAGGGGCGAGACTCCATCTTTCTCCTTTCGCACCTTCTGGCCTTCTCTAATGGAGAACTCACAACTAGAGCCGGTGCAGTCTTCAAGCGATCGGAGGATGGTGGCCTTCCTCTCCTGCGTACAATCTGAACCCCTTTTCTTCCAATCTGGAGCTTTCCAGATTTGAATTTAGACTTCAGTGGAGAGAGTTTTCCTGCTCTTAGTTTCTTAATTTTTGCAGCATGCTGAAATGTAGTGGATGGTGCTCGCTTTATTTTCTTTAGATTCTCTTTTTCCTCCTTGCCTCCTTTCTGAGCATCTGGAATGACCTCTTTGCGGGTGATCTTGAACTTCACACTGCTAAGTGTAGGAGGCCTCCCTCGTCGCTTTTCTGCACTTTTCAATTCTTTCCTCTTTAATTTTTCCATGGAGATGGGTTCTGGTTTGCTTGAAGGTGAATACACAGGTGAGGACTCTGAGAGCACAACTGAACTTCGGTCTGAGCTGTTTCGGGGTCTCCCACGAGGTTTGCGTGCACTAGGCTTGACTGAGGCTACAGGTAAAGTGAAAGAAGGGGAAAGAAAGTGCACATTCAGCTTCTCTGCAAGATTGGAATAAGTGTGTGCATTTCAAAGTCACACATTATGCAAACAGGCTATTGAAACCAAAGAAAACAAAAGTTTTTAAACAAGCATTATATATAATGCTTGTTTAACTGCTGGAACCAATAGCTTCTGCTACAGGAAAAGGATTTCTCTCCAGTTGACTGTTAAAGGACTGTAAGTTTTCCCCACCATGAAAGCTAGTAGCTCTGGAGATTAGTTGGTCAGTTCCACTTGTTTCTTTCCAAAAATGTAGACTAAGGATAGCATTCAGGGTAAACCAAATTGAAAGCCCACTACGTATTGTTGCATTATTTACTTTTAAAATGTTGCTCATGTTAAAGACAAATGAGAGATATTATGCAATATGCACTTGATCTGACGCCTATTTAAGTACTCAGCCCATCAATCCTTGCAAGCCAAAGGCCCCCCCCATCCCTGTAGTAGAGCTTAGTCACATCCCTACAGATAAGGTGGAGAGAGATCACATGTGTTACCTCAACGGTTTGTGGCACTAGTGCAGTCTTCAGACCAGGCCCATGTAGATCGTTTTAAGAAAAAAACTCCCATGAACCTGACAAGACAGTAGCAAACTGAACATACCTGTGGGAGATTTGGTGGGACTTTGTCCTTTGGCCTCATCATCTGAACCAAAGCCTATAAACTGCTCGTCCTGCAAAAGAGAGAGAGGGAGGGAGAGAGGATTTAATAGACTAGAAATATCTACAGCAATGTCGATTGCTTGGTCCCAAGTAAGTGGAGGATGAAAATAAGTAGTAACAAACCCCACGGGGTGTGTGCTAGAGTACCACCAACATAAGGCTATCAGTGGCTACTGGTCATGATGACTGTAGACTACTTCCAGTATAGGAATCAGCATACTTTTGAATACTAGTGTCTAGGCAGCTAAAGAGGGGAGACTGCTGCTGCTGTGCTTATGTCCTTCTTCCTGATGGACTTCGCCTAAGAATCTAGTTGGCCCCTGAGAGAATTGATGTTCTAGATGAGCCTTTGGTCTGATCCAGCTGCAGGGCTCTTTTTGTGTTCTTAATGCGCACTCAGCTATATGTGATAATGAAACTGTGTCTTACAAACCACAAGGGAAATGCTGGATAAAATCTAGGACTGAAGGGCAGAACATGAAAACACATGAATGAAATTGAAAAGCACCACACTGAGGCTGCCCTCTCTGGAAAGGCTATCTGATGATCACTGGCCTATGGCCACTTCTGCTGGATGGAACACATGGCAGCCACACTCCTCTCCTACAGTAACCACTTCTTCTCACCAGCACAACTAAATTATCAAACTCATGGCCACAAGCTGTGGTGTTGGCCACATCCTAAAAAAGATTATACAAACTCATTGAGGAGGGAAGGCTCATCAATAGCTACTAATCAGGATGGCTAAAATAGAGCCTCTGTGTCCCTGGATGCCAGTTGCTGAGAAACAATCAAGAGGGAGGGGGATGGAGCTGCTCCCTGCATGTGGGTTCCCAGGAGCATCTGAATGACTGCCAGTTACTATTATGCCAGACTAGATCCAATTCTTGTGGCCCTAACCTGAAGCTAAAAGGACATCAGCCATCCCATCCTGCAGGTGCTAGTTCTCCCATATTTCAGGGGTGGGGGAACTCCTCTACTTGCCTGTGACATTAAACACTGATAACTGCTGACATCTTGAGTAACAACATCAGTCTATTGTTTATTTCCAAAATGCCTGACACTGTGCCGGGCAGGGCCCTTTGGGGGAACACGGCATATCCTTCTGCCAAAAATGAGATAGGCCACCCAAGGTCAGCATAGCAGGGAAATCCCTGTACCAACTGCAACAAGGATCCTCCTTCCCCCAAGTGTAGCTCCCTAAGCAGGAAGTGGTAACTGTTCAATTATCTGAATGGAAAGAGGTGTGCTTTGGGACAAATGAGGTGGCTGACAAACCTTGCTGGCTCTGCTCATGTGTGGTCCCAGTTGCAGGCATTTTACTTGCCCATAAACCTTAATGGAAGACCCAACGGCAGGATTCAAACTGGATAGGAAAGAGTTCATTTCAGGCAACCATTCCAAACAGAACACCATGCATAGGGTGAAGTGGCAGGAGGGTCCCCTCTACCTCAAGCAGAAAGAAGCCACTATGGCAGCAGGACCAGGATAGCCTAAACTGGAAGTGCCAATCCTGCTTGCTAGGTCTGACAGGAGGAGGGCTGGAACTACACCCCCAATGAAAGAGAGAGGGAGTCACCTGTGCCAGCCTTTGACTCATATTCCAAGCTCCTTACAGCAATCAAGCCTGGAGGCTTATGGTGCTCACTTAACTCAAGGTCATCCAGAGGACCAGCCTTCATTTTTGTGTGTGCACCCCTTCAGCATACTTTTTTGGGAGGAGGGTAAATGGAGTATCCTGGCTTTGCCCAAAACCACAGGTGTTGCTTCCAGTTCTCCATGTTTAAACTATAGCAGGTCACCCTTGCAATCTGTTCTTCCCAGGGAATGCAGATCATTCCATTGCCACCTAAGAGATTTTCCAGAATACAGCTCTGTGTATGTGCACAAACATACCACTCACAAACACACACCAAGAGGTGTACTTGATATAGGAAGAAATATTAATTCTGGGAAGAGCTGTGCTGCAGGCCATAGCTAGGAACAGATGATTCAAGATGAGATTCATCTGCTGGAAGTCAGTTCTAGAAAAGCAACTTGAGGAACAGCTGCTTTTTGGCTGCCTTTCTTCAACATTCACAACATTGGACTGCAAAGAGGTGGCTTGTTTTTCAGCATTACGTCAAGCAGCAAATTCTCTTACTAGCATTGGCAGGAGGGAGGGGTAGGATGTATGCAGAAAAGCAGGCAACATGCCTGCAGATTTCTCTAAAGCAGAATATTTCATGAAAGATAAATTCAGCTGCAGCCTCTGCATCTGAGCTGAATCAAGCAGAGCTGCGTAAAGAGAATTGCTGTGGTGGAAGCTGTTTTGCACACAGCACTGCAAAGAGCAGCAGCCTCACCATATCTCCTCTGCCAGCCACTCCCCTTGGACACGTGGGGCTCCCTGCAAGAAGTAAACAATGTTCGGCTGAGGAAGGACTGAGGCTTCCTCTACAAATCTGGCTGAAAATTACAGCTGGTTAATATCAACAGAGACTGCTCTGCAAAGCACAAGGGTAGCCTTTGTAGCTACTAAGCTGGGAGAAAGATCCATGGACAAGCAAGCAGGGAGAGAAGTTTGGGCATGTGACCAAAGCTTCATTTCTTCCATTTCCCCCTTCCTAGAAAGCAAGCACATCAGTCCCAGGCATCCTGAAAGGAACAGCAGCCTTGACTAACAGCTGGAAAGGCAAAGTTGGGCTCTAACCAGCTTCAAGGGAGGCAGTTCAAAAAGATCAAAGGCTGTAAATCCTCTAGCCACTCTTTGCAATGATATCCTGCTGCTGTGAGTCCAACTTAATGAGGAAGAGAGGGAGGCAGAAAGGCAAAGCAATTCCAGACTACCTAGGGATGTAATCTGGCTATCCCAGTCCTCAGCTGTCTCAAAACACTTCATGCCTTCATATTTCAGCAACTCATCTTAATCCCTACGAGCAACAAATTCTGGATCATAACCTCATCTCACTAATTTCTGGCCTGCAGTACTGTTCCATGCTCAGCCACTGAAGTCTCTTCTATTTTGATTGCTAGCCATCAAGAAGCAGAACCTTGATTCTAGTTGCAGTTTTCTACACTAAGAATGGGATTGGTGTTTGAACAATTGAAGAATGCAATGTAAGGGCATATATTTAAACTGTTATATAAATTATGACATAACATTTGGCCAGACCATATAGAAATCTTTCCTTAAGAACCCTGTCAACCAGCTTGAACGTAATCATTTTTATGCATAAGTCTTCTTCTCATTCTACTGGGTATAAAATGACCCCAAAGTGAAAGTTTGATATTTTTCTTCTTTACCAGTAAGCATCCCAAACCTAAGCTCTGTAATATACAACCCTTTATATTGTTTGTGCATGAATTGCATTGGTGAAGGTTGTTAAATACTATGACCTTATCTCACAGAGATCTTTTCAGAAAGACTCTTTCTCTTAAGCTTGTATATTACAAGTGCACCAGAGTTGTCCCCTTCTTATTTATACCAAGTTGTGTGGGAAGCAGCTTCCCCATGGCACTATCCGACTGTCCATGGTGGTATATGTATGAAAACATCACAAACATGTCAGTTCCCCTCTATCTGATCAGCTGCTGAGAAATAGACAATAGACCAAAAAAACAAACAAAAAAAGAACAACCCAAAAAACATTCCTTGACCTAACCTCTTCTTCCATGGTTCCTTTTACCCCCCCCCCCGTTTTCTCAGTTCATCTTGTCTATCACAACAACTTTTATATACTTTATTATTTCTTACTCTGCTGAAAATCTTCCAATCCTGCTAGGTAAATTGTTTATTTATAGTACTTTCCCATATATTCCATAAACAACATTCAGTCCTCTTTACAGATTTTGCCATTTTGGTTTCTTATTCTAGTAGTCATCCCTGCTAGCTCTGCATATAACAGTTTAATGTGCCATTCACTCAGCAGTAGGTTGGAGGTCCGAACACCCTCTTTTACAAAGTATGAAAATGGAGATTCATCAGCTTCTGCCTGATGTGACAGATTCTTTCACTTTCAAGAGGCCTTATATAACAATTCCTGTCTTGGGTGAAGCCAACATAGCCGTGGATTGGGTGAAGCTGCAATTCTCTTTTAATTAGTCAACAAGAGCTTCATGGTCTCCAAGTATACGGAGGCTGCACTCCTGGATCTCAAAGCTTTTTTGTGCAGCCACTCAAGTCACCAGGCTTGAAGAGGGGATAAGAAGAGTCTCCCTTCTTCCCCTTCCCTTGCTTTGTAAGAGAAAATTCCTCCATCCTTACCCACAAGCATCTCCAGTGGGAATCTAGTGAACGATGACTTAGGAGCCAGTGATTTAAGGTGGAAAAATTCCCAGTGCTTTTATTTTTCCACAGAAACTCTTCCGTTTCGTAAGTTCACTATTAACAATGAACAGATGCCAACTGCGAACAAAACATTAGGCAAGATGGACAGTTTCAACATTTTTAGCTTTGCTTACTAAACACAAGTAAAACAGACATGCTGAATTTGATTAGTCTCTAGGGCATCAGAAAATTTTCTGATTCCAACAGAAATTTTTTCTTATGCAAATCAGGTTAATTTGTACAGGATTCCACCCCCCCCCCAAAAAAAACCTCAAATACTCCCAGGGACTGTTGTGTCTTCTTAGAACGGAGATAAAAGTGGAACCCACCTAACTATGTTCCTTAAGCTTTAAAACAGGACAACTGTAGAAGGCTCTCCACCCTGTCTGAGTGACCCAACAGCAAAATAAAGTCAATTGGGATTACAAAATGGTTGAGTATATAATATGCTGACCCCCCAAGTAAGTTAGAAAGGGGAAAAGAGATTGCAAGTCTGTAAGGCTTTGGGAGGCTTTAGAAGAACAACATGGCCCAAGCTGAGCTTTGCAGACAGACCAGAAGCACTCCATGTTTAAGCAGGCCATAGATTTGCTGAAGAAAGTCAGTCTAAGTTACCAGAGAAACAGGTGCACGAGACAAGGATCTTATTGTGCCAGCACTTAAAGAGGATTTATCAGTTTCAATGTAAAAGCATTCCCTCAACATACCTTGGCTTTTTGTTTCTCCTTCAGGAGCCAAGAGGAAAATGCAGCACCTTCTATATTAGATGAAGCAGCAATGAACCTAACTGACAGAGAAGCTCCAGAAAGAACAGCCTTTGCAGTAGCAGCAGCATTGCAACAGGGAGCCTGCTTCCTACCTACCAGTACTTAAGAAGCTGAGACTACGATACGGGTCTGTGCTAGAGCAGAAGCCAGGCAGCCCAAGGGACAGAGAAGGGGATTAAGTAGGCTACACTGCTTTATAGCCCCCACAAGTCATGACTCCAGCTGGGGTGCTGTCCCTTCCTGCAGAAAGTGTCAATTGGGAAGGGCTTTCCCCTACCCTTCTCATATCATTTGGCATTATTGTTTTCAGGCTTCCCGATTTTCTGAGCCTCTTCGTCCTGGCTTTTGACACCTGAGGTGTATATTTTAGGACACGCATTATTTCTGTAATTTTAAGTTGTTTTAAATTATTTTTAACACCGTGTTGTAATTGTTGTAATGAAGATGGGTAATAAATTACAATGCTAATAATAATAGCATGCAAACCTTTCACTAAGTAAGTTTTCAGATGATTCAAATAGTTATGCAGAAATGATAATTCTCCCAAGATCCATCTAGAGTCCTGGCAGACTTTCCTCTCTTAAAGGATTAACTTCCATCACAAAGGATAAGATTTCTTCCCTGCTTCCTGATTTCTAATCTTTATGTATCACTTTTTGGTGTAAGTGCATAAAAGGTAGGAAATAAAAGAAAAGCACCCTCAATATTTTTTAAAAAAACTATCAATTAAAAAAAAACAAAGGTCAATTGTTAAGACTTGGCTAAATACAAATAAAGAAAGTGTGTGTCTTTAAATGGTACCGTATTTGGGGGCCAATTAGAGATCCAAAGATTCCTGGTTGCAGCCCAGAGGCTTCTGACTGCCCAAAACAACTGCCCCCACTTCCTGTCCCCAGGATCCCAACTAACTGTGCAGCCACAAAAGAATGCCAAAGCCACAGCAAGGAACACAACTTATAAATGACATACATTGTGGAGCTCCATCACTTGAAATAAGACAACAAGCAGCCAAGACTAATAACAAAGTAGGAATAATGTTAAGTCTTCTATCAGAACCCTTACACTTCTAGACTCCCCCCTGGAGTCCAGACACAAACACACCCCAGGAACCTCCTTCAACAGGGTCTGCAAGGATAAGGGATCCCACAGGTGTGCAAAGGAGTGCGGAGCCAATGCTTAAAAAGCTTACACATTTATTCCCAGGTGTTTACAATGCAATTTAAAATACATAAACATCAACAATATTCAAGAAAGGCAATACAAAACAAGAAAATATTAACATAATTCAGCTATCACCATGAAAAAGCATGAGAGAGGGAAACCATCATACCAGTGCCTAAAATATCATTTCATTAAAATGATAAGAGAATCAGATATTGGCTGCTTATTATCTATGCAAAGTTAAAACCTGTTAAAGGTTTTTTTGGGGGACACACTATTATTATTATTTTATTATTATTATTTTATTATTATGCTTTTTGTTATGTTTTTATTTTTATGCTCCATAAAATATTTTCTTAATGTTGTACACTGCTCTTGGATCTTTGGATAAAGAGTGGTATATAAATTGAATTAATCATCATCATCCTGGGATAGCTCAGTGAGTAAAGCATGAGATTCATCTCGGTGTTGTGGGTGGACTAGATGACCCTCATGGTCCCTTCCAAACCTATGATTCTAATAATTTGGGCATCTGGCAGAATTTTTGAAGGGTGTTCAACAGATCAAAATGTTCTAGCTTATGTTGCATTTCCAGTCTGTGTGACAGACAGTCATGCAACGGGTGCAGCAATTTGCAGCATGCAGACAGAGTAATAGAAACTTCTGCATTTGTTACTTCTCTACCCGTCATGCAGCTTTCAAGAGCATAGCACAGGATTCTTGCAAGACCAATACTACCGGTGAGCCCATTCACCTAAACCCTTCCACAACTGACACATTTCGACAAAAGCTATGCCTCTATTCTTGTGATAGTTAACAAATAAGGAACCAGCACCCCCTACAGCTGTCATGTGCTAAAGCAGGGGTAGGCAACCTAAGGCCCGTGGGCTGGATACGGCCCAATCGCCTTCCAAATCCGGCCCGCGGACGGTCCAGGAATCAGCATGTTTTTACATGAGTAGAATATGTCCTTTTATTTAAAATGTATCTGTGGGTTATTTGTGGGGGCTGCCTGGTGTTTTTACATGAGTAGAATGTGTGTTTTTATTTAAAATGCATCTCTGGGTTATTTGTGGGGCATAGGAATTCGGTCATTCCCCCCCCAAAAAAAAATATACCGGTAGTCCGGCCCACTACATGGTCTGAGGGACAGTGGACCGGCCCACAGCTGAAAAAGGTTGCTGACCCCTGTGCTAAAGAGAAAGAACTCCACCAGCCCAGGCCAAGGAGGGTCTGCATATCCTGATTAACATCTCACATCAGCCATGCTGAAGGACACCCCACCCAGAGAATCTAAAGGCAGAAGAACCAATGGCACTTGGACACCTCCTCCCCTGCTCCAGCAGCAGATACAGTGATGAACCTGAACTGAAGGCAGAGCAAAATGGTTCAACACACATCTAGCAAAATGAGATCAACCATCTCTGGGCCCTACTCAGGAGGACAAAGGGAAAAAAACCTGAAACTTACTCCAGATCTAGAGGGCAGCTATAATAACTACTGTACAGTGGTACCTCGGGTTACAGACGTTTCAGGTTAGACTCCGCTAACCCAGAAATAGTACCTTGGGTTAAGAACTTTACTTCAGGATGAGAACAGAAATCGTGCAGCGGCAGCGGGAGGCCCCATTAGCTAAAGTGGTACCTCAGGTTAAGAACAATTTCAGGTTAAGAATGGACCTCCAGAACGAATTAAGTTTTTAACCCAAAGTACCACTATAGTTCACTCAAGCACTTTGGCTATTAGGAAAGGGAGTAGCATATTGGCCTAAAACTTCTTAGATTATGGTAATCCAGGAATTTTTTTAAAAGGTGGTCTTACTATAGTTCTTAACCCGAGGTACCACTGTATCGCATGCTGCCTGTCCTTGCTGCTGCAACACCCTTTTCTTTCTTTAGCTTGAATCCTTGGCTGGACAGCTCCCTGCCTGCTTTGGCATACCTTGCCTTCATTGCCTGACCAGCTTCCCAGTCTCATCATATGACAGGAAATCCATCCACCCCACTCATGGTTGCTGAGGAGACAGCAATTCAGTCCCCTCCCAGCCATGTCCAGCCCAGTAACTCCTGGTGTGATAATTAACGTAGCAGCTGGGCTCAATTCTGGAGGGTCCTAACAGTGCTTTGAGAAAATCGTCAGCAGACATTGGCAATTATCCTAACAAAAAGGGTATGTCAATGAACCGGATGACGGGACTAGGTATCTTGTGGCATGAATGAGTCAGTTATCTGAATGAGGCTACTAGAGAGTAATTCCAATTGCTGCACTATCTGGTATGAGACTACCCAGCAGACTGGTACCAGGAATTGAACCCATGATCTTACGTACACTAACCAGTGCAATGCCACAACAACATAGGCACTTTTAAGATTAGGGTGGGGGACATCTCATGGATGGAGTTGGGGTAGATGTGGAACATGCCAGGAGCTTGGCCCCAGAAATCAAAAGGTCCCAACCATAGGTTGTTTTTTTCATTTACAGGCTCCTGCATTATGTGGGTACGGCAGAGGTAGCCAATGTGGTGCCCTCCAGATATTGCTAGACTCCCAAATCCCATCAGCCCCACTCAGCTTAGTCCATGGTCAAGGATGAGAGTTGGAGTCCAACTAATGTCCAGAGGGCAGTGTTGGTTATCTCTGGGTTAGGGTATCCCTCTTTGTTCCAGGAAGCCCCAGCCCTAGTTCTGCTACCTCACCCTTTTCCCCATCTAAAGTTACTGCTGCTCACAAAGAGAAGCTTCCCCCCTTGTGGAGGTCACAAACACATTGCTCCTGGGCAGCTCAAAGGGTGGCCTCCTGTAAGCTTGCTGATATAGTTTCCATTCTTGTTTGTCTGCATGGCTCTTCCTTGCCAAAAACACCCCCTCACCTCACAATACAAACGTATTTTGGGAAGCATTACTTGTATTGCCTGTGTAGTATTGCTGGCCCCATAGCAGGACTTAAACCTTACTCCTGGGAAGCCTCTGATTGCTGAGCATTGGGATGCATTTACTGGAGGAGGTGCTCTATTTCTGGGAACTAGAATATGACTATGGGGTGGAAAGAGTGCTTCTGCTGGTTCCGGTAAGTTGATTGGTGCATCGCTAATGAGGGGATCTCATCACCAATTGATGGACGGCACCAGAGTTTTTATGGATGCTCTGGGAGTTCTGTCAGTGTCATTACATTTTTGTTTTTGTTTGCAGTTGTTGTTGTGCCACTGATTTGCTACTGACTAGACATAGAAACACAACTATATTAAACCAGCACTGAGTTTAATGTGCCAAGTTTAACTCTTTCCCAGAACAATTTCATGTAGCAGGAGCATAGAATGGGAGCCCCTACCCATTATGACCTTGAGAAATTATTTCAGGGGGAAGGGGGGGATAGTCTTTTGGCTTTCTTAGTCTCCAGAAATGCTGTTTAACATAAGACAAGATACTCTTTATGTTGGTTGTTTTTACTTTGAGCAACTCATAAGTTTTACAAATAAATAAATTCCTCTTTCTTCAAAGATGCCCTATTAATTTTACTCTAGCAAAGTCCTATTGGACAGAGGTAGCACCTTTCATTTGTCTGCCATAAAGCACTGTTTTTGCAGAAGTCAATACAGGCCCAAGTGATAAAGACTGACTTGGCACTCACATATTCCCGTTCCCCAAGTGCCAAGATCTTCTTTCGAAACAAAGTCTGCAGAGCCTGAGAAGGTGTTTTGTACACAGCAAGCTGCAAGGTTCCAGGGAAGATTGGAGGCTGATGTTTTACTAACAGAGCCAAGAACACATACAGAAGCTTAGCTATTGAGGTTTAATTATGCAGGATGCTGCCAGGTGGACTTTGGTAATATAGTGCCCTGAGCAGGGACAAAATCCCCTCCAAGTATTTCTTATTTTCATAAAAATTCCTTTTAGAACAGTTGCTTTTTAATGGATCTTCTTAGTATTATTATTTTGCAACCCCTTGGCTTGGCACTCACGAGAGGTAACTGGCTGCAGCACCCTAAATCCAGCGCTGATGCCAGCTGAGAACATGATACTACCAGCTGACCAGAAGTCAGCTATGCCATCAGTGTAAAATGTACAATTCTGAGTGGCAAAATTTCAAAATTATGAAAGAAAAATATATTCAAACACAGTTCTGACCATCCCTTCCTGCAATGATTTCAATAAAGTTCTTTAACTTGCCTCCTAAAAATTATGACCCATTCACAATTGCAGTGCAATAGTGGCATCACTGTTTTAGGTTACTTGTTTGTTTGATATCCTGTCCTTCAGTTGAACTCTGAAGGTGGAATTACAGCATATAATGATAATAAAAAAGAGAAACACAACAGCTGCAAAAGAATTAATAAGATTCCCAATGGAATAGCCTAAAAAGAGAGTAGCATTAAAAGACCCCTGATTGGTACCAGAAAGACAACTAAGATGTCATTTACATGCTAAGCTTTTTTCTCAAATACTTAAAATTCAGATGAAAAAGCAAAAAAAAAATTTCCCATCAATATTGACTTAAAGTTGTGTGAAACAAGTTCAGCATTCCTAAACGTAAGTTTTAATTATGGGGGGGGGGGGAATAAACAGATGTGGGTCATAACATCTGTTGCTGAAAGAGAACAGAAGCTGCTCTGCTGCTCAGAGCACTTAAGTGGCCAATTCTCTGCTACATCACTGAAAGGCCCCAGGAAGGAAATAGGATCTGCAAGACCATCAAAATCTGTCACCAAGGAAGGTGTGGCATACTGATATCAATATCAAATAATTTGAAATGAGTGGGACATGCCTCCGTCATTCAAATCATTTTGCATGCAATTAATTTTCCTCTTAGAAAAGTGCTTTAACATCAAGCATCCCAGTGGCAACTTCAGTCTAAGTTTCTTCAAGCCCTACCAGAACAAAACAAATCTAAACTGGAATATCTAAGATAATAAGTGACATATTTGCAAGAAAGGTTCTTTATCAGGTTTGTGCCACTGCACTGATATGTATGGATTCATCTGTAAATAACTAGGGCTCCATATTTTACATGAGCAGAGGTCCACATCTTTATAAACATTACTACATCTACACAATTTGGTTAAATCAAATGTACTGTGTCTCTGAATAGGACCACTTTACTGTGCATATGTCCAAAGTTTATTTTAAAAATGTAAAAAGGAAATTTTTCTTTAAATATGTAACTGCCCTAATATGTCTCAGCTAAGTTATTCCAGCTATCCTAATAGCAACACAGCTGTTTTAACAATGTTTTCACTTGAACACCCCACTTTCCCCCAAAAGACTAATGACTGAAAGAGCTGCTTATTTGAAGGACTACTTTAGGAAAGAAAGAACAATAAACTCAATAAAGTGGTTGGGACTGGATGTATGAAAAACCCAAGTTCAATTGTCTGGGCCTGGAAGCTAATCATTCTCATTTCTAAGCTATTTTTAAGAAATGAAGTGATACTAAAATGAGCCCCATACACATTTCTCGAGCTTCTTTGAGACTGGGTAAAGTCAGTTCTCAGCCTTGCGGTTTATTAATCTCTGCTTAGTTACAACAATTCCATGCACACATTTTCACACGTAAGTAAATCTGAAAAACACCTGATTTAAAACCTGTTTACATAAAATTATTGCATCCAACTGCTAAATTCATGAGGGAGATGGCACCTAGCACTATCTAGGGCTTACGTCAAACTGCTCAAGAGGCTCATTCAAGAGAGGAGCAGAGGCAGGTGCCTTGTCATTAGGTAGGAGAAGGTAAGCAGCAGCTTGTATCAACCACAGTAAAATCATAAATAATGATTAAGTGCTGCATAACTGTTTACAGCCTTTGACTAATCAAACAATCCATGGCCTTTTAAACTGTGGAGGGGTTATTGCTTTTGTTTGGTATTATGTTATATATAATATATATTATGAAGTATTATATATAGAGAGTGTGTGTGGGTGTTTTATATCGTAAACCACTCTGTTATCTTTGGAACAGAAATTCAGATAAACTAAACAAACATAGGAAGCTGCCTTATATTGTCAGACCACTTAATCCATCTAGCTCAGTATTGTCTACAATAGCAGGAGCTCTCCATGGTTTCAGGCAGGGAACATTCCCAGTCCTACCTAGCGATGCCACTGGGGCTTGAACCAGGGACCTTGTGCATACAAGCGAGAAAGATGCTCTACCACTGAGCATCTAAGGCCATTCCCATATAGAGACAGATTTTGGGGGACAACTGTATAATAACCTTCTTCAGCCTGGAGCCTTCCAGATGTTTTGGACTGCAACTATGCACAACCATACAGGCTGGTGCTGATAGTTGTAGTCCAAAAAGCTCTAGAGGCTATCAGGTTGGGGAACACTGCCACATATCAAGCTACTTAGCCAGTCCCCCAACCTAAGCAATAGAAATACCCCATGGTACTGTAGTCCAATATCTGAAAGGCCAACAGATTGAACATCCCTGTTTTACAGGAATATAGGAAGGTAGGGAAAGTACTGAATAGAGGAGAAAATCAAAGAATCATATAACTGTAGAGTTGGAAGAGATTCCTGAGGACCACCTGGTTCAACCACATCATACATACATAACAGATGGCCATTCAACTTCTACTTAAAAACCTACTTGGCAGGAAAGTCCACCGCCTCCCGAGGGAGGCTGTTCTACTATCCAATAGCTCTGACAGAAACTTCTTCCTGATGTTTAGTTGGAATATCCTTTCTTGTAACCTGAAGCCATTGATTTAGGTCCTAGCCTCCTGACAAGTATTTAGGTATTTGAAGATGGCTATCATATCTCCTGTCAGCCTCTTCTTCTCCAGGCTAAATATGCTCCCTCAGCCAGTGATGCCTGACCACCTAGACACCCTTGTTTGCAGGGAGGCCGGCAAGTGGACAGAAGAGCTCTTGGCAAGGACACATCCCTACATAAAGTGCATTGCAACTGTGGCGAGATGGCTTCCCTGCAGGAGGAGCGCGGAGGCAGGATCGTGGCCCCTCGACTTTGATAGTCGGGAGGCGGCGGCGGGGATCTCTTCTTCCCCTCCCAGCGGGCAGAAATGCAGGTGCAAGCGGGCCTTGCCGCTCCCGCTCCCTCGCCGGCGAGAAGCGCGGATGCTTCCAAGGAGAGAGAGAGAAGGGAGAGGGTGGCGCTGGCGTGCTCACTCGCTCGCTGCTTCTCCCGCCCCGCCGTTCTTCGCGCGCAGCAGCAGCATCTCCTCCCGGGGAGGCGAGGTGGGCGTGCCTGTCAGTCTCCCGCGGCGGCCCAGGCTGCTGGTTGCGAGGCGGGCACATCCCCTCCGGGAGGTGGTGGTTGTGGGGGGGGGGATAAGGAAAACCTCCGCCTTCTCTCGCTCCATCCATCCCGAAGCGGCTCGTTTCCCGCCGGGCGCGAGCGCAGGCACGCCCCCCATCTCTTGCCGCCCCGCGTGCGCGCGCTCTTCTCTCTCCCCCGCCACACACGCGAGCGAGCGAGCGCGCGTGCTAGGGAAGTCTCCCCCGCTAGCCCCCCCCCCGCACACATCCCGCTCCCTCCCCCGCGCGCCCGGCCGCCTGCTCCTCACCTCTCCACTGCCCGCCTCAGCCCCGCAGGCCGCCCGGAACCGGCGCAGGTTGATGCCGATGGTGGCCGAGACCTGGAGCGCCGCGTCGAAGCCCGGCGCCACCCCTGCACTGGCCGCCGTCGCCGCTACCGAGGAGGCGGCGGCGGCGCCCGAGCCAGGAGCAGCAGCGGGTAGAGGCGGAGGAGGCGGCGGGCCGAGGGCGGCGGCGGCGGAGGCCGAGGAAGAGCCGCCCGCCCCGCCCCCTCCGCCGCTGTTTCCCGCCGGCGCGGCCGCTCCTCCGCCGCCAGCCGGGCGCTCCTCGGGCGGCTCCCCGCGCAGGCTGCGCACGGCCGGCACCCGCACGCGGCAGCCCCCGAGCCCGCGGCGGCCCCAGCCACAGCTGCCGGGCCGGGCCGGGAAGCGCCACCGACCGCTGTGCGCCATCTTTACTGTGAGGCGACGAGCCAGAGAGCGGGGCCGGGCCGCGCCCGGGAACCTGTCTGGTGCACAACTCGCCCCTAGGGGCGCTGCAGACACGCGGCTCCCATTCAGGTTCCGGGGCCCCGGCAGAGCGCCGCCCCGCACCTCGCCTGAGCCATGGCTCGCCGCAGCTGCCGCGGCATAACAGCGGAGCCTATACAGGGGCCGGGGTCCCCGCCCGGGAAGCGGGACACCTCAAAAGCCCGGCCGGCCTGCGCTGCATAACTTTGGGCAGCATGCTCGGCGCGGGGCCCCCGGCTGGGGCGGGCCTTCAGCTTCACTGCGGCCGCCTGGTACACCCAGTGGCCACTGGTGGAGACCGCAGAAAACGGCGGCGGCAGGAGAAGCAGCTGCTCCTACGGCCGTCCTTGCGAGGATGCCCGCCCGCGGCAGCCCCCTGCAATAGGATAAGGGCAGCAGGTGCAGCGCGGCTAGAGGCGCTGCAAGGCGGCCGCCCCAGATCAAGAGCAGGCGCGGGTGTGGCCTCGCTCACGTGCCAAAACTTAGCCTGGCGGCAAAACAGCAAAAAAGGCGCTTAGAGAAAAGAGCATCCTGGTGGCGCACCCTGCTAGGCCTTTCTTCTTTCTAAGGGTGCAAGGCCAGCTTTGCCTTGCAACTGGAAGTCTTCGCTTCTCCCCCTCTAGTAAGGCTGCTCTCTTGCCCTCCCTTCTCTTCACTTGGCACCAGTGCGAATTGCCCCTCTGCCTCCCTGGGGGGGGGGGGGCAAGGAGAGCTTCACACCAGCTTTGCTGATGAAACCCAAATTTGGCAGACGTATCTGCTTTGGCTGCATGCTGTGCGGGAGCTAAGTGGGAATTAGCATCAGTCGTCCAACTTCCTGCTTCAGCTTAATGTACCCATTCTGGGACTAAAAGGAAGCCACCCTCAACACTTCATAACTGAGGTGGTGGGGATTTGGCTTTGTTACCAGAGGAAGACCTCAATGACCACATTTCCCATATTGGCCTTTAAGGGCAGCCACAGCCTGGCAGACTAAGCAGCACAAGCCTAGCTGGACTGATGGTGTGACTCATTCTTAAATTTCTGTAGCTGGGAAGAATGGGATAGGCTAAGCCAACGGATTCCCTCGGACTGAATGTGCTGTTTGGATGTCCATATATTGCTTTCACTATTGCTGAAGGCTCGGCCTGCTTATCCATGAATATCCAACAGTCCCCTTTGTAACCATGAAAACTTTGGGGTGCTGGGCAATTCCCCACCTGCACTTAACAGGGTTGGTTAAGGGGAACACGGGGCAAATAATAAGGGACCAGCAGGTCATGTAGTTCAACCCCTAGATGTCATTATCCAGGCATAACAAAAATGACTCAATTTTGCTGTTGGACCACACAAACAGCATCATTATTGACCAGGCCAAGGTAATACAAACTCCTATTCTCTGCCATGGACTTCTCTAGTGGCAGACAGCGGATACGTAGCAAAGCCCACCAGGGAGGTTGTCACCACAATACAATCTGAGCTGCAGAAATCAGTGTTACCGTGCTGTTGCTGCTGTTTCCGATCCCCTTCTGTGGTCTCTCAATCCTGGGGTCTCTCACCAGCAAACCACAATTAAGCTCTGTGTAGGCATTGCCTGCTGGGATGCTAAGCAACTATACTGAAACAATACTGTGATTTCTCAGCTGGAAACAGGTGTGGGAGGGGGGAAGAGAGGGAGGTTGGAAAGCCTCTGCACCAGAGACCCAAGTCTTTGTAAAGCTGTGCCAGTACTTAGTTTGTGGTGCACAGATTTCTGGGCCTTAGGGGAGGGCATTCCTTGCTATCAAGCAGACTGGTGGGTTATTCTACAGCAACTCCGTTATAAACATTAATATTCCTACCCAACTGCTGTTTTAAAACTTTGGGGTCTTTGGGAGTCCTGGAAAGTGGGAGTGCTGTAGTTCCAAACAAGGGCAAGGAAGGGGACCATCACTCCAGTCATGCACTTCTGAATATACATCCTTACAGACTGCACTCACCAGAGAGGGGTGGATTCCCTTGCCTTTCCTTCCCTGGATCATAGGCCCCAAGTGATAATCCTGACAGCCTCCTCACAAACTGCAGAATGACATTAAGAACTAGGACTGCCACCTCTATGGGTAAAACCCATATTAGGCATAATTAAGCAGCACATTGTGCCAACTGGTCTGTTATCAGACTGTGCAACTAAGGCTCACCTTTGTCTAAAAACCGAGGCATTCCTTTGGCACAGATTCACATCTATGTATAGCTGGACACTGCTAATATATTAATAGTCAGGAAATGACTAAAGGGAAGTTGACATTTCTTGGGAGTTTTCGATCTATAAAAGACACTAAATTTCAAGGATCAAAACCCACATTAACTTTACTGAGGATGCCTTGTTAATGGGCACTACCATATATCCGATCCAAATAACTTTATTGTACTAGCCACTGGCCATGACAAATCTGAATCAAAAATAAATACAAGCAAAAGGGGTGTCACACCACAAATAATAGTCGCTTATTTGGATCTCTGTGTCTCCCTTACAGTTCACTACTATGTTGTCCAGGGTCTTTCTGATCTTTTTGGCTGCCAAAGCAAAAAGGGCGACTTTGTGAGTCACTGAAGCATTTACATCACCAAGAAGCCATAGGACCTTCTCTGCCGGGGAAATACATCTTGCCTGTACAGACAGTAAGGTGAGAAATCGCCTCCTGGGTCCCACTACCATATAGACCAGGCCCCTTTGATCAAGATGTGTATTTTTGGCATTTTACCTAGTTTTGCAATGCTGATAGACAAATACGTTCCACTCCTCTTTGCAGCACAGGAGGAGACTGGTAAGGACTGTGGCCATACTTGCCTTCAGGTGCTCCTGACTAGGAAAAGGATTAAATATTCATTTGGAATTCTGGCCTACTATTTTTGGGAGCAAGCTGCAATACAACAGCACATAAAAAGGAATGCCCTCTGAAACCTTGTGCCCATTAACAACCAAGCTTCATACATCACACCATCTTGTTTCTTCCTATAAGGGCTGTACTCCAGCAGACCTGCCAGAGTAAGGAAATCCATAGTTTGCTGCACTTCCACACAAAGTTAAATACAAGTCGTGCAATAACAAGGTTATATTTAAAGCAAGACAGGTTGAGTAAAGTTGTCCTTCCAACAGCCCAGTCACATTGGTTTTCAAGGAATTAGCATGATAGTTTTGGTGGCTGTTTTTTAAGTCGTGAAACCACTTCCACAGCTAGCAGCACAAACGTGCTGCATTTATCAACGTATCAATGGTGCCACGCAGACCCTAGCACAGAGCTAAGGCCAGTTTAATGCTCACTCACTGCTAGGCATCCAAAACATTATTGAAGCATTAGTTGATCAAAGGCTATTTAATGTGGATACACAAATCAATCTTGTTTCACAATTTCCCCCTCTTGCTATTAGTGACTCCAGTCCATCTTAGGAAGCAACTAACATTTCAGAAGGCAAGTACTAGAAGTGGTGCCTGAGCAGGGCTTTTCTCAGTGGTTGCCTTGCCACTGAACACCTGGCTGGATGCAACCCACTTAAGTTTGCCTCCTTCATATTCTTTTAAGCTTTCTGGGAGGAGTAATTAATGCCCAAACAGTATTTTCACCCAGTACTTTAAGGATCAGAAGTATATATGCTATTTTAAGTCATATTCTAATTAGTATTTAAAAAACCATAAGTGAAAAAGTGAAGAATGGGTTTTTGCTAGGAAACTCATATTGTTGTAGGGTGCCCAAACAGTAGAGCTTCAGAGGGAATCATCCCACCTACCTGCAATATTGGACTGAAGTAGGTTCCAGGAGAGGCCAAGGTTACAGTATTTGGGTAAAATGCCTCAATTTAAGAGCCTGTTATATCTACAAACTCTAGCATCAGGACAGTATAAAGGTACTTCAAAATACAGGGCAACAATCAAGAGATACTCCCATTCACTTCCGAGTCATTCTTTGTATAGCATTTATTTGAATAGCCAACCACTGGTGCCCGCCCTATCCCCCAACAGGAGGAGGAAGAAAAGGAGCATTTTAGGGATCCTTGTCTGCATTCATGTCACCATCATCTGATTCTGCCCCAATCTGAATGATATTTGTAGAGACCACCACAATTTCATCTCAGCACTGTAATTTAATACTAAGACACTGTTAGGAGTAGAAAACAAAAACTTTCAAACATCATAGCCAACCAGGCCACGTTTGCCTATGATTTCGCCGATGTAAAACCACATTAGCACTTCAGTAGCCACCAAGCCGTTCCTCAGAGCTTCCTGAAAGAAAAGAGAAATATTTCACAACTTTTGCCACTTTAGCAAATCATCTCTTCAATATACAAACCCCATTCCAGAAACTTCCTTATGATCTATGATAGGATGCATTACATGGCACACACTAGTTCCTAGAAAATATCTGTGCCCATGCTCCCTCCACAGGATTGAGAAAGAAGGGGCAGATATTTTAGCATTTCAGCTTATGGCTCCCAAATTCATCCAAGATTCCAGCCTCAGGAACAGGAGCTCCTATGAACCAAGTAAAGCTTTGCAAGCTACATCACCTATGATAAAAGAATAAAAATGCAACTGCATGCCAATTTACTTTGAGACTAATGACTGACTGTTGCAGGCATCAGTTAGTTCTGGACAAAGAAGCAACCAGCCAGGATGAGGTCAGAGGCCCAGCCCACAATCTCAGGAGTTTTTTTTTTTTTAAAACTTTAATGATTTACAAGTTGTAATGTTTTAGAAGAGTCACAATGTTTGTATCAGGGTAAAGCACCAACAATGTGTTCAGTTGGGTCTTTTGCTTAATATTGAATGAGTCCATTTATTACACACAGCCAGATATAACCTATTATAGATATGAACAGCTATAGCTTGGGGTAATGACCTTTCACTTCTGGCTTGCAGTTACCTTGACAGTGAGCTGTTTGAAGCGACCAGACTGCATGCTCTTCAGCAATCCTTTCATGCCATCAATGGCCTTAGGAATTTCAGCAGGACTTGGGGGAACCAATTCAACTTTAGCATAGTACCAAAAAGTGGCCAGGCGAGGCTTTGAATAAGTGATAGCAGCTGAAAGAGATAAGAGTGGGATGAGATGAGAGCAAAAGCAGGTGTGCAAAGCAGACATCTACAAATCACCATAAACTGATGTCCCACTGTGCCAAAAGTGGCTGTTTCCTGACAGCAGGTAAAACTACTGTCATTAAACACCTGCGTCCAGTGGGGGGAATCACTGCTCTCAATCTGCACACAGTGGCCATTTAATATGAACTCTTGAGTGAATAACCAAGGTTAGAAAAGTAGTCCAAATCCCCAGCACTGGCACATTTTTAAGCACCAGGGGAAAGCAGCACTTGGAATTTTTTCAACTCTCTAGGTAACTATTTGCACACATAGGTCAAAACCTGCAGCATCCAAATATTCAGTGCCAGAACTCACTTGAGTGTTTAAGTACATTTAAAATAATTTAAGAATTTGAAGTAAAGCAAAACAGTGCAATTCAGGTCCCTACTGGCAACAATGGCAAGTGCCATAAACAGTTTGAAATACCATTCAATAAGTAAAGCTCCCACACAGCTGATGGCGACTAAGAAAAGCGTAATCTCTGTAGTGTTGCCACGTTGGTAAGAATCCCCTCCCCAGTACAGCATTATTTGCCAGGTGTCATCATGGTATGGTTCATGGGCGTAGCCAGAGCTGGCAGCTGGCCCCCCTAAATCAAGTCAATAAATAAAAATACTTAAGAGTAGAAATTGGATAAAGATTTTGACAGATTTCTCTGAGCAGCTGGGATCAAAAGAAAATAATTTAAAACTGTTGAGCCATTTCAGCTGGAATCTGCTTAACAGAGCCAGACAGAGGTCCTGCCCCCCCCCCCCCAATAATCCTGACTACCTCCCACCCTCCAAACATAAATCCTGGCTAAGCGCATGGTATAGTTTTAGATGCTAGGTTAAGCCCGCCTTATTCTTTTTGGCATGCGATGGTCAGTCCCACTGCATGTATATCAAACAGTTTTATTGAACGGCTGCTTGCTTAAATTTTATACATATTTTACCATGAGCTCTAGTATTACTTGCTGCATGGTATTACTGTGGGATGGGATTTAAAGCCACAGTGCGACTAAGCAACAAAGTCGTTCCTTTTGAAGAAACCAGGGCAGGACCTCAGGTTCCCTTGGGGCATTTCACCGGTTCGACGCAAGCCTCAAATGAAACTCCTTCCCCGCCCGGCCTTCGGCTCCCGGAGCGGCCGGGGCTGGGGAAGGAGCAGCGGGAGCCGGGCAAAGCAAAGGGCCGTACCCTGCCGAGAGCGGCGACGACTCGTCGCCCCCTAACATGAGGCAGAGGGCAGGCTCCGTGGCCGGCGCCGCCTGCCCTTCCTCTTCCAGCGCGGACGGGAAAGCGGCGGCAGCCGGGCGAAAGAGAAGCGCTTCTTCTTCAGCTGCCCCTGAAGGAAACTCGCCCAAGCCGGCGCCCCTCCCCTGACTGACCAGAGACAAACTTGGGCCCTTGGGTGGTGATGGCCGTCACCAGCTTCTGCGCAGCCTGCGCCATCCCGAGAGCGAGCGGCGGACGGAGAAGGACCGGAGAGGAATGAGGAGGAGGAGGAACAGCGGACAAGCAGGAGCAGCTCGAAAGAAGCCCCCTGAAGGTCACAGCCAGGCGGAGTTTAAGGACCCCTCCGCAGCTGCCCTGGCTGTGCCGGTCTCGCTTGCGCCGCCCACGCACGTAGCCCGGAGGAAGCCGCTGAGCTGCTTGGTGGGTGGGTGGGTGGGCGGGCGGGCGTGCATGCCTGCCTGCCGCTCTTTCTCAGTGGCTCCTGTCTTCACTGCCTCACCCGCGATTTTAAAAACATTTCCCCCACTTTTCTTTCCAGCAGGCGTTTATTGTGGACACCTGTCTATGGGGATGGAGAGAGTGCTTGTGCGCGTGCGCCCTTCGCAGGTTCTGACAGAAGGAGGGTGAATGAAGTCCGTGAAATAATGTAAGTCAGAGAGCCGCTTCCAGCGAAGCGCACGCGCAAAAACGGAACGCGGCCCCAGGCTAGCCTGGAGGGAAAACCGAAAAGGGGGGGGGGGAGAGCCCGTGCGAGGGCACTCCGGAAGTTGCAGGGAGAGGGAGCTATACCTAAAAAAGCCCTGCCTTTTTTTAAAAAACCGCCTGCCATTCTCCAAGCGATGCGGGTTTGTGCTGAAGTCAGTCCTTTAGAGCCTGATCTCAGCGCCTTGGACTAACTGTGCTCAGAAACTGACAGGAAGCCAGCGCTGCTGCTTCAACATTGCACCAACTGCAGTTTCCAAACTATTTAGAAGGCAGCCGTCATAACACACGTTCCTAATGCATAGATATTTGCGTGCAGGTTATGGGTTGGAGGCGTTAGTTAATTAACAGCTGTCACCCGTGAAAGTTTTTGAAACCACCATAGTCACTTAAGACTGTACAGATAAAGCCGGATCCAAGAGCACTTTTTGCATGCAGAAGGCCCCTAATTCAGTGCCTGACATTTCCAGGCAAGTCTTAGAAAGATCCCTGCCTCAAACTATGGAAAGGTGCCATTAATCAATGTAGACAACACTGAGCTAGGTGGGCTTTATAAACCTGACGTAATAAATCTGACTTTATTTAAGGCAGCTTCTGACGTCCCTAAATCTGAGCTTTCACAGCAGAGTACAGTCCCATCCATCACTGGGAGAACACTCCCTAAGTCACGGTTTCCCAAACTTGGGTATCCAGCTTCTTTGGACTACAATTCCCATCATTCCATTGTCTTGCCAGCTAGGAATGATGGGAGTTGTAGTCCAACAACAGCTAGAGACCCAAGTTTGGGAAACTGTATCCTAGACAAACCACCCAGAGCGCCCCACTTCAATGTAGTGGCGGCAGCAGCATGCTTTTCACACTCCCCGCCCCCACCCCATGCTTCTTCAAATTCAGTTCTTCCATGGGGAGTGGTTTTCATTCTTAAAAAAAAAACCACAACAAAAAACAATGTTGATCCACTTTAAATAACAGATTGTGTAGGGGGAGATACTGTGGCACACATTTAGACAGACCTTGTCATGGAGCCCTAGCCAATTAATTAAATTTCTCCAAGTCAATGCACCCCTGAATACAGTACAGGCAAGTTGTGGAAGGCAGGGGAGAAGGTGGTTGTGGCAGCTATGGATAGTAGGAAGAAAGTGTCACAGGGTATAAAAAGATGTTGCCTGCTTTGGGGGTATCTGGATATCACACACTGTGAAAGGGGGTGAGAAGCAGCACTTATGGTGCACCACTGATATTAAGAAACAAGTTGTGCAACCCTAAAAAGAAAGAAAAGACAAATTGGGAAGCCCAAGGACCTCAAGAAAGCAGTTTCATAATTGCTATTTATCTCCTTACACAGGACCAGCTAGACAGCTCAAAGTGCAGGATCTCCACTGGGAAGATTTAAGTATGTTTAGGCCCCGAGGAATGTTTGTGGAATCTTCTATAGGGTACGGTTTTCTACACCAGGCTGGAGAGGAGAAAAGCCAACAAGAATATACGAAAAGCATCTACCGGTACTTCTGGAGAGCTGATCAAGTATATGTTCTACCTCATTTAAATGGAGCAGGGTAGAATATTTAAAACAAAAATACATACTTGCTTTGAAATGGAAATACTGAAGAGTTAAACAAAGAGCAGCCAAGGGACATGTTGAGCACACCAATTCCAATAAGGTTGCAGCAGCTACCCTGGTAGAGAGGAAGTGGTTGAGGGTAGGCAGCTACAGGATCAACAGGCATACAACACCAAAGAAACATGGACACCTGACACTTTTATTGGTCTAAAGTGTATCTCATAATATATACACACTGCATACATATTGACATGCAACAGGCACAGTATAAATGCAGGCAGGATTTACAGGGCACCTGCATGAACATGTACACAGTGCTTTGGGCGCTGGCCCACCAGCCCAAAAGACTTAAGTCATTGCCAGCAAAAGCAACAACGGGGGCTCATCACCACAGTATGATATGTCAAGCTTGGGGAGGGGGCAAATGCTACAGCAAACATTCACCCAGCCTCTTGGCATCAGCTTCCTCTACCCAAAGGCTGTTGGTGGATAATAGTCCCCCTGTGTGGACCCAAGTGAGTTGCAGATCTCCACCAAGTGTCAGGATTGCATAAAGAAAGGTCTGTCCAATGGGGAGAGTGCAGCTTTTGCCTTCACATTAAAACAGAAAAAAAGTTTCTGGCATGAGAACTGCTGCTGCAACAGAAGGGAAACCTATCTGGGCAGGGATACGGGGAAGGGCAGTTGCTGTGGAAACTGGACAGCAGGTGAACCAAAAAGGCAGGGAGCAGCTAAAGATTTCTGACAAAAGTCCTAACGGCAAAAAAACCAAAACCAAAAACAGGCCCATAGAACCCCCCCCCCACCTCTCACCCCACAGTGGTAGTGCAAAAGAGGGAAGGAGCAGGCAGCTTAAAGGTCCTAGGGGTTGCGGAAGCCCAGCCAGGGCCACAATCCAGGTCACAGAGTCCCTTCCAACTGCTCCTTTTCTTTCTTCCGCTCTGCGAGCCACTGCTGGATCCGCTCCTTGAGTTCAGTATTTGGTCTGATCTGGTCCATGGTGAGGGGGCTCCGGTTGAAAGGATCAGTCTGATCACTACAAGGGGAAAAACACCAGGAAGCAGGTAAAGGAGAGACTAGCTGGTAGCATAGATATATGGGCAGGAGGCAATGCCACCAACCTTTGGAGATGGACACACAGGCCGACCCCCACCCCACCAGATGGGTATCAAATCAAGGAGGAAGTCATCTGGCAGAGACCAAGTCTGCCTTTTATTTGAACAGTTGTGGAACCCCAATATGTTGCTCTGACAGACCCCCAATGTGCAACCATTGCTGTGAGGCAGCCTTTTGTAGTGATAGGAATTTGCTTATTTTAGAAAATTGGGTATGCCTGGAACAGCAGAGCTAACTGAGGCAGACCCAGGGATAAATTGGGCTACCTTAACACCAAATGACTTTGGGCGGGCGGAGGTGCTTGGAGCTAAAGCCACCTAATGTTTTCCTAGAAGAGATAAGCAATCAGTTGTTCAGCCTTGACCCTGACCCCTTCCCAGCCTTGCGAATACCTCAGGAGGTGCCTGGCAATTGTCGATCTATCTACAGTGACCCGAGAGGAAGGCAGCAGCACCGGGTCCATCATTAAAGTACTCATGATAGGGTCCAGAAACTCATCACAGGCATCCGCATAGGTCTCCTCTTCCTGCAGTTGGCGGTCTGCAAGAGACTAGAAGAAAGCCCAACAGTTGTTAGAGAGGTCCCTGCCTGCTCAAGTCAACAGTGGGCTGGATGACAGAGGAAAACTTCTCCCCAACACACCCAAGAAGCTCAGCAGACGACTAGTTGCCGCTAAGCCTTTGTTTAAGGGCAACAAATGAGAGCAAAGTTGTATTCTTGGGCCTGGCTTAGCTCCAGGAAGCGGCAAGGAATGTAATTCTGGCTTATGGAAGGGGCTAATGCTCCCACTACACTCAGTTTTGTTCCCTTGCCTTTCCTTTCATGGAGGGACTTAGTGAAAGCCTATAGCTCAGAGGGTCTCCTCCTTGCACATGCTACTAGATAGAGAAAGCCTCCTTCCTGCAAGAGCATACACAAGCTGCCCAGCTCAAAATGCCAACAGCAGAGAATGAGGCACCAACAAGCAGCTCTCCAAAAAGGAGGGTTCCTTTGTGGAAAGGGAGGAAACTAGCACCAGCTCCCTTCCACCACCCCTCACCTTGATCCTCTCTGCCAGGTTGCTAAATGCCACAATCATGTTGCCAGGCTTGTTAATCTTCTTCAGGACTCTGACTGTCTGAGCAAAAAGAGTTGGGGAATACGATCGCCCGTCCTTGGGCACTGTGGCACAAAAGTTCTCCTCATCCCTGAAAGAGAAGAGGGATGAGACAACACTGGGAGTGGCAGGGCACTTCCGCACATTCATTCAAGCAAGGAAGGAAGGGAGCTTCTCTGCTCTCTTCCCTAGGCAAGCCCAGTCAGTCTGCCTTACAGCTTTCCACCTTTGGCATTCTCTTGCTCTCTCACACTTCCACAAGCATACCAATGCTCTTGGCTTGGACAGACTAAAGGCTCAGCTGGCCCTGCCCTCTTTTTGCAACGGTGATCAACGAAATGCTCCAAAAAAAGGGAATGATGGGGGAAAGCATTCACTGATTTCCCAATACTCAGAGGGCTGCTGCCACAACCACCAAGTTGCCCTCTCCTTCCCAATACACATACCCCAGATTTAAGTAGATGGTGCAGATGTCAGAAACCAGCTGTTGGGGTTTGAAGTCAAACTCGCTGAAGTCTTTGACCTTTAAAGCCCCCATTTTGGGGCCCACTAAGTGCTGCAGGAAGTAGTTGAGCATGGAGATAATGCGCTCAGCCAGGAAGGGGTGCACAAAGAGGGACTTGATCTCTGCAATGTAAACCAGGTCTCTGTGAGGTCCCCTGAACAGCCCAGCTCCCCTCCTCACTCCTAGCTGGAGAGTGCTGTCTTTACCTGAAGTCAGGAAGGCCAGGGTCCCAATGGTCTCATTGGACATGATGTTGTGGAAGCGAGCCAGTTGCCCAAACATCTGCAGGCTGGCTTCCTTCTCACGCCGCAGCTCTGTAGACAGGGCATCCCACTCACCCCGGTCCTTCTCAATCTGCTGGATCTTGATCTTACTCAGGTACTGCAAAGCGATTTGAGGTGGGGGAGAAAGGGAGAGAAGGAAGGTGTATGAAGCACATGTAACCATAGCTCAGTAGTCCTCTGGCCCATTTTCCACAATCTTCTATTAAGGAGGTGGACAGCAGCTGAGAGGGGCAACAGCAACAGATCAGCCAGACTGAATTTCCGGAATGGTCCTCTTTCCTCAACACAGGCCAGATGCAGTTCTCTCAGGCAGGCATGGCAGAATAGAGCAAGTGATGAACACAAAACAGTATTCAGTAGGGGCAAGGGGAATGAATCTTACAAGCATGGGTAATGCAAATGAAGTTGGTCTAAAGCAGTGTTTCCCAAAGTGGGTGGTACCACCCCCAGGGGTGGGGGTGGGATTACTTAGGGGGGTGCTAAGAGGCAAGGAGCATTGGTGGGGGGCATTGAAGGTGTAAATGACTATCAAACTTTGAAAAGTTGGCATCACTGGATCTTGTTCATCAATTTTGTTGCATTAAATAAACTAAATATTTTTAATTGGGCTCTGAACAGATGTGCAATTAATTGCTCCTGCTCTGAATTTCGTTGTGTTGTTATCTTCCTTAGTGGACAGCTATTTTGAATAATGCTTTTTAAAGGGTAGGGGGCACTGGGGATGAGTCCATGGACCGAAGGAGTGGTGACCCAAAAAAGTTAGGGAACCACTGGTTTAAATTGTCTCCACATACAAACACCCTTCAGGGGAACTGGCTTCAGTGGCACAGAGGCTGCCAGAGAAACTTCCTTCCACTCCCTCTCCTGAGCTATTTTACAATGTTCAGAGACAGATAATCTTCCTAGAACTTTCAAGAACTCCCCCCCCCACACACACACCATCTCCCTCACACACAACCAACCAACCTTCCTGGTACTATCAGAGTAACTGCAGGTGGCAATTCCTTTCATGGCTATGAGAAATTCTCATTTCATAGATTTTGGGACCATTTTCCTCTTTGGTGCTCCCTCCCACCATCAAAAAATAAATAAAAATGCTTTACCTGAATGGCCTCATCCAACAAGAAAATGGCATCATTCATGAGCAAGTTTAGGAAGCGCAAAAAGAGAGGGGGATTCATTGCTTCTAGGTTCTTTGAGGCATAGTCGGCGAGTGCCTGCAAGAAGAGGGAGGGGGAGAAAGAGATGTTTCTCTCCCAGAAATTATTGCTGTCCTGGCTGGAACAACTCATGCACTTCCCAAGCCTTACCTTGATGCTTTCCCGGTAGGTATCAATGCCCCACATATACCTGAGGATGGGGTACATAGGCCTCCGATAGTTGAACTTCTGCTCGAACTGATGGGGATCCCCTAGGTAGGGGGAAAAGAAAAGGCCAAGCCACAATGAATACCAAGATCTGGTAGCACCACAAGACCAAGGAAGGGGATGTTTTGCTCACAATATGGCAGGTCCTCCTGCTTCAAAGCTGCATCTTGGCATGACAGTGTGCTACTGAATGTCCAGAGAGAACAGCAAAGGGCTGGCACTTTCCACCCTCCACTTTCTTAGTTTACACTCAAGAAAAAGCATGGACAGCTCAGAAATGTGCCCAGAGCCATGAATGTTTTAGGGAAAAACATCACCCATGTCTGGTGCAGAATAAGGTGCTCAGAGGACTTGGGAGAAAAGGAAAGCCCCCTGGCCCCTGAACACTGCTATCACAGATACAAAGCACAGGACTGGGAAGATGGCTCTTTTGAGCAGGAATGGAAATGGCAGCAGCTCCAGGAGGAAGAAGATGAAAGTGGTACCGCTAGAGAAGGTCCCTCTCTCCCACCGCCCCCTTACCAGTGAACTCAATGTCCACAAAGACCTTGATGAGCGCCTCGGCAAGGTAGGCAGCATGCCGGTAGGAGCAGAAGACCCTCTTGCGATGGAAGACACTGGAGACAAGGGGATTCTGCACCTGGTCCATGTGAGGCATTACAGCCTCTAACACTTCAGCCAGCTTGGCTCGCAGGTGTGGGTTCTTCATCCTGCAGAAGGGCAAATGAAGATCAACCACCTTGGAGGACATTCAAGGGTGACTGTTAGCCCTGCCATCATATCCTGGAAGCTTTACTTCTTAGTGGCTTCCTCTTTGTCTGCTGTTGATCACAATTCAGAGTCACCAACTGGGGCAGAACTTGGAAACTGCCAGAACCATGAGGCAAGTGCCCCAACTTCTGCAAGTGTTACCTGATTTCTTCTTGGCTCAAGTGGAAATGTGGGATTTGATCTCCTAAAACCTCAAAAGCTTGGACACAAGGACCTTAGAGGCTAACCGTATAATCAGCAGGAAAAGCCCTGCTGGTGGTGTCATTGCTGGCGGTGACCCAAAACAGGACATTCTTAGTGGCAGTTACCCTTTAGTGGAATACCCTCCCTTGTGAGGTTCATTAGTCTCCCTCACTATTAACTTTTAGGGGGAAAAATAAAACGTTCCTGTTTCCCCTGGCATTTCATGGCTGAAAGTCTTGTCCCTAGTAACCTTGAAATTATTTGTTTGAATGTAGGTAATTAATTTTAGGCGTTTTTATCTGTTCTTAGAAGTTTCAGCTGCGCTGTTTGAGTACTGACATGCTTGCCACCCTGGGCTCCTTTGGAGGAAGGTGCATGATATAAATTTAATAAACAAATAAACAAAAATAAATAGCTATCTCACAATTCAGTCCACGTAGTTTTTACAGCAAGGGTGGGGAACCTCCAACCTACTGACCAAACATGGACCTCTAGGCATCTTTAGGCCTGCCAGGCCATTTTCAGAAAGCCACACCCCACACCTGACAGGTAAGGGCAGGACTTCAAAGCCCCCAGCTGCCTGAATGGCTTAAGATTTCTGCACTGGCCTGGTCTTCCGTACTAAGGTGTAGGAGCTGTAGTATCACTGCTTGGCTCAAAGGGGATTAATTTGATCTGGCCATGACCTCTCTCCCTGCCTTGGTACTCCCAAATATTTACTGGTGGCCACCCTTGAAGCCTGGATGAAGGGCAATGAGGTGGACAAGTGGCTGGAGAGGCCATTACCTGTCCACATCCCCAGTGAAGATAGTCACAAAATGAAGGATGTGCTCCAGGGAGTCAGCTGACGTTTCCAGAAGATCATCAGCAAAGCGGCGCAAGAATATGAAGAAGTCACCCAAGTTGTCAGCAAAAAATTCTGCAAATACAAAGCTCCAAATGAGGTGCTTGGTGGGAGAATGTTCAGACACAGACCTTGACCAGAAATAAAGAACTCACTTAATAGTACAAAGACTCCTCTGGAGCAGGACAGCATTTTAGCTTCTCCAAAGTCAATTATGGCATAAGCAGGTCAAACTAAACATATTCCAAGACACCACAACCTGGCCTTGCCTAAAGCTCACAGGAAGAGAAACCTATTTGTCAACATGGAAGGTGATGGAAATGGATGCACACTTGTAGCTATTTCACATCTAAGGATAGAGACAGACGTGTTTGTGTGTCCCCATCCATTTCACTGTCTCTCTAAGTTTAGCTTTTTAGGTAGTGTACACCATCCCTGCCAGCAAGACAGACTCCTCTTCTGGAGTTGTAAATCTTTCTGGCACTAAGAGAGAAGGTCCCTAAGATGTAGCAGGGGAATCTTTTAGAGCAATGTGGAATCTGTACAGCAAGTGATGTCCGATTCAGGTATTTTGTGTGGTGTCCTGGGAAGCACAGCTTTTTTTTTTTTAAGATGCATTTTTCCTTAATTGCAAAGACAAGCCTAAAACCACCTGGACCTTCAGTGCCTGCTCGTGGGGGGCTTCCAGGTCTGGTGTTTCTGCTGCCAGCGTAATTCTCAGGCACTCTTATACATCAGCATCGCTTCCCTTCACAACTCCAGAAGCCTCAACCTTCCATCTCTAGCCTGGAACTACAGACTGCACACAAGCACAGCCAATGTAAAGTTTTGTCCCGATATTTCAGTGATGGTGCATGGATGTTTTTTGGGTTGCCAGACTTAAGAATCCTAGACCATGGTCACCACTGCCACTTACCTACCTACCCAAGGATGCTGCAATAAGCCAGCTAGGCCCGCTCCAGAGAGAGCAGAACTAAAGGCCCCTGCTTGTAAACTATTTTGCTCCATCCCAGAACTTTTCTAGGTCTACTAAACCCTGATGAGAAGTACACAAGTTCATAATTCTCTAGATGCCCATCAGTCAGACTAGAACAGCAAGGGTGCTCTTAACTTTCAGGAAACTGCTGGAGGAAAAGAGGTGTTCAAAACCTTGTGATGCCAACATAGGCCAAAGAGATAAGCCCAACATTTCCAAAGGGGAAGACCCTTGCTGGTCACCTGGGACATAGGCCAGAGCGTTCTTCTCCACCTCAGACAGAGGGAATGTCAGGTCTACCAGCTCAGTCCCTTTGTTTCCAATGGCCAGCTGGACCAGGAGAACAGCCATGGAGACCTGCAGGTGAAGACAGTTCTGCAACATCTGCGGCTCTGTCATAGCTGTTTTGGTGGAGAGATAGATGGTCATGAGACGCTCAAACTGCTCCCGAAGGTTGTCTGCTGAAGGGCTGGAGCTCTGCTGAGCCTCTCGCCAGGCCACCTGCAGCCGGTGAAGGCTTTGGTTTAGTTTGATCATCTGGTCATGCAACCTGTACAAGCAACAGAAATACATACATTAACCAGGAGGACAGAAGCAAAGTGGGGTGTACAAGATAGCCTCTAAGTAAGGGGGGGGGAGATGTCCAAGGCTCCCCCACTGAACTAGAGATGTGACAAGCTCAGGTTTCCCAGGAACAGAACCAATTCTCTCTGCTGGATCACACAAGCAGCTAACTGGAACAAACTACTGCATCCAGAGGCTTTTTGCAATCCTTTGTTTGATAGCTGCTTTGATTTGAGGGGGTTTCAAACGTCAATGAGGGGTGCTTCAAGGGGACAGCTGAAAATCATGTGCATTGGCTTTACTGGTTTAACTTCTTCTTTATAGCAGTAAAATCTCCTTTCCCCAAAGCAATGTCTGCTTAAACAAATTTGACTGGGGTGCTCTCACATCACTGTTCTTGTTATAGGCATTGCCTGTCAGTAGGATATCTCAGGTCACCTCAGCTTGCGAAGGCTGCCAACCAGGCTTTTACAGCCCAATCTTGCTGTAGGCAAATTTTCAGTCTCTAAGGAAGAGGCACTTGCAAGGCCTTGCCATTCCCCCACACCCATACACCCTCTGGAGGGAGTACCTGTGAAATCCTAAATGGAGGGTATACTGGGTCAACACCAAGTTCTCCGTCACGAGGTTGTAGCTGGGTGCAAACTCTGGCTCCTGCTCAGTTGTGGCTGGGATCAAGCAGGTTTCTTTCTCCAAACCTTGAAGGAAGTTAACAGGAATTGCTTCCCCACCAAGCAACACCTACCAGGAGGATGCCAGAGCCAATGAGAGCACTCTGGTTTCCTCCAGCTCTTCCTCTGCCCTTGGCCAGCACCCTCCTCTCTTACAGGCTGCCTTGCCAAGGGTATGAGGACAAGATTTGGGCACCTGCAAAGTCGTGGCTCACCTTTCATATGCACATTCTTGCTCCGCTGCTCTTCCTCATTCAGCTCTTTCAGTGCACAGTAGGTAGGGTCAAATGTGAGGAGCCGGGGCGATCTGGGCTTACAAAAGGGCTGGCATAGCCTGAGGAGGGCGGCCCCCAAGTTCAGGAAGAAGGCATCCGAGGCATACATCTGGAAGAAAATCTCTGGCATCTGGTTGGCCCATATCTTCGTGCGGCCTGCATTAGCATGGAGACAGTTTCCCAGCCAGGACAGGATTCGGTGCTTTGTTTGTGGTGATAGCTGCAGCAGGTTCTTGAGCATCTGGTAGATCTTCTCATGGAACTGAGCCATGAACTGTTACCAAAACATCAGAAGTCTTAAGATGTGTACAACACAAACACAATTGCTCAGTCAACTTAAACTGGGATCTTCCATATGCAGTGTCTGTGCTCTACCCACTGAGCTATGCCTCCTCTCTCCTAAATTTCATAACTTTCAGCAGTTAATGAGTCTTGGTCTTGTTAAATAGCCCAAGCATCATGAATTTCCTGTGGAGGTTTTCACTATACTTTGATGTTGACAATCTGCAACTTAAGGAACAACCAAGAACCCACCAAATCACACTAGAGAGATAAGTTTAAGAGAGAGAAGCTGCCATTTTCCACTGCTGTTCCCTCTACTCTGCCTGGTTAAGCTACTCTGGTATGAAATGTGCACATCCACGCACCTGATGGATGTTGGATTCCTGCACCTTGATCTCCTGAGGGCTGGACCGAGAGGGATTCAAGAAGTAATCGTGGTTCTCTACCACACCTGGGGTCTTCAACAAGCATGAGATGCTCAAGATAGCTCCCAGTAAAGTCTTCTGGTAGAGCTGCCCATTGGCTGGGTCCTTTGGCTGGATGTACTCTACAAAAACCTGAACAAACAGAAATAGAAGGTACTGCTGGTCAGCCAGTACAGGGAAAGCACCGATGTAAGTAGTGGAATGAAGGACATCCTTTTATGGAATGATGGCTCTGCCATATTCGCCAGCCTATCATTGATGCATGTTGCAACCATGGCACAGAGTCAGGAAGGCCATGCTCCCTTCACAGTGAAGAGAACAAGCAACTACCCCTCTACCCAGGAGGAAGGCAGAAGGCCATGGCTGATTGCTTTGCTGCTCCCTGGCACCCAGAAGAGAGGCTAGCCAAATGCTCACTTTCGCTATATCTTTCTGTCTAGTGAAGTACAGGAGCATGTCCAGGTAGGAGTATAGCAGGATCTGGCAAAGGTGCAGCTCTCGGATCCGTCCCAAGAGGATATCGAAGACAGGCACCATTACTTCCTCAAAGGTCCTCACTTCCTCATCCATGGTGAGGACTTCTATGATTTCCTCCAGGAACTCAGTTACATCTTCAAAGCCTACAGTAAGGGAGTAGGAGAGAAGTGAACACCCAGTCATTTATTCATTCACACAGAAAGATACAGATACCCCAACACATTTATAACTATAATAAAAAGTGGGATATCTTTGAGGGACCTCCTGCAGTTGTAGCCCATTAACTTCTTCTAGGGTGCCCAGCTCTGCCTCTGTAACTTACGGGCTCCTCTAAGGGACTCCAGCATCAAGTCTACTAGCTGCTCGTAGACATTTTGGTTGATATAGATCTCCGGGGTGAGGAGTACCGTGCGTGTGTTGGACACGGAAAGGTTTCGGCAGCGCATGGCAAAGGGCAACAGGTTCTCTGGCACTTTGGTAATCTAGGAGAACAGAGGAGAGCACTTTGTCTCTGGTCTGCTGGGCTGCTCTGCTCAGGCAGTCAGACTTGCTGACAGGGATGTGGGGCATTGACCCACCTCCTCCTTTGCCCTCAGGAAGCTGGCAAAGAGGTAGCGAAATATGTGCTTCTCCCCTGCATCTCTTTCAGCTGATAGATTCTGTATGCCAGCCGAGGTCATGTGAATCAGGTGATTCCCTGGTTCAGGGAGGAGTAGCCGGGTAAAGAGAGCCTAGAGAGACATGCCAAGCCAGAAATAAATGGTCAGTACACAACCCTGCCCACCCACCAGCCACACAGAGCAAGTGCCCAGCTATGTATAAAAAACACAGAGTAAGATCCAAAGGTCATCCAATACAACTCCTGTGGCTAAGGCCAGATCCTTCACCCGCTTCACCCACATTATCATGAGCTGCAAGCAAATGGGTGATAGGATTCAGAGACCCAGGTCAGACAAGTCTGCTTGATTAAACAAAAAGTCCAAAATGCAACCTTGGTGGCTCTAGAATGGGTGGCTAACTTGTGCCCCTCCAGATGTTGTTGGACTATAACTCCCATCAGCCCCAAACCAGTATGTGGTTGAGGATTATTCAAGTTAAAATCCAACAACATTTGCAGTTCCATAGGTTAGCCAGCCCTGCTCTAGAAAGTGAGCACTACAAAAGGAGAGAAGGCAAATGTCTTCCATTCACAAGACTGATCCAGCTGAAGGGTCCTTCAATAACATCAGCACAGATAACAGTGTGTCCTGAAGGGCAAAGTCTGCATTCTTCACCAAGGCTCATGGATGCTCTGCCAAGCCCTCAGCCAGGCAGAAAAATCAACTGCATTTGCATGTGTACAGATACCTGCTCCACATTCTCCATGTCAAGCCAATCCTGATCCTCCAAGTCTGTTGCCATTTCCTCCAAGTACACACAGCGTGCAGGAATCCCATTGCCACTTTTGAGATTGGGGTCACCTGCAGGTTGGGAATCATCAAACCAGCAACATCAGCAACACCACAAGCATGAATCTGTGTCCCTACAAGCCCCCAACCAATATATCACCCTCCCGCCCCATCTACCTACCTACCTATCTATTTGTTGAATTTATATACCACCCTGTACCCAGAAGTCTCAGGGCGGTTCACAGAACAAAATCAAAATATAAAACCACAAAATATACAGTATATCAAAATAAAAACAACAACCCAATAACCTCCCCTCCCTAGCTTGGCAGACGTTAACTTCATTTTTCCTAAAGGCAGACTTTATTTTTATCAGTTCACTGGGGAAGAGGAAGGGAGAGATTTAAGCTTTGTTTACTGAGTGCCGGTGGCACAGCACATGCCTGAAGGGACGCAGCCATTCCACAATAATAGATCAAAAGAGCATTTTGGAACTCTTGAGAGACTTTTAAGGCAACTGATGCACATAGGGATCCAAGCTTGAGGGGTTTTCTTGCCCCACACAAATCACTGTGCAGCAGAATAGAGCAGCACTATTACAGGAAACACTACTCTCTGCCACCACACTTGATGTGTCAGAAAAGCATTTATACAGTGACAAGCACAGTGTAAGAGAAACCAAACACAGCCAATATCTTCTTTAGGAGATTCTGCAGCACATAGTACAGCAAAAGGAATTACAAGTGGAAGATTATCTGTGTTGAGTCTACAGCCACCATAGAATACTGCAGCCCTACTCTCAGTAAGCTGCAAAAACCCTAGTATAACTGAGAGTTCTTCCTAGTCTGGCTACCAGGAACTAACTCCCCATACTCACTGTTGTCAAGTGTGATCAGGAAGATTCTCTGGATCATGTGGTTGATGTTGAGCTGCTCGCAGAGCTCCTGCTGGGAACGGAATGAGCGGCTGATCTCAGCCACGGAGTAGTCACAATCATCCAGGCTTTCAGACACGCTGTTGTCAGAATCATCTTGGCTGGCCGAGGTTTCCTCCACTGGAGAAGCAGGACTAGTTAAAAGCAGCCTAACTTGGCCCCACCAGGCACCAGCAACGCAACCTGGCCTTTTGCCCTGGAGGGCTCTGCATCAAGAAGGAGGGACCAGCATGGCCTATGCCTGAGATTTGGCTTCTTGATAAGGTGTCAGGCACCAGGCAAATATTGCTACCAGCCACAAAGTCAGCTTACCACAAATCACAAACATTGTTGTCGCTTCTAGAAAATGCGTGGAGGCTGGTTGCCAGCCCCACATGGGCACCACTTGTACCTTATCACCCAAACACAATTTGTTTGCCTAACCGGGCCAGTCAAGACACAGAAAGGCTGCCTCAGTGACTATCCCATCACCACGAACTCTCTCTGCTCTTCCAAAGATTTGCACAACCTGAAGCAGAGGAAAAACCCTTCCATTTGGGAACCTGGGGTTAAGCCAGTGAAAAATTGAAGATTTCAGCATCTATTAGATTTTATCCATTTTAATCCAATTCTTCTTTATACCAATTCCTTAAAATCCGGATTAATTTTTTCAATCTATGGTTACTGATGCCCAGCTTTTGGGGGGTAAAATGGTCTGTCGTTTAAAATAAGGACAGAGAGGGGTGGGGGTACAGATAAGATCACCCAAGTGGTTTCAGCAATGCCTCCACGTGGGATTAAACCTTCGATCTGACCCAATGTTTCCTAGGCCAGGGGCGTCAACCCCCCCCCCCCCAAAAAGCGAGGCCGCTTCTCCCCCTCTCACCAACGGGCGGCGTCAGTTGCTGCTGCTTCTGGATCTCGGCGAAGTGCTTGGCGTCGGCGACGGAGCCGAAGAGGGCGGCGAAGGGGTTACTGGAGATACTGTTGTTGTTCTCCTGGTCGGTCATTTCCCCGCCAGGCGAACTCCACCCAGGGCTGGGAACCAAAGCGAGAGAAGAGCCTCAGAGACCGCCTCAGAAGCCCTCTTTCCAGGACCCGAGGAGGGAGCCTAGGAAGGCCCGGCGCCGCTGACCCACAGCTGCGGCAGAAGCGCCGGGCCAGGAGGCGACGGTGACGGCGGCTCCCGCGCACGGAGGGCCTCCCGGCTGGGCCGAGCAACCCGCACCGCACCAAGGCTTCCCCAAATCAGGGCAACCCCACCGGCCTGGCCTGGCCCTTGCAGCCCAAGGCTCGGAGCGACGGGACCCGCCGCTTCTTTGCCTGCTTACCGGTCCACGACCGCTTCGATACCACTTCCCAGTCAGTCAACTTGACAACGCGTGACGCCACTGGATCGCGCCAGCACGTCATCGTAGAGGGTCGGAAGCGGGCCCCACCAATGGAAGAAGGGAAGGCGGGAACGCATGGGGGCGGGGTGGGGGCGGGGCGGGGCGGGAGAGAAATTAGAGCCACAGAGATAGGAAAAAGTTGTTGTTGTTTAGTCGTTTGGTCGTGTCCGGCTCTTCATGACCCCATGGACCAGAGCGCGCCAGGCACTCCAGTCTTCTAATGCCTCCCGCAGTTTGGTCAGACTTCGAGAACACTGTCCAATCCAACCATCTCGTCCTCTGTCGTCCCATAGCTGTCAAGTTTCGGATTTGAAAATAAGGGATCAGCACCCTCACCTGTCCCGGGGACAGTCTACGGTTCTCAGGGACAGTCCACGCCGTGGTAATCCCCCCAGGCTACAAATTAATTTACACCAGGCTACACACCATCATCTTTCCCCACATTCATATGTGGGATTTGACTGGAGTAACACATGACTGGAAAGGTTTGCAGCATAGCTGTCAACTTTTCCCTTTTCTTGCGAGGAATCCTATTTGGAATATGGAAATTTCCCTTTAAAAAAGGGAAAAGTTGACAGCTATGGTTTGCAGTTCCACAAACATAGTGCACTGCCTCGAAATAAAAAGAAGTGAACAAAAGAAGGCTCACTAGGGGAGCATTGCTAAAAAAAAAAAAATGTCAACTATGCAGCCTCAACTTAAGGAGGCTCCCGGCCTGGCTTTTTACAGGCCCCAGCTGACTGCACAACATGGCCTTTGGGCCATATACACAGATACCTTTAGCTTCTGCACCCCTCCTTTGCACACCTGTCAACACAACCACATAGGCATTTTCCACAACAGCTCCGCAGCACAAATCCCTTCTGCAGGCAGGCACCCATGCGCAAGAAATGCG
This sequence comes from Lacerta agilis, assembly GCF_009819535.1. Classification (NCBI taxonomy): domain Eukaryota; kingdom Metazoa; phylum Chordata; class Lepidosauria; order Squamata; family Lacertidae; genus Lacerta; species Lacerta agilis. Next base: position 15,002,595 of record NC_046326.1, on the reverse strand, counting down.
CTCCGCTCCCCACAGCGGACCCATGCTCCCTCGCCCTCTTGAATTTCCCCTCTGCAAGCTGCATCCATGGATAGAACATCGTACCTAAATATTTCCATTCTGCACAACGAGCAGCATTTGCACGACCCCCTCCTGACAGCACCACACATGGAGGAATAATTCCCACATACAGCTTGATGGGCACATGTGCAACCCCCCCCCCCCCCCAATATATATATATATATATATATATATATATATATATATATATATATATATATATATATATATATATATATATATATATCAGATCTGCATCCGAGGGAATGGCACATGCAATATATATATATATATATATATATATATATATATATATATACACACACACACACACACACACACACACACACAACCTTCATGTGCCATTCCCTCGGATGCAGATCTGATCTCGCCCCCCCCTCCCCAACTCCACCAAACGCCCACCTTGCGCCCAGCTACACAGGCAGACTCGATCCCAGCCTGATCGTTCCCCACCAGCAGCATCCTTTATTAAAAGACCCTTCTTTAAAGACATCTCGGCCGCAGGTCTGGGCAAGCCAGGTCGTCCTGTTATATACCTGCTGGGATTCACAAGTCATCTGACCCTCACCTGAATCTCATAGCTCTCCGGTAGCTGCCTCTGATCAGTTATCATTTAACTCTTGGGGAAAATAATTAGCATCACAGGCAGGCCGGGTCGTCCTCTTATATACCTGCTGGGATTCACAAGTCATCTGACCTTCACCTGAATCTCATAGCTCTCCGGTAGCTGCCTCTGATCAGTTATCATTTAACTCTTGGGGGAAATAGTTAGCATCACACATCATGTGCCTGGAAGTTACCAAACCAATTAACCTCTTCCTTGCTTTTTGCTTGCAACCAATGGTACAGAGGCTCAATAACTGCTCTGGAGGTTCTTTAAACTGTAAACACTTTGAAATCATAGCTCTGTAATATATCAGATTGACTGTTCACTTTTCTGAAGGCGGGACTTCCTGGCTGTATTTGAAGCCTTGATTTCCCACTTTGTCTGCCAAGGTAAAAGTGACAGCTGTTCATATGAAACAATGGAGAGAGATCCAGTTTTGCTTTGCTTTTGTGTAATTCTGTTTGGACAGCAGCATATCCATCCTTACCCGCTGCCCACACATATAGAAGTGATGGTGGAAGTTCATACACACTTTCTATATCTATATATATCTATTCTAGCACTGCACCCAAGTTCATTCTGTTTCATACTCAAATATTCTTGTGAAAAATCAATGCTGTTTTAAATGGTTCTTTAAAACATTTCAAAAATGAAAATCAAATCCACAAGTATTATCTCCATGTTGCAGCGGCAGTATGAGAGGGCTGTGGCCGTGTCGCTGGACCAGACCCAATGGGGACCCATCTTATTCAGTCTCCTGTTTTTCACAGTCATCAACCAGATACCTTCTTGGGAAGCCCACAAACAGGACATGGAGAAAACTGGCCCATCCAATGGAGAGGAGAGGGAGAGTTATACAACAACTTTGCAATGTAATCCATCTTTCTCATATCTTATATCTTTCTCATATATGCTTTGTAATGCCACAGTGGAAGTTATATCCCGCCCCGCACTGGCCCACAATTGTCATTTTCTGCCAGCGGTGAGCGGCTGTTTCAGGTTTCCAGGATTCACCTCACCACTGGCCCCACCAAAATACCAACCCTCTGATGGTGTGATGGCTGCATGCCACCCCCAGCAAGTTCACCATTTCTCTAGACAATAGTTCATGAAGTTGGCAGATCTGGTAGTGGGGGGGGGGAATAGTGTGTGGTGAGGAATCAGTTAAATTTCCATGTTCTGCAGGCTATTTCCTTCCATTTAAGAACACAAGAGGAGGCTGCTGGATTAGATCAATGCCGTTTCATGTCCAGCATCCTATTCACATACTATCCTACCTGCCTGTGAGAAGCAGGACCCAAACACAAGAGCACTCCCCCTCCCCTGTGATTCCTTTCAGAAATTGTACTCTTTCTTAACATCTATTCACTCATTCATTTCCATGCACAGCGGGACAGAGAGACCTCCCACCCACAGGTTTCCTGTTCTTGGCTGACTACAGAGATGTTTTCTTCTACTTTCATATCCAGCTCAGCACAGCTCTGAGCAAAGGGCACTTCTTTGTGGGTGTCTTTTTGCAAAGTGGGCAATTTCCTTTCAAGGGAAAGAATAAGCAGGTTATCAGCACACACTCTGAAGAAGGGTCATGGGACGCAGCCAGCATCTCTTGTGTGCAACCTTCCTCTTTGGATTGCTCTTCTCCAAAGGTAGGACCTCACTCAAAGGCCCTTGAGTCCAGCCTCAGGAAAGGATGTGACATTTGTGGAGGTGGGGGAACAAAGACAGAAAAGTGAAGAAGTCGGGTCCTTGAATGGGAAGACAAAGAGAGACAACTAACCAATTCACCTTAAAATGTTCATTGACAGATTCTTTCCCATATTATTTTTGCCTGCAATTGTGCCCTAAAATACTTCCAAAAACCTGTATGTATCAAATTCTTGAAAAGAAGATGCTTCCCACATTTACCTTGTGAGTCCCACCCTGAAAGGCATCAGGCCTTACTGGCTGGACTCTATTGTTGGACCCTATGAAATGTCAGTGCTTTGTTCAGAGGATAAAGCAGAACCACCAACCACAGGAGACAGGTTCCATTTGGCCATCAGGATCAATCGCCAATCTATGTTAATAATAGCTATCATCACCACATCTTGTGCCAGAGAACTCCACAAGAAATATATTCTTCTGCATCTCTCTCTCTCTCTCTCTCTCTCTCTCTCTCTCTCTCTCTCTCTCCCACTTCATTATACGACTCTGGGTTGTAGTAGTAGTAGTAGTAGTAGTAGTAGTAGTGTGTGTGTGTGTGTGTGAGAGAGAGAGAGAGAGAGAGAGGAGCAGAAGCAAACTTTCCTCTGTCCAATGTGCATGATTTCATAAACCTCAATCATGTCCCTTCTCCCCATCATCATCTTTTATTTTAAAAAACTAAGACACAACAAAAACATTAGCTTTTCCTTGTGACAGAGGGTGTTCTGGCCTCTTAATCATTTTGGGTCCCTCTGAGTGCTAGATGGAACCAAGGGCTCTGCTGTGGGTGTTTTCCTCCACCTTGTCATTCCTTCCTCACAGGTATTGCTGTGGCATCCATCACGGTGAAGCAGCAAAAGAATAACATTGTCCTCTACTGTGAAGAGAAGGATAAAAACCTCCCAATAAGCTGGAAGAAAGATGGGAATGCATTAAACCACGGAAACTCCAGCCTGTCTTTGGGTGCCATCCTGGATGACCCGAGAGGTGTCTTTGAGTGCAATGATGCACTTCTTCAGGTGTTCATCCGAAGTGCGTGAGCCCTTCCTCCCCCATGTGAAGGGACAGAGAAGCAGTGCTACTCCAGAGAGTCACACAGCTGAGGGGGTGGTGGGAGAGGGACACACCCAGATTTGTGGCCACTTGGTGGGGACCACGACAACCCTGTCTAGTGTGAACGTGATTAGCCTGGCAGTTGTGATGTTGTCAATGGCCCTGGTGCAGCCTGGTTTCTTTGTTTCCTTTTATATATACTGTATATAAGTTTTATTTTTTGGTTTTTCAATTTTTTTTTTTTGCAAACATACAAATTGCAAAAACACAAATTACATACATTTGTAATGCACATATATTTGATTTCCTCCCTTTTGTGGTTTCCTTCTGATTTTAATTTTCATGCTGCATTTTCCACATTATTCCATCTAAAGTTATTATTTATTTTCTCATAATAATATGTTTAACCTCTTGTTTTACATTAATCCTGCTAATGAGCTATTTGCAAACATTAGTTTTTCAAATTTTCCCCAATCTTTAAGAAATTTTTCTTCTTCTTGGTTTCTTATTACATCCGTTAACCTTGCCATTTTGGCATAATCCATTAATTGAATTAGCCACTTTTCCAGGGTTGGTACTACATCTTCTTTCAATCTCTGGGCAAAAACCATTCTAGCTGCAGTTGTGGCATATATAAACATTTTTTTTGGGAGGTGGTCTTTTGGTATCTCACTATCTACTATCCCTAAAAGAAAAAGCTTCTGTTTTTTGTTAAAAGTTATCTTAAATGTTTTCTTCAATTCGTTATAAATTATTTCCCATAAAGCTTTTACTCTCTTACAAGACCACCACATATAGAGTACCATCTTTTTCTGGGCCTTTTTCCCTAATTAATTGGCTAAATTAAATGAACAATCTTCTTTCAAAAGCAGATGTTTTACTACCTGCTGTTGCATGGAAGATCTCAGACACCATTAAAGATTGGCAGCTTCTGCATGGGAGCTGTCAAATACTAAATGCCTTTTGCTCACATCAGTTATGACTGCAATTTTATTTTTTAAAGAACTTGAAATCAAGTATCAAATAGCATTGGATGTCACACAATGGCATCAAACTTAGAATACTTTTCATATGAGAATTTTGAGTGACAAAATTTGTTTCTGTTCCACTTTTAAGCCTCTTGGCTGGCTTGTTCTTTTGTTAGTGGTACAGTAAGTATCCTGCTAAGCATATTGTGCAGGTCTCTCTGCTGGTTGTGGTGGAACAACAGTCCCTGGGCTCCGGGGTTTGTTTTGTTGGGATTGATGGGCTGTTTGGATGTTAGGAGTTGTGTTTAGCTAGAAAACCCACCCAACAACCAGAAATGCTTTTCATCTAGTCCCAGATGGCAAATGGCTGTTTCTAGTGCTTTATTTTTTTAAAAGATGTTTAGGATTACTCTCATTTTGACTCCAGAAAATCACCATTTTATAGTTCACATCAGGAAAAATAAATACAGTAAATGGACAAAAGTACAAAGATTCACAAAATATTTAGGGTATGCATACCCCTGCAACCCTCCCAGAAAAAAGCACTGGTTGCTTCTAGTCACTTAGTGGCGAGGGACCATCCATTTATTATTATTCTTGTCGTGTATTATATTTCTATCCTACCCGTCCCCCCAAAGGAGACCAGGGTGGCAAACATCAACATTAGTACAGTTTCCATGTGCTCAGAGGCACACTCTATTCAAATCAAGCCACATGTGGACAAAACTCAGGTGTGCTTGTGAGCATAGGGTGCATGTTGAGTTCTCTCCCTCTTGCCACAGTGTGCCAGAATTGTATTCATCTGGACCTTGCCGCGATCATGGGGATTCTGCTGGCCAGCATCGTGGCTACGTTTTTCTTGGCTGTTGGCGTGTACTGCATTGCTGCGGGGGAGCCAGGCCGACGATCTCAGGGTGAGCATTGGGGGACAGACAGTTGCTGGGAGATGGGGAAACAGCCTTGAAAAAAGGAACAATGTCCCTGTTGGCATCCACGTTCCCATACCTGGTATATTTGATTTTTAATTTTGTTAATTACCCACTTCGAGTCATCCTGAAATTTCCTGTTTTGACTTTGCAGCTTCTGACAAGCAGACCCTATTGGCCAATGAGCAGCTCTACCAGGTGAGTGGGTGCCTGTGGTCGGTCCCTTCCTCTCCTCCGTGGTGGTGTTTTCCTGGACAGCTCCTCCCAAGCTGTGAAATGAGGGGCCCTTTGCATTCAATAATTCTTTGACTTCTGCGAAGCTTCTTCTGCCTCAGCCTAGGGTGCTGCTTTGCAGAGACAATATATTCTCCTGGAAATCATGATTGTGTCTGTGTGTTCTTTTAAAAAGCTAGTTTCTAGCCCTCGTGGCCAGAGATTAGCCTCCCAATGTGGTAAAATGAAGAGACTGTGGTGGCAGAAAATCCCAAAAGCAACTTAATTTGAAAAAATAAAATAAAATAAAGGAAGAATAAATGAAGGATGAGAACGCTTCATGACACCACCCAACCTCTTGCCATAAAAAAGGAATAAACAAAGGGCCGGGACTCCAGGCTGGGCAGCTGAAATGGATCCAGCCTTTGCTGGTTTTGCTGCAGCAGACTAACCCAGCTGCCCCCCTGGAAATCCCTGCAGCCTCCATATAGCTAACAGGAACCCACATCTCCAGTGGCATCAGGATGGGTCAAGCGCAGCCGGGGGGGGGGGGCTTTCATTGTAGACGCAGTCCACTAGCAGTCCCGTGTGCCAGACTACTCTTGCCCAAATCCTCCTCGGTCAACCTGCAAGTTCCTAGGGCAGGTTAAGGAAAGTACAGACCCCTGTTCTAACTGCAGGCCTCTCTTTCCCTCCAGCCTCTCGGAGAACGCAACAATGGCCAGTACAGCCACATTGGAGTGGCCAAGACCCGCCACCGGTGAGAAGGGGACAATGCGTTCTGCCTCTAGTGTGGCAGCGAAGAGTGAATTGTTGATGGCTCCTCCTTTGGCCGTGGAGAGCTCAAAAGGGACCGTTGCTTCAAGCTATAGCTAAAGGTGTAGAAATAGTCTGACTCTTGCTGTGCTTTCATTTCAAAATGTAACCCCTGTCCCTACTATTGAGCTGGCCTCCCTTTGTACTTCCTTCCCCTCAACTTTCCCCTCTGATTTGAAGGGGCTCCAATAACTAAGAAAGCCAAAAGGGCTTTTGTTGTTTCTGCAGTGATCCACTTTGAACATTGTCTGTTCGCTCTGAGCTGTTTAATAGCAAGCAATGCATCAATAGAATGAAATCAATAATAAAGGAAATTCAGCTACAGTTTCCAACGAAACTGCATCTCATCTGTGTGCGGTGGATACCTATCTAAATTACTTATTTTACTGAAAACAAATTGCTGTCTTTCGAGTGGTGTGTGGCTGAATGTGTTTTGAAGGAAGGTCGGTAGCTTGCTCTGAGAGTTTAAGCTCCACACGAAGTCAGCAACTTGCACAAAGGCGCAGCCACACATTGGACGTTGACTCACATGCCTTCTGCACGTGGGAGCTGTTCTTCGCCTTTCTTGAAAACGCAGCTGCGTTTGCCTTGACCACATCCTGCGGAACAAGTGCCGTGGTAGCTGGGTGCTGAGCGCTCTTACGTGGGACCACAGCTCTTCCCACAACTGCCGCTTCCTGTGGGGCGAGGGAATGTGTGTTTGCCACTTGCCCTTCCCCATCAAGCAGAGAGAACTGAGGGGCTCCCAAGAGGGTGCTGAGGGGCTACTCAGCCGGAGTTTCTGGCCCATGGCATTAATGCAGTCCTGCCTTCTGCTGCCACTGCTCTGACTAGCCTGCCTTCCTGACAGCTTTTAAGTCTTTCCACCCTGGGCATAACCAGCAATCCCTGCCTTCTCTGCCCTGCCTTTTTTCCACAATGCCACATCCGTGAATTTTCTTGAGTCCCCTGTTAGTTATACAAGGTCATCTGGAGTTCCCAGCAAAGAAGATACCAAACCATTAAAGAATGACGTGCAAAGAGAGCCAGTGTGATACAGCACGCTGGCCTGGAAGGCACTTTATTAGAATTCCTTGCAAACACAACCAAAACAAAATACATACAGTTCTGTCCCCCCCCCAAGGGGTCAGCGCATCTGATGTGGTGCCCAAACACAGCATGACTGGGCGAGAGAAGGGCAGCAGAGAAGTCAGCTGAGATTATTTAATCAGGACCGACCTTCCTCCCTGGGTCACAGGAGCACTTTTGGGGTGGGGTGGGGGACCAGACTACAAGGGGGCTTAAAGGTGGACTGATGTGGTGGAGAAGGGCCAGGATTGTTGAATGAACAAAAGGCTGTAGAAATGGGACAAGCATTTCTCCCCCACCTGCACAACCCAGCAACCAGCTCCTGCCCAGGTGTGTGGCTGGAGAAGAGGAATCAGGAGAATCTGAGCTGGCTCAGGGATGGAATACCATTCACAGTGCAAGCCCAGGTAGGCCTATGACCCTAAGCCCATAGCACCCTTCCCAGTCCCTGTGACTTGTCCCAGGTCTCTGTGCCCCACATCCCTCTCTGCAGTGCAGGGCTGAAGTTGCTCCAGGCATGGCTTGGATATGACGATTGTCTGACCCAGAAGGAGGCTCTTCTACTGGGCCGTGAAGGAGCTGGGAAGGACCCCATTGGAGGCGCACCTGGACCCATTGAAGGGAGTGGACTGAGCTGCAGGTTTTGTAGGCTGTGAGACTCAGGGAGAGGTGTGTGACGACCCACCTGCCACCAAGCGAAGCTGCTGGTGGCAAAGGGAGATGGCGGTGCCACCAGCAGTCAGCAACAATGAGGTTTCGTGGCACTGCGGCTCTACCCAGAGACTGTGGTATGTCTCAGAAGGCCTTGGGCTCCAGCCCAGCATACACCTCCTGTTGGCCTTTCCGGATGGGCTGTTGGAATAAAGAGGAGAGGTTACTGACCAAGGGTCCTTCTGTGATGGGGCCATTTCTGTCTCCCCCTGGAGAGTCCATGGGGGTCACCAGCAAGCAGGGCCTGATTGCCTCAGGTGAGCAAGCAGCTGCCTGCAGAGGGCTATGGGGCCTTCCTGCCTGGTGTCCCCAGTCTATCTCTAGGCCCGCCCAGTGCTGATGGCGTTCAGGCTCCAGGTTCTTTGGCTGCCCTCCATAGACTCTCCCTCCCAGCCCCTGGCAGCTACCCTCTGCTGTGCTTACCTCATAGTCTGGGTTTGGGACAGGTGGGGGGCGGTCCACCTTTTGGCCTAGAAGACAATGCAAAGTGGGTATTTGTTAGCACAGCCAAGAATCGGATTTGGTTATTGCAGGGTGGTTAACCGTGGGGCATCAGCCCGTCTGCACATACAAGGAACTTCTGGGTGCTTTAGCTGAAATACTTTGTGTCAGAACGATGGGGCTGTAAAGTCACCCCACCCCACCCCAGAGCAACTGCTATGATCTCTGGGCTGGGCCATTCAGGATCCCTGCTGGGGTCTAGCCAGCCAGCCAGCCGGTTTCTCCTCCAGTTCACCCCTTGAAGCAAGCCCTGAACCAGCTGATCCCATCCCAGCGACACCCAGAGGAGCCTTCAGGTCCCCCAAATTCTTAAGTTGTGGGCATACCAGAGCCCACCCTCCCCGCCTCCAGCTCCAGATGGGAGCCATATATGCTTGGCATTCATTTACCAATCCAACTCCAGCATAGATCACTTCCAATTTTCTCTGTGGGACAACGGAGGAAGCCAAAGGCACTCCTGTGGAGAGCACTGGTGTACCACAAGAGTACTCACCTCGTGTCCGTCCACGGGTGCCTCCCCCTGCGGCTCCCCCACCAAAGCTGGTGGCAGGTTTCTTGCTGCTGCAGTAGTAGACCAGGAACATGACCCCCAGGGTAATGAGCAGGTCAGCAACGACGGTGCCGGCCACCAGCCCGATGCTCAGTTCCACGCAGTCATCACAGGCTGCCCAGGAGAGCAAGAGAGTCAAGCCATGGAAACTGGGGCAGCTCTACTATTAGGCAGCATGGGGCAAGGAAGGGGTTGGTGCACAGAGCCAGTGGCATAGCATAGGTTGCTAGCACCTGAGGGGGGTAAAATGTTGCATCCCCTGGTGGATTGGGCAGCCCGGTAGTGCTGAGCCATCATGCGAGGAAGCTCCCTTGTGCACCGGAGTCCAGCTGAGGAGTGGAGAGGCAATGCTGCTGCAGCCTCTCCTCCTCTATGTCTAGGAGTAGAGTGGTCCAATCCTGAAGGCCCAGCCTGGGTGTGGCTACCTTCTCTGTGACTCTTGTCCTCAATGCTGGAGCATGTCGTGGGAGCCCCTGGTTGCATCCCCTAAAAAAAATGTGTCCGGGGAGACGGCTCCCCACAACCCTGCCCATGCTACGCCTCTGCACATAGCTGCCCTCCAGCCTCTGGATACTTCTACACATACAAGGGCATGGGTGGGACTTGTCTTGTCTTTCACTGCAGGCAGCAAAATGTACAGTGGTACCTTGGGTTACATATGCTCCAGGTTACATACTCCACTAACTCAGAAATAACGCTTCAGGTTAAGAAATTTGCTTCAGGGTAAGAACAGAAATCGTGCTCTGGTGGCGCAGCGGCAGCGGGAGGTCCCATTAGCTAAAGTGGTGCTTCAGGTTAAGAAAAGTTTCAGGTTAAGAATGGACCTCTGGAACGAATTAAGTACGTAACCAGAGGTACCACTGTATTGGGATGTCCTGGCACGATCTGGCTCTGGAGAAAGATCTCACTGGGGTGCGGGGGCTGTCTCCTTCAGTTTTATTCAAGTTTGCTAGGGCCGGGCAGGCTTTGTCTGCAAGGTCAGGGAATGGATACCCCAGACTTGGCTTCTGTCACAGGAGGAGGGGAAGCCCTTGGATCCCTCCACCTCCCACATCAGAGGAGCCCTGCAGCTGGGTCAAGCCAAAGGTGGCCCAGCTAGCCCTGTGTCACAGCAGCCAATGAGATGCCCCAAAACAAAGCCTGCAAGCAGGACAAGAGCGGGACAGCACTCTTCTCCCCCCCCTTTTCGATTCCACCAACTGGTATTATTCAGAGGCAAACTGGCGGGTTAGAGAATAGTCATCCCTCACAGTAGCTCTCGCCTGAAGAAGGCAGACGATTTCTAGCACCAGAACCTCAAACTTGAGCACTGACCTTTGATTTGCAGATAAATCTTTTTGGATGTCGTGCCATTCTGACAGGTGAAGTCACCCTTGACCACTTCCTTGTCGTTCATGGCTTCAATGGTCAAGATTTCGTTTTCTGGGGTGACATTATAATTTCCATTCATTTTACTGACCAATTTCCAATTGGCATTTTGTAGAGGGCAGGTGACAGTCATGCGGCGCCCAGAGATGTCCACTTTGTGCGATTCAGAGGATGAGGCTGGAGAACAGAAGAAAAGATCACAAGGCTAGGGCGAAAAGGTCTCCACTCTGCCCTTTCATAGAATCATAGAATCCTAGAGTTGGAAGAGACCACAAGGGCCATCCAGTCCAACCCCCTGCCAAGCAGGAAACACCATCATAGCATTCCTGACAGATGGCTGTCAAGCCTCTGCTTAAAGACCTCCAAAGAAGGAGATTCCACCACACTCCTTGGTAGCAAATTCCTTGGTGCCTCTGGCTGAGAAAGAGCTCTGACTTCATTCACCAGCCCCTCAGAAAAGCCTCGCCCAAGGCCTTTAGAAACCTTTGGTTCGCTCTGTTTCAGGACCTCTCTTGCCAAGGGCAGGGGGCGGGGGCCCTCCATGTGGAACGTAGTGGGGGAGCAGAGCTGAGGGGAAAGTAACAACAGCTTCTCCCATCTGTGACAGATCTCTCTCTACCAGGGCATTTAAGAGATGCCAAAACTCATGCTTTTTATTTGAACCGACCACAGCTGTTTTAGTCAGGATCATCGGTTAGGATGTTATGTTTCATATAGTTTTGAATTAGAACATATAGCAGGAGAAATATGTTGAAGCTGCGGGATATAAACTATGGAAACAAGCACAATGCCCGTTCCCCACCCCCTGGCTAGCATACCTTCCAACATTTCTCCAATGAAAAAAGGGACATCTCTCAAAGTAGTTGTCTTAATACAAAGGAATTTCAAAAATAGAATGGAAAGAGAAGTGGCTGAATTGCAACTAATCACCAAACTTAAAACCATGGAGAAACCTGGTCTGAACAAAGACATTGGGTTCTTATCTCATTATACATGACAAAGCTATCTTTAGCCATCTCACCCCTTGCCTTTCCCTGTAAGACCCTGTAAAAATTGCAGTCGTTAACAGTCGTCAACAGGTTTTCCACACCTATCAGCTGATCACCCATTCCCACCACCCTTCTGAGTAATACCCCTCCCCACTCCCTCACTATATTTAAGGGTCTGGTGACTTCCGTTTCAGTGTATCTGAAGAAGTGTGCATGCACACGAAAGCTCATACCAAGAACAAACCTAGTTGGTCTCTAAGGTGCTACTGGAAGGAATTTTTTATTTTATTTTGTTTTGACTATTCTATTGTTGTTATTATCTCTACCCTGCCCATTTGACTGAGTTGCCCCAGTGACTCTGGGCAGCTTCCAACATATATCAAACATAATAAAACATTAAACATTTTTTAAAAAACCCTTCCCTATACAGGGCTGCCTTCACATGTCTTCTAAAGGTTGTATAGTTATGTATCTCCTTGGCTTGGTGATCGCATAACTCCATAACCTCCAACATTTCTCCAGTGAAAATAGGGGCGTCCTAAGGAAAGCTTGGACAGTGTTCTCGAAACTACTAACATGAGTTTGGCCAAACTGCGGGAGGCAGTGAAGGATCGGCGTGCTTGGCGTGCTCTGGTCCATGGGGTCACGAAAAGTCGGACACGACTGAACAACTGAACAACAACAACAACAAAGGGGAAAGCTGGACATCCCGGGATCAAATCAGAAACCAGAATGTCTTCTGTAAACCTGGGACTGTCCCTGGAAAATAGGGACAAGTACTTGGGGGGGGGGGTGAGTTAGGTATGTAGGCGGGGGACTAACCCCAATCTGCAGCAGAGCCAAGATGGGGGGCAAGCTATGCAAGAGAAATGTGGAAGATCCCCAGGATTAGTGTCTGCAAGGAAGCTGTGAGGGATCCAGCTCTGCTGCTACTGCTGGGTTGTTTTTCAAAGGATTGAAGGCCTCACCTGCCCAGGGATAGCCTGATCCATGTAAACATGCTATTGAGCTTGATGGAGGCATTTCCCAGTTCACCCAGTGCCTGTGTCCTTTTCCTGGCATAATTTAAGCCCCAGTGCCCCAAACCACCTATGGACAGAAACACTTTGAAGCCGCCTGCAGGCAGCCCTGGCACTGTCTACGAGGGCCCCTCTCTAGTGCCCCAATCATCTCTCCCTCCACAGAGCTGGCTGAAGCATGGAGGAGGAGGGGAGGACGTCATCCCAAAACCTGTGATCCTCCTGCTCAGCCCCTTAAAAGTGCTTCTTGGGTGGAATTTTAGCAAGGACTGTTCTTCAAGGCCCTTTGGCACAATGGCTCCTGCAGCATCTGCAGAGGTGCTACCAAACCCTCGCTTTAAATGAGTTCCGGGTTACATGCCTGTCCCCACAGCCCCCTGGCTGCATGTATAGAGTCACAGAACTGTACAGCAGGATGCCACCCCTACGGTCATCTAGTTCAACCCTCTGCAATGCAGGAATCCTGCCCACAGCCATTCTTGGGTGTGCTCGAACCACCAATGTTCTGGTTGATAGCCAGATGCACTGATCCACTGCACCACAGCAATGGTTTGGGAGTTTCCTGCGGTGTTAGGAGAGCCTGTTTCAGCATCATCAGCGAGGGGCAAACTCTTGGACTGGCTGCTCTGATGTAACCCAAATAGGCCCCCATGATGGCAGAGGAGCGCATTGCCTTTGTGCTCAGTTTGTGGGCTTCCAGGTTCCTTTTGGTGGTCACTGCTTAGGAACCAAGGCCTAGATGGACCTTGGAGGGCCCTTTTGACCCAGCAAGGTGAAGTGTGTCCTTCTGACGTCCTCCCACCCAATCCAGCCCTCCCACCACAACAAGCCAGGTGTACTTACACAAAGGGAGGACAAGAACCAAGGCTCCGAGACAGACTCCCAGGTGCATCCTTCTCCGTTTTCAGCTATCTCCTGGCTCTTGCTTAATTAGACTTCTCCCATCCAATTCATGCCACCTTGTTAACTCCTGTAAAGGGAAAGGGAAGATATGCTTTTGGGTGTCCTGGAATTGCTGAGTAGGAGTCTTGGCAAGTCTATCAGCAAAGAGAGACTGAAGACACTCTGAGTTTCCACTGCAACATCCTCGGAGCAGCTTGAAGTGTCTGCGACACACAAGCCCTGCCAGGAAGTGCAGAAGCGTAAAGGGCGGGTGGTGGTGGAGGAGCAGAGGCTGCCCTACTACAGCTTTCCTGACATGGAGCCCAAAAGGCTGCTGACTGTGGAGGAAATGGGGGACTTTAGGACAAGGACAGAACAGAAAGCAGCCCAAAGCGAACTCTGGCCCAAGGTCTCCTCTGAGGCTAGTGCAAGCCCTGCCTCAGTTTCCTCAAGTCATCCTGCTGCATTGTGCCAGAAATATTGGGACGTTGCAAACGACTCAGAGCAGACATAGTGAAATGTATGAACCCAAGCCAGCCTTTCCAATTAATTCCAGTGGGTCTCCTCTTGAGTAGGATTGCATCAGAGGCCACCCATTGAGTATCTGTGGGCTCTCCAGATACATGCCAATTTCCTCAATTGAGCTCCCATCAAACCACAGAGCCCTTGGACTCTGATTTATAGGAAGGCTTGTGAACAAGTAGGGATAGGAAGGCAGAGCACACAAAATGCTATCCTTGACCAATAGCTGCAATACCCTCCCTACCCCTGGGCCTGAGCCCTTTCCCCAAGAGACCCTTGGGGGGGGGAGTATTCCCTGTTACATGGCTGGAATTGTGACTGTAGGACCTGCCACTTCTGTGGCAATGGGAGATCCCCTTTTGACAGCCCCTTATAGGTTTTGGCACCCACTCTGTGGCAACGCCTCCCTGTTACCCATATTGTGTCCAGCTGTCAACCTTGCCGCCTGGGTTGGATGTTCCTTGCTCCCACCCCAAGGATTCTGCTGGGGACCTCCCTGCCCTGGGCTGAGCCCATCTGTTGCAGTAGCTGTTGGCCTCTGTGTGAGTTTGGAGTCCCTTAGCTGTGGCTGGATTGCATTTCTAATCCTGCGGGGCAATACCCGCTGCAAGGGATGTTGGGAGTTGTAGTCCAGCAGCAGAGCCTGTAATAGGGATGTTGCTGAGAGGGCTGCAGGAGGACCTCTGGTGGTGTGTGTGAACTTGCAAATAAAATAAAATAAAATAAAATAAGCAAAAAGCAAAACATAAGATAAAACTGTTCAAAGTGTGGGGTTTTTTTGCCAGGGTTTTTTTCTGGAAAAAGGTGGGGGAGCTCACCTCAAGGTTTGTTTATTTATTGCAGGTGTTATAGAAAAAACAGGGGGTTTGCCTTTTGCTTCCCAACTCCCCAAGGGACTGAGTCCATGATCTGTCAGAGATGAATGGATGGAGACAAGATCCACAGAAAGGCATATCTTTATTTTTTCTGTTGCAAGAGAGTTCCTTCCCCTCCTTACAAGAAGGTAGGAGAAACCCAGAACAATGGTGCGCAAGCCCCTATAAACTTTTGAAATTGCCCACCCTATAGCCCTAGAGACCACCCCCCAAAAATCATACGTACATCACAGAAGGACAGTGTAGCTGAAGAAATGTGCATGCACAGGAAATCTCATACCAAGAACAAACTTAGTTGGTCTCTAAGGTGCTACTGGAAGGAATTTTTTATTTTATTTTGTTATCACAGAAGGAGGCGGTCTCCAGCAGAAATTTGAGAGGATTGCTTCTCTCCTGCCAGGATTCCTGATAATGACTTACTTGATTGCCTTTGGCCATTCCTTTGAGATGGAAAATACTTTAGTTCCTGAATCTCTTATGCATATTGATAGTTTGCTCAGCTTAACAGACTGTATTTGCAGGGAAGTGTAAAAAGACAATTGGAAAGTCCAAAGACAATTGGAAAGCTTTGCCCATTTCCTTCCTCCTCGAATACTTGGGAGTGGAAGTGCAGCTGGCATGTTCAAGCAAGCTTCGTTGCAACACCTGTCTCCTCAGTGTAAATCTCTGCCAGCTTCCCTTATCATTTGTAAATTTAAAAACAAAATAGCACAGATTCTTTCTGGAAGTTTTAAACCAAGATGGGTTAAATGAATGCCACTTCTTCCCCTTTCCCTCTCCTCCCCCCATCTACTAATCAAGTAGTTTTAATAGTCTGAGGCACTTTCCTGTAGATCTCCCCAAATATGCCAATTTATTTCCCTTTACGTACTCAGCTGAAAAGAGGAATGGACATACACTTTTAGAATCCGCTTCTCAAAGTCTTCCTGGTTGGCACCATTTGAAAACTTTTAAACACTCATACACCGTACCAGCCTACATTTCTCTAATGAAAATAGGGACGTCCCATTCCATAACGTCCCCTTCTCCTTGTGCCCTCCATCTTTCCCAACATCAGGGTCTTTTCCAGGGAGTCTTCTCTTCTCATGAGGTGGCCAAAGTACTGGAGCCTCAACTTCAGGATCTGTCCTTCTAGTGAGCACTCAGGGCTGATTTCTTTGAGAATGGATAGGTTTGATCTTCTTGCAGTCCATGGGACTCTCAAGAGTCTTCTCCAGCACCATAATTCAAAAGCATCAATTCTTCGGCGATCAGCCTTCTTGATGATCCAGCTCTCACTTCCGTACATTACTACTGGGAAAACCATAGCTTTAACTATACGGACCTTTGTCGGCAAGGTGATGTCTTTGCTTTTTAAGATGCTGTCTAAGTTTGTCATTGCTTCCTCCTCTGGAAACCTCCCCTTCTCTTCCTAGAGCAAATAACCCTTTCAGCACTCCAGCCAAATTTCCTCCCAGCCAACAACCTCTCCGCCCACCTCCCCTTTTTTGCCTGACCACATCTGCTAGTTTCCCTTTGTGTTTCTCCCAGGAATTAGCGATAACTCTTTGCAGTGGTTGGACTTCCGGGAAAGATGGCGAATTAGGGGGAGCCATCTCTCCCAGGCCACCCAGGTCTGATCCAGACGCAGGAGTTCGGAACCACACCGAGGAGACCACAAACCGACGAGCTGGAGAAAAGGTGAAGCCTTCAAAGGCAGAAGGGGAGGTAGGAGAGCAGCTGAACGCCGGGAGAAGCGGGGAGGCAGCCCGGCCATGCGCACTGCTTTAGAGCAGACCCCGAAGCAAAACACTGGAGGACAGGAGAAGCGGGAAGATAATCCCCACGTTTCGCTCCGTCCCCGGATCTCCCCCTACCCCCGAAACAAATGGGAGACCCAGGTTCAGACCTGGGTCCCGACTTGCTAGCGATTCTAGCGGTCTAGCCGCATTTTGGAGAGAGGGACGCAGCGATTGCGCCACCGGAAAGCCGGGACCGCGAGGCGCTGCCTCCCTGAAACTATTGCTGTCGCTTTGACCCTCGGCCAGCTGGGCCCGCGGAGCCCGCTACCGAGCGTCGGGACCCCCCAAGCCCAGCCGGTGTGCTTTGGACTGGGTGAGCGCGGAGGAGACGGAGAATGGTGGCGCCCACGGAGGAGGCCTGAGCCGACAAAGGCTCCCTCCTGCGGACGCTACTGATCTGCAAGCCTCGTGAGTTCCCAGACGCGGTAAAAACCATCCTCAGGTTGGTGCGCTCCAACGGAGACTTTCAGAAATAAACAAACAGATAATTTTAAAAAATGTTTTCTTTAGGGGGCCATCTCCCTTTTGCTTTTAATCAATTTTACTTATTTTTACTCTATTCTTACGTTTATTATTTAATCCTTCCCCTTCCCCGCTTTAAAAATTTTTTAAAAAATATTACTACTACTATCATTGCTTCCTCCTCCCCCCCTTTTTCTTCTTTTCTTATTTATTTTATCACCATTAGCATTATTATTGCTATCAATATTTGAATTCCCCACCCTTCCCAGCAGCACACCAAGGAGACTGGAGAAAGATATGTTAGCTACGTAGCAGAATAAACCAGGACTCAGAGTCAGGGAGACCAAACAATGCTTTCAAACTTATTTAATTTTTTAACTTTCGCTCTCTCTCCCCCCCCCCCCATTCTTTTGGGTAGGTATATGTGTTTTTTATTTCACGTTTTAACTTGAATCTTTATTCTGATTTTTTTTATTTTTGACTTTAAATTTTTAACTTCACCTTCCATTTTTAAACTTAACTCTCTACCTTGATTTTTGACCTTCATCTTTAAATTCTTACCCTTATACTTTTTATTTGCACATCTTCATTTTTTCTTATTCCAGTATTTTCCACACACACACACACACACAATCCCCTACCACCACCCATCTCTTCCCCCCCTTTTCCTTCCCCCTGTACCAGAGCCATAGCTAGGGGGTGGGGAAGTGAGCCTCCGCCAGGGGCACAGGCGAGGGTTTGTGTGCAAAATCGGCTTAAAATATGTCCATAAATATAAATATCATTTATTGCATCATAAGAAAAGGTTTTTAATAGAGGGTGAATTGAATGGGTGGAGGAGAGGCAGAAAGAAAAGCTAATTTGTCCATAGCTAGGGGGCACAATCTGGACTGTTCTGCCAGGGGCGCAGGATCACCCAGCTACAGCTCTGCCCTGTACATTTTTACTTGTCTCTTGTATGCTTGCATGTTTGTCCTTCTGCCTGATTGATTGTCCTTGTTTGTCTGTCCATCGTTCTGCCACCACTCAGCCACTGTGGTCCGAGAGAAGCCCTTGAACCAACCAACGTGCTCCTGAGAGGTCAGCTGTCCTTAGGGAAGCAAGAGCGAAACAAGGGCATAGTGAAAGGAAAGAGGCTCACCAAAATCAACGATTGCAACATTTAATACCCACAGCCCAGATGCGCGACAGCGACTGCTGCTTAAGCCCAGAGCTCTGAATAAGCCACCCAACAGCAAAGCCAGAGAACCTCCCCCCGCCCCATAAACGTGAGGGGTACGTAAGGTGAAAGCAAGACACAACAGCAGGAGACCTGCAGCACCCCACCCCCACCGCCAAAAGCCACCACATGCAACCCGAAAGAGGGATCGACGGGAAAGCCAAAATGGCCACAACCAAGGGGGATACCGAAACCACAGAGACCGCCATGGCCCCAGGAAACAGTCACACAATACAACCACAACAGGACCCAGAAGACGTTGACCAGAAAGTTGAAGAAACCACCAAAGCAATGGCTAAACTGATTAAACAATTAGAAGAGATGTTGGCCAAGATCAGTACTCTTACAGGCAGCGTTACCGCCTTGGAGAGGAAGGACCAGATACAAGAAAAGCATTTAAAACAACTACGTAAAGAAAACAGGGAGCTGAAAAGCAAGCTAGCGGACCTTAAGAAACAACACTTATTTTAACAGTGGTTTCAAACTCTTCCGATGCAGCCTTGTGTTAGTGTGCTGTTTTCAATAGAATAAAATTTGCTAACTGTTTGTCTCTCTGTTTCGTCTGTGCAAACTCTTGGGGTGACCAGCTTGAGAAGGGCATCCGGGCCTCAACATCAAGCGACCATTGTGAGTGTCAGGGTTGCATGTGCGAATGGCAGGCTTCTGTGCGCACTGCGTGTTTCATACTAGCACGGAAGCAGTGCTGCCCTGTGCATGTGCATGCCTGGGTGCGGCAGTGGCTGTGGGGAGCCAGAACCAAGGGTTGGGGTTCCAAGTGCCAGCAGAGCAGCACAATGAAGTTCCTCCCCCTTTGTGGTGATATCCATGCAAAATGTGGGGTTTGCACTACAAAACTTTGGCACTGGTTTGAAGTGAATCAGACTATGTTGGGTTTTGGGGTGATACCTATGACCACCCCCAGTTTGAGCTTGGTTGCCGTAAAGCATGGGGTTTGCTCTGCAGAACACTACAAAACTTTGGCACTGCAAATTTTGGGGTTCACAATCAATGAAGCTGAGAGTGTGGCTGTGACACTCAGTTTCTCCTTGTGGGCTTCTTCCCCATCTGGTTAGCAGCTGTGAGAATAGGATGCTGAACTTTGGGGGCTCCCCTTTCGCCTGCTGCAACTGGTGCAGAATTATTCTGATTCCCCTATCAGCGACTTCATCTTGCCTTTGAATCCAGCTCATTTGGGATGTGTGCTTTCTTCTCTGTGGGAAAGGATCCACAGGACGAGAGAGGACAACCTGGGGAGGAGGGCAGAGGCAGAGAGGATATTAGATTATCTGGGGGAGGGGGGGTCAATAAGATCTCCCTGGGGAAAGCTCTCCCAGGAACCAAGTGACATCAATATAACATGAATGGAGGATATTTTGTTCCCAAGTAGTCTTGCTGCACACACTGCATGGTGATATTTAGAGGATATTTAGAGAATGTTTAGAAGGGAGTGCAGAACACTGAGGGCTCAGAAGTCCAGAGAAGTAGCTGATGCAGTTCTCTGAGCTGACTGCCCCATCCAGGTTGCGATGACTGACTCTGATGGCTGCTTCTCAGGCCAGACAAAGGGAAAACTAGCTCAAATGCAATCCATCCTTTTTCTGTCGGATCAGCTTTCAGCCAGACCAGAAAGCACAAAGTGCCTTTGTGGGGCCAGCCCAGCTCCCTCCCATCCTCCCATCACCAGAGTAGGAACCTGTTCAGTGATCCTCGCTGCATGTTGAGACCTGACCCCAGCTGTATGCCCTTCCCGCAGCCCCAGAGAAGGAGGCCTCACGGCATGCTCTGTTGCACTCTTGGAAGGCACAACGGCCCAGACTGGCAGGGAGTGGGGAAGGGCTTGCAGGCCAGGTGGGGGCTTTGCCCTAAACAACCCTGCTGTAGGCTGCTTCAGCCGCCCCTGTGCTCATGGTCATGTCACCTGTTATTTGGCCCTGGCCTAAGGTGCATAAGACACCAACAGGTCTCTGCTCCAGAACCTGCTTGCAAGGCTCATCACGGGAAGGGAGAGCCTCTGAGCATGCGTGAAATGCTTTCCCATCATCACTGCAAAGCCACAAACTAACTGCCTGCTCTCAGAGTACAGATAGTGATGGAAGGAAAGACCCTGTAACCCCCCACACATGCATGCTTCTTAGACTTCAGAGTTTGTCACTGTGAAGGCTTCCCTGTTGTCTTTGCCCACCCCGCCAGCAAAAATCTCCCTGCCTCTGTCTTTCATTTTGACATCTGCCCTGGAGCTCCTTGAAATCCTTATTCTTACTGATCACTTGCAACAAATCGTTTTAAATTCTTTATCCCAGCAGCATTAAGGTTGGATGGTCTTCACTAGGGCTGAGCTGAAATTCCTCAGAAGACATTTTTCTTCTGAGTACCATATTTTTTGCTCCATAAGACTCACCTTTTTCCTCCTAAAAAATAAGGGGAAATGTCTGTGCGTCTTATGGAGTGAATGTGTGGTCGATCGCTGGCTCCCTTTCTGACCCTGTCCCCTTGCCCAGGCCTCCATTGTTGAATGTTCTGCAGACGGAGGCTGTTTGTTTCCCCAGTGACATGTGACTGGCTGATTAGATTATCTGTCTGGAAACCATAGAAACGGCTCCCTTTCCTAAAGAAGCTGCAGAACTGTGAGTTGAACCCCATAAAACAGGATTTCCCCCTTTGCAAATATGCTCAACAACTTTGAGCTGATCCTCAAAAAAGGGGCTTTTCCCCTTTGCAAAAGAAGCTGCACAACTGTGAGCTGATTCCCCCCACCATGGGGCTTTCCCCCTTTCCTCCTCTAAAAACTAGGTGTGTCTTATGGTCAGGTGCATCTTACGACGCAAAAAATACGGTAAGTGCCCAAGATCTATTTTCCCACTCACACCCTTAGAAAAAAGGCAGCCACTTTTCAGAATGTTCACATATTTTCCACCATCCCTCTGCCCTGGAACAAGGTTTGATCTGGGGCACATTAAACTAAGAAGTCCCAAATGCTGCAACTTTCACTGCCATTTCTCTCTCTCTCTCTCTCTCTCTCTCTGAAGAAATTCAGGGAAATGGTAACTCCTATGAGTAAGAGGAAACATGATAAGGTGTGTTGCAATTATGGATAGTATGGAGAAAGTGGTCAGAGATTCCCCCCTCTCCATCTCATAACATTAGAACGTCAGGACAGAAAAAATAAAGGACTTCATGCCAGGCACAGTTAAACTATGGAACTCTTTCCCTGGGTGGCTTTAAAAGAGGAGTAGACAAATTCATGGAGGATAAGGATACCAATGGCTACTAGCCAGGATGCATCATGCCTCTGAATACCAGTTGCTGGAAAACACAGGAGGGGAAAGTGCTGTTGCACTCAAGTCCTGCTTGTGAGCTTCCCATAATGGGCATCTGGTTGGCCACTGTGAGAACAGGATGCTTGACTGGATGGGCCGCTGCCTTGATCCCACAGCTGGGCTCTTATGTTCTCCCAGTTCCTCTGACCACAAACAGGGTGGAGAACTTTGCAAGGCCGTTTACACAGAGCACCAGCATTAGCCTTTCCTTCTGCCATGACTTGAAGTGGCCTGCCTGCTCCTGGTCTGATCATCACTGCAGTTAAGCACCCCCTGCTCAGCTGTGGAGGAACTGAAGTTAGCAGAAAGAGGGAGCTCCTGTGCATGCAGAGAGGGCCAAGCCTCCCCTGACTAATCACAACCAGCCCTACACATTGAGGAGTGCTACGTGCAGTCAAGCTACAGCCCCAGTTTCTCTCTGGAAACCACTGCCTGCCCCAGGGAAGTCAGGGTGGAGGCAGCCTCAGCTGTAGCAGCAACAAGACTGGGAGAGGCTTCCTGGTTTGGCCTGTGGGAGGGAGAGGGGAGGGGGGGAGGAGAAGCAGAGAGTCCTCTTGGCTCCACCTTGTTTAGTCCCGCGCCAGAAGGGCACCTGAGAGGAGTGGCTGTACTCTGCTGCAGCAGTCTGCCTCCTCTCCACTGTCCCAGCGGCTGGCACTGCCTGTGGAGTGTGGACATGGCACCTTGTTCCCAGGGGCTGCCTGGCCCCAGCTGGCTGGTCCCAGCTGCCTGGCCCCTGCTGCTAGGTAAGGACTACAGCCCTGCTCTTCTTGCCCTTTGCTTGTCAGTCCCTGCCCTGGGCTCTGCTCTTAGGGGCAAGAGCTCCAAAGCAAGCTGGCCGGCCGGCAAGCCAGCCACTTTCTAGGCTGTGCGGACAGTGGGGAGCTCACAGGCGCTCTTGGACAAACAGGTTTGAGGTGTCTTCTGGGCACAGAGAAAGAGAGAGACTCTCCTCCACTGCCATTTCCTTGGCCTCCTATGGGAATGACCAGGTGGGGGTGCCCAGCAGAGGGCCCAGGGCCAAGAGGGGAAGGCCAGTAGTGGTCTCATTCTGTTCAGGCCAGCTGGGCTGCTATTGCTTGCCTGTACCTGCACAATGTGGCCTCAACTCTGTTTTTCTCCAGCTGTCAAACTCCAGCTGATTGTGGACGGTTTACCCTGGTGTGATTGAACAGGGGCTGCTGTGAAAATATTGTCCTGAGCTCCTGTTTATTCTGTGTGTATTTTTTCCTCTCCTGCCAACCTTCCCCTCCCTCTGGAGGGCTCTGCCAAAAAGAAGGAATGTTTGTGCTCTGCTCAGCTGAGAGATAAAGGGAGGCCAATGCGGGAATGTGGGATCAGTTTCCTCTCCCGCAAGGGCTTGGCTTCTCTGGAGACCCTCCTTCCCTCCCTTGAGAAAACAGACATCCACACCTTTCCCTAATGTAGCACTTTTAACAAGAGACCTTTCCCCTTTTCCGTGCCGGAAATCGAGGTCAGAAGGTAGCAGCCTTTTATGCAAGACCAGCCTGGCAATGCCTGTGTCCTAGCATGCCCAAGCCCAGCGCTCTACCCGTTGCATCACACAGCCACAGAGTTCATTCGCTGTGGACACAGAATCAACTCACGTGTTTTGTAAGCCGGATGTAGGAATCAAGCATTTCTATCGTAAGGAGTTACCCTACCATGAATCACTTAGAGGAGAAGCAGAGCCAAGGTCTTGGCAGAAGTTTCTTCCTTCTTCTGCAGAGGCAGCTCTTGGCTTTTCCTCCAACCTGACGAGGGTGGTGGTGGTAGCCTAGGGATTTATGGATCAGGTGGTCCAGCTGCTGCCCAAGGGCAGAGAGACCACTTTGGGGACCTTGCCACCTTCCACCCATGAGTACTGGCTTTGCCCAACTTGTGTCCTCAATATTCTAAAAGAGAGCCGCATTATTTATTTTACTGTTTTATTTTGTGCATCGATATCCTGCCTTTGTTGCTTCATGGTCAATGGGAAGGGAGTGGTGATTCCCAGGTGACCTTTCACCTGTGCCCTAAGCAGATACAGAGTGCCCTAGCATCCAAACAGAGGCTGCAACCTTTGGCATCTGGGCAAGGGCAGAGACCCTTTCCCTGAAGATTGAAATTAAGGAGCTTCTCAGGATGAGCAGGAGAAACAGATGGGCAGCTAGCAGCCCAGGGACTAACACAAGCCAGCTTTGGGGGAGTTTAGATATGGGAATCCAAAGTCTCCAAAGTCATTGCTCAGTTTTATTTACTTAATTAATGAATTGCTTTCCCTAAAACATCCCCATGTGAGTTAACAATAAAAATAACAACAATGAAAACATAGATACAATCTCTTGGAAAAGGAACTTATTCCCTAGGCACCAAAAAATCAGTAAATATGGTGCCTGTCTGTTATGTACAGGAGAGGTTTCCAAAGAGTAGGTGCTACACTGGAGGAAGAAACTCATTTTATTTTGGGGTAGCCTTTTCTGCCTGACAGCTGCAGGCAGGAGAGATCAAAGTCCCCCCCCCCCATGCTTACAGTGTGTAGCAGGAGCCCATCTTCTTCAGGAGCTGAAGCCAGGCAGGGCACTGAGCCCAGCTATCTTGCCATCTTTCCAGGCAGTTGAGAAGCCCACCCCTTCCAGCCAGGCCCAAACCCACCAAAAGGGCAGGGTGTCACCCCAGGCTGCTCAAAAATCATCCCAAGGAAGGTTTAGCCAGGGCATCACCAACCTTCTCTCTTGGCTCTGGGGGATTATTGATGCTAAGCTGGAATGCTGACACGTGTCTCTGTGTGTGTGTGTTGTGTGTGTGTGTGTCCTGTAGGGGCTCATTTTCTATGCTTCTTTTCCCTCCAGTGCTATGGCCTGTGTCAGCTGTGGACATTTACACCCCTAAGTCCTTGGAAGTCCTGAATGGGACACAAGTGCGCTTGAAATGCACCTTCCGCAGCTATGCCACAGTCGGGTCAAAGTTGACAGTGTCCTGGCACTTCCAGCCCGAGGAACCTGGCAGTTCTGAGTCTGTAAGTTCATCTCTGCAGCCTTTTTGTGGAATGTGACCTAGGCTCTTCCCCAGCATTGTGGCCCCAGTTTGGTGCTTGGGCCTCCAGAGGATCCTGAGCAGCTGGTATACATACCTCCCTGTGAAGCTGGGAGTTTTGCAGCCCGGTCTCTAAAATCCTCTCGCCACCTGCCTATACCCATGTCCAATATGCTCTGAATAAGCACCCTGCACCCCCGTGGAGCAAAGGGGAGTGGGTGTCACCTTGTACCATGGCTATGAGGCTCTAGAGACCAATCACGCCCAATAAAGCAGGGCTTGTAGGTGGCTCTTGCTGATCAAATATTTACAGATCCTAAAAACGGCTTGTACTATAATGTCTCTGCTCTGAATAGCTGCAGTTGACATCCATGCAACGGACACTAGTCCCTGATGGGAAGATGGTTCAGATCCCTCTTTGGAGATCGGCTTAATCAAGGGCAGCTCACCACTGTTGGCAGGGCTGGCCTAAGGCAGAGAGCTAAAAAGGTGTTCAACCTCCCTAGCCAGAACCTGCACTTTAAAAAGTCTTGCTGTACCACTCAGACACAAATCCTCTCCCACTCTTAGTGCTGCCTGAAGGAGGTTGCTTCAGTCTGCTGCACGACCGGGCCATTCCCAGGGAGTATATTCATTTAGACAGAAAACCTCCTGCTCCTCCAGGCCATTTTCAGTTTCAAAATATCCTGCAGAAGTGAGAGGTGCTATCCACAGAGGACCGAGGTCACTGAAAAGTGGCTGTCATTTACCACCAGCAGTGGCAGGAGGCATGATAGCTGGGCTTCTCCTTGCAACTTCCTAGGTTTTCTACTACAGTGACGAGCCTTACCCACCAAAATTAGGCCGCTTCAAAGGCAGAGTCACATGGGATGGCAACATCCACAGGAACGACGGCTCCATTATCCTTTGGGACACCAAGCCCAGTGACAACGGGACCTTCCAGTGCCACGTGAGGAACCCGCCAGATGTGGACGGTCCGACTGGCGAGATCCAGCTACGAGTGGTGATGAAAGGTTTGTGACTTCGGGGGGAGGGTGCAGGTGGGTTTGCTGGGGGAGAGAGGGGCTGCTCAGTCACCAGTGCTGCTGGGGTACGGGGGGCCACTGTCTCCCTCTTCCACACCCAACGTGCCTTTCATCCCTGCACAGTGACTTTCTCAGAGATCCACATCCTAGCATTCGTCATTGGCGCTGTCTGTTTTCTGATGATTGTCATCGTTGTCGTGGTTGTCATCTGCCGCTTCCGGAAAAGAAGGCATGGAGATATGGAGTCAGAGGTGGAGGAGACAGAACTGTAAGTGTGTGTGTGTGTGTGTGTGTGTGTGTGTGTGTAGGGAAGTTGGCTAGAGGCAATTTGCCTGGCCTTGTGGGAACCACAACTGGTCTCTTGGCCGTCACAGAAAATGGACACCAACTGTTCACTGATACAGGTAAATCACTCTCTTCAAAGAAAAAGATGAAGGTGACCACACAGCCTTGAGAGACAGAGCAAGGGATGGTTTGGGGCTGGGATCAGTAAGTCATGGCTGCAACAAGGAACCGGGAGTGCCAGAATTCACTTACCTGGATCCTATGAAGCTTTAATGGGTCACAGGCGAGTGCCAATGGGCTGGGTTGTTGACAGGCTCTGGTGAACCAGAGAAGTTAAAATGAAAAAGGCCGAGTCTCTGCACGTGGCAGAATGAAGTGGGCTGAGGTGGGAGACCATGGAAGCATCCAGCTGATATTCATCACTTCTAAACAGACTGCATTTTAAAAACTCCTAAACATCTTAGGATCCAAACTCCTGAAGGGGTGACTCTTCTCATACAAGTCTGCCTGTGTCTTGAGTTCTTCAGCCAAAACCTTCACTCAGGTGTCTCCTTTATTTGGTACTCAACAATGAAAGAAAAGGCTCTTTCAGTGGTGGCTTCCCAGCTGGGGAGCATCCTTCCAAGAGAGGCTCACCTGGTGCCAACACTGAAATCTTTTCAGCCCCAGGCAAAAGTATTTGCTGTAAATTAGTTTTATGAACTGTATTTATTGCTTTATGGTTGAAATGATTATTGATTGCATACCACCCAAATTCCCAAAAGGATGAAAAGCTGTATAAATATGTTTTGTAACAGATAAATAAAACCTCCCTGCCAATGGAAGTTTAGCCCACTTGGGGAGAAAAATTCTTCTGCACTCCACTCACAGCTGTGCTAGTTTTCCATCGCAAGCAGTTTTCATTGTAGGGCCATTCAAAGTTGGGACCCACACCCTGCAGCTACAGTTTTCAGTGTGGTGCAGACCATTCTGCTATCTCATTCTTCTGCTACGTCTACAAGGTGAAGGAAATTCATTGCAAAACATTTTGATGACTTTGTGTTGAAGTAGAGGAAAAGTAAGGCCAGAAACTGAACTGAGTTGCTCCACAACTGCCTGCAAGTGGGGCACATTTGCTGTGTTACTAGCACAGACTTGTGACCTACACAGTGAGCGCTGCACCGAGTAGATCAGGACAGTGACTTAGGCAGGACCCAGGACAGCTGAGCTTCACTAGCTTCTAGGTTGGGGTTGGACCTCCTGCTGCTCCCCGCTGCCTCCCAAATCCAGGAGGGACTCCTGCCTTTCATTTTACACAACAGATTCTTTTTTCCTCCCTGACCCCGAGGCCAGAGAACTTGGCTGGCTTCCTAACTACTGCCTTTGTTGCATTTGATAACAGGCCAGAGAAGGAGAATTTGAAAGAGACAGAGAAGCACCTGCTGGAAGAGGGAGCCTAATGTGCCCGGTAGGTACCTTTGGCATTGCCCCTTTCTCCGTCACGAAGTGGGTGGTAGAGTCCAAGGTGGGTCAGCAGAAGCCCAGCGGAAGGTGTCTCCATCTAGCCATTCTGAATGTTTGGGGAAAGGGCCACAGCTCAGTAGCAGAGCACCTGCTTTGCAAGCACAAGGTCCCAGTTCAATCCCTAGCACAATTTCCTGGTGGGACTGGAAAAAGACCCCTTGTCTGAACCCCTGGAGAGCTGCAACTAGCCAGTGCAAGCAGCATTTAGCTAGATGAGACCAATGCTCTGACTCAGGCAGCGTCCTATGTTCCCCTATCCCTGCAAGAAAGAGCACTTATAGGAGCTTTTAAATAAGAACTAGTGCTTGAGTTTGGCTTTTTCCTTTTTCCTCCACTCCCCTTTTCCTTTAGTGTTGTGCCATTTTTATTCTAAACCCGAGGGTTTTATTACTTATGACTGATCATTGTAAACAACTCTGGTAGCATTTCTTTGGCTGAATGGCAAGATCCAAATACTTTAAATGAATAAAATAAAACTGGAGGGAGCCGAGAACATTGTCACATACCTTGTGGATAGAGGAATTGAAACCTGTTTATGCACCTTGTTGGCACACCCCTGCAGTGTTGCCCTTGCTGGCCTAAGTTGAACCCATTGCCCTTTCCAGTATTTCCTTCAGGCTCAGGGACGAAGCCTAAGAGTAACCTGTCTACCTGTCTGTTCTCCTCACAGGTCAACTGCCCACCCCCATAGGAGCTGGAGGCTGGTTCTTCAGAGTTCTGGATCAGAGGTGCCGGATGCCACAAGACAGCTGTGCCTGATCCCCTTGCCTTAGAGAAGTTCATCATCATTGCTATCTTCAAAGGCCCTCTGAGGCTGCAGCTCTTGGTGGAAAGACCTTAAGGCTTGGCCTATAGCAGAGTTTGGTGGTTCCTAGTGATGCTATAGTGTGTGTGTGGGGGGGGGGTCATGGATGGGTCCCCAGCCCCGGCCTGGTGCATATCTGTGGGGAATTATTCCAACCAAATTACGGACGGGGGGGAGGGCTCCATGTACAACTGTCAGAAAAGGCAAAGACTCCAACACACAGCCTCTTTCTCAACTAGGACTATGCCACTCTTGCACAAATACAGTCCAACTTTCTAAGTTTCTGGGGAGCTCAGCCTGGCTAGACTCCTGAGGCTTAAAGGATAATAATAATAATAATAATAATAATAATAATAATAATAATAATAATAAATTATTTGTACACATAGGAGAAGCCCTCCCTACTCCTCCACAGCTAATTTTGCTGTTAAGCAAAGTATAGAACCGTAGAGTTGGAAAGGACCATCAGTCCAACCTCCTGCAATGCAGGAATCATTTTGCCCAAGGTGGGGCTCAAACCCGCAACCCTGAGATTCTCCTGCTCTGCCAGCTGAGGTGTTGCTCAGAGTCACAGCCCACAGTGCTCCAATCATCCTATAACCAGCAGTTCAGTATCCACAGTAGCTCCAATATCTGTAGGGTTGGTCAACATTTTGAGCCCAGGAAGAAAGAAGCTGTTGATGGGTGGGGCCTCTGGGTTTCTGTTTCTTCACAGTCAGTGAGCCATCACCACCCCTTTCCCTGCCCACACTGCTCCCCATGCACAAGCCAGGATTCTCTTCCTCCTCCTGGATTTCTTCAGCCACTGTAGTATCTGGAGATGCAAACGGACTTGTCCAAATGCTGCGACAAACCCCTCCTCCCGCAGAACTTGCACCCAGGGCCATTTGCAATTCAACAGCTTTCAGGGCTGGGGGTTTTTCAGGAAGCCTCAGCCAGCCCCTCTCTGCGCTGTATATTTATTGTTCAGAAACTGCCTTTCAGCGCTCTAAACCAGGCCAGTTCAGCCCCGCTTGCCCCACTATTTGGGGAGGGGGCGAGGTCACATCTGTAGAGCCCCTTCCCCCTCTGCTAGAGGACATGCGGCACGCTCCTCCCCCCGCCAGCCGGCCTTGCGGGGGCGCAGGGGGTCGTCCTGGGCCCCCGAGTCAACTGCCAAGCGTGCCCGGTCTGCTTCTGGATATGGAAAGTGGTCGGGGGAGGGGGCACCTTGGGGGGACACGTTTGTCCTTTGCCTGCCCGGCTCTGGAGTTTAGTTGTGCTTAAGAGTCTGGTTACGCATTTGTATGTAAATAAGATGTATTTCACAATAAAAACCGTAGACCTTTGAAAGTCAAGCGAACTTTGAGCCTGTTTTGTACGCTTTTTTCCGGCTTCTCATGCAGAAGCCGGCCAGCCGGGAGGCCCCTCTTCCCGCAGCAAGGTCTCAGCAGAGGGAGGCAACGCGGGCCGGCAGCGCTCTAAAGACAGAGGTGGCCTGGCGGCGGCGGCGGCAGCAACCACAACATCACTATTCCGTATCCCGCTTGTGAAACCGGTGACGCCGCAGAGCGCTTAGATGACTCAGTCGCGACTCGCGTCTTTTCGGCGCCTCTGAGCATGTGCAGAGTGCCGGCTGCTGGGCAGGGAGTGTCTCTGGGCGGCCATTTTGAGCCTCTCCCCTCCCTTTCCGGCCTCACCTGGGCGGACAGGTGTCGTCTGAGGAAGTGGCGAGGAAAATGGGGCTCTCGCGGAAGAAGCCTGGCGGTGGGGTGCTCCTGCTTCTGTGGGGTGAGAGAGGGGCGGAGGCGGGAGCGGGGCCCTTCCCTTCCCTTCCCTCCTGCAGGCACCTAGCACTGTCCTGGATCTCGGGTTCGGCTTTGGTCTTGTGGCCGACGCGACCGAGAACAGCCGCCCGGGCCTGGTGCCAAACAGCGAGAAGCGCAGCCAGGTCTCCTCCGGAGCAAGTCGACTCGGGGCCCAACTGGCTCCCTGCCTGTCGGCGGTACGGGTTCAAGAGAGACATTGGGGTGCGGCGAGGGCTCCCTTGGTGGTTTCCAGCCGGGAACGAATCGGGGCCAGAAGCCTCGCGCGTCGCGCCCCTTTGCCTGCTGCCCAGGGAAGAGGCGCACGGCCAGCCCGGCTAAGGGAATTTTCTACCCGGAGACGCGACTCCGCCAAGTGGGCCCTCCCGGCTCCTGTGGGGATGGTGGACCACGAGACTGAGCTACCTTGCGGGTTGTTGTCATGAGAGCAGCTGGCCTAGGTCCTCGAATTGTGCTGAACAGGGGGAAAAGCCAAACAATGCCCAGAAGTCGTTGTGGTAGGCTGAAAGAATCACTGGTGGGTTGTGTTGAGTGCTTTTCTTACTCCAAGTAGACCCATTGAAATGAGTGACCCATTGAATAAAATTAGATCTACAGCACTGGATACAGTGCAAAATAAAAATCTGTCCCAACAAGAAAAAAATGGGAATTCCCCTCTGAGGTGGAGTCTATAAAGCACTGAGACTGGCACTTCTGATGGAACCTACACCAATCCTAGACCCCAGACTAAATGCTTACGTCCTGCCTCTGGGGCCAGTGTTAGACATTGTGCTGCCATAGGCAAAGTATAACCCCCTCTTCCGCTTCCAGAGGACAGCAGCCTTTTTTGGGGGGGGAGAGACTATGGGGGGCACAGCACCATCCTTCCAATACATTGCTACTGCTCCCCTGTGTCATCCGCTCAAGGCAGTTTCTTCCTTTTGCCTAATGATGGGGCCCCTTCTCGCCACCTGCTGGTAGTTGCTATGTCTGGAGGCTGCAGAGCACCAGAAGGTGCTGGTTTTTGGGAGTCCTTTGTGGCTGGTTCTCTTGAGTTCCTGATTTCTGCCTGGCCAAGGGAAAAAAACGGTGGGCGGTTCCTTTGCTGAGCTAAGCACTTCCTGCAAAGTGGGTCTGGCAGAAGAGGGAGCAGCAGGAACTCTTCCTGTCAACACCTCTGCGCTCCTTCTCAGGTGACTAACCCATCTCTTGGGGTTATATTTTGCAGCAGCCCTTGCCAGAGTCCACTCCCTGGAGATCCAGGCTGACTCAGACGTCCAGGCCTTTGTGGGTGAAGCCGTGATCCTGAAGTGCTGGTTCAAGTCCTCCTTCCCAGTCACAGAGAAGCTCACCATCGATTGGACATACCGACCTCTTGCAGGGGGCAGTTTGGAGCCGGTGAGTGGTGCTTTCTCTGTCTTCCCGCTCGCTCTTGGCAGAGTGGCACACGTGCCTGCCACTTCTCCTGCTGTGGTGGGTGCCACTGGTGCACAAGGTGTATATGGTGGCAGGTGCGCAGCAGAGCCTTTATCTTGCTGCTCTGGGGTTGCCAATCGAATGGCTTTCAGTATCCCTGAGATCATCATCCTTCCTGCAGAAGCATGAGCCTACCTTGCTGGAATGTTGCCGTGGATCTCTGCAGTGAGATTGGCTCATGAAAGGCCGTGAGCCATTGGCTCTTGGCTGTCATGGGACGTGGTGCTCACCATCTCTATTATTATTATTTTTTTAAAAAATATTTTTTATTTGATTTTACAAGTGTAGAATTATAACAATACAAAATACATATCCATATATAGAGACTTCTCCGAATCTCTGGACTTCCCACCTTCCCCTCCATGGGTCCAATTGTCGACCTTTTTGACTGCATATTGTTCCATAATTCATATTTTATATCACTCCATTTTGTCCATAGTATCTGCTACATTACAAGTGTTATTGCAATCCTGCTAATGTTTTCATCAGCTTACAGTGGTCTCCCAGATAAATTATATTCCCCCCCCCCATTCTTTATTAAAGTTTTCACCTCGGTTCCTGAGGTTTCTGGTCAGTTTTGCCATTTTGGCATAGTCCTACAGCTTAGTTTGACATTCTTCTCTGGTAGGGACTTTGTCTTCTTTCCATCTCTGGGCTAGTAGCATCCATGTGGCTGTCAGTGCTCACCATCTCTAAACTCCTCTAGATCTTCCATTACCAGTCAGATGCCTATCCAGCTAAGAAGGGCACTTTCCGTGACCGGGTATCCTGGGCTGGAAACGTGGCCAAGCAGGATGCTTCCATTAGGATCAACAACCCAACAATGGATGACAATGGGACGTTCACCTGCGCTGTGAAAAATCCGCCTGATGTGCATCATAACATCCCCCAGACTATGCTGACTGTCACTCAGAGAGGTAAGGCAATGTTTCTAGTCTCTGTGGCCATGGTGGTTCTGCGTCCCCGGCTCTCCCAAGCCTTTCCTGTCAAGAGCATTAAAATCCTGTTGCTGTTTCCTGAAAATCCCAGCCTCTTAGTACCATCTCCCCCCTGCCATCCTCCACCAGTTGCATTTTCTAGCACACACTGCTTCAGGAAAATGGTAGGACAGGCCCTCATTCTACCCTGGCGGTTGCTGGGATTGAGCGTCACATCTGCTCACTTCCTGCCTTAGTCCCCAGAGGCTGGTGAGTACCAAGTGAAAAGAGAAGGGGTGGGGCTCACTCACTGTATCTGTGTGAGCCTGCAAGTAGGACCTGGTTTTTTTTTGCCATGGTGAGAGGCAAGTTCTTTGGGGTGTTTTTTCCCTTTCCCCCTTTTGGAGATTGCAAAGCCTGCTAGGCCTACAGGGAACCAGAAATTTATTCTGAGTCGTTTTTATTTTAATGTAGAACCATGGCTAAGGACATAGGCTGCCACCTCAGTTTTATTTGGACTGGTGTCAAAGTGAAGTACCCATTGCTGAAGAAGAATGGCCTGATGTGACCAAGAAACAAATAACTCAAGACAAAAGCAACATACCTAAAACAAAGAACTTTAATGACATATAGAAGTTCAGAGTCTGTGTTTCTCTGATTGCTTTCTCATTTCTATGATTGGTACTTGCAATTAGTTCATGCTAATTACAGTGGACCCTCAGGTTACGTTACCTTTGGGTAATGTAACTTTTGGGTTGCAAATGTGGCAAACCTGGAAGTGTATACTTCCGGGTTTGGCCGCGTGCACATGTGCAGAAGCAGCACCTCTGCTTATGAAATTTTTGGGGTGCGCACGGACCCCCGGAACAAATTAAATTCATATGGTGAATTTAAAACACTCATAAGTTTATTCTTGTAATCCTGCTTTAATTTTCATCATAAGCAATTTGCTTTATTTTCTGTAAGTTACTTCTTTCTCCTTAAATTCTGTAATACTATTAAGCTTTAATAAGCCGATGGATTTGTTCCAGTCACAAAACTGAGTCTGCTGCGGATATGCCAAGTTAAGCTTTCATGTTTCAGCTGAAAAATTCAAACCCTAATGGGAAGACTCAGTTAGCATTTGTGCACTGGTCAGGAATTAGCATGGTATGTGCTTACCTCCCATCTTCTGTTCTGGGGACTGGCTGTGACGCCTCCTTAATTCAGCATTTTGCCTTCTTTTCTCACGTGGGTTGGAAACTCAGTTGTGGTTTGATCTTCTTGGGTGTTCCCCTTGGAGCCTGTGTTCCCCAGAGGCCCAGCCTGCCCTTCTGGTGTGCATGTGGCCTGATTCCTGCCTCTTTCTCCAGGGGCCTCCTTCCAGCTGACGTCAGCTGGGCTTCTCTCCATCCTGGTCTTCCTCCCCTCAGCCATTGTGGTGGCCTTGCTCCTGGTTCGAATGGGCAAGAAGCTCGGGGTGCTGAAAAGCAAGAAGAAGTGCAGCTACAAGAAGTCCTCCATTGAAGTCTCCGAAGAGTGAGTACTTTGTGTTCTGTGCTTAACCAGGGAGAAGCAGGGAGAAGTAGCATTTGGGGAGGGGAGGGCTGCCCTGAGGGTTCTTGTTGGGCTCCCTGGGCTTGTACTCAAGGTCACTTAGTGGAGATAAATGACACCACCCCATACAACCCTCACCATGCCCATGTTCTCAGACCAAGGGGAATATAATGAGCAGAATATGTGGTTATTGTGGAGCAGCTGATTCAGACTGTGAACCCTCCATAGGGCACCAGCAGGTGTTTTGATAATTGACAATCCACTGCACTTGGTGCCTCAAAGGCATGTCCCGCCTACTGTCAGCTCCTGCATAAATCTTGGGAGCTTGGTGGACTGCTGCTGTTGGTCCACCTGAGGAGCAGGTGGTGGTGGACTCGCCTTCATTGGAGGTTTTTAAACAGAGGTTGGGTGGCCTTCTGTCAGGGATCCTGTGATTCCTGCATTGCAGGGGGTTGAACTAGATGGCCTTTGGGGGTCCCTTCCAACTCCACAATTCTATGAACAGCAGTCCCATGGAAGCTTTGTGGCAGATGCAGGGGGCCGGGTAGGGTGAGTCTGGTCAAGCTTCACCAGTGAGGAGCTGCTTGTCAGGATAACTGGGTTTCTTTTGGAGGGGATGGGCAGAGGTAGAGCAAGCTGACTGGCACAGGTGTGCAAATGGCTGCCCTGGGGGTTTTGAGGGGGGGTGGGTGCCAGGCAGGCAAAGGAGTGTTGACACATGCTGGACTCATCTCCTCTGTGCTCTTCCTGTAGACCTGAGCAACCTAAGTGCAAGGAGAGGCTGGCCGCCTGGTGTCTGCGATGTCTGGTAAGCAAAAGTGCCATTCTTACACACAGCCAGTTTGACGCTGGCAAGATAGCAGGGAGGGCAAAGTATCTTGGGCCTGCTATCAAATTCCCATTCATGCCTGACCCAATCCAGAGGCCAAGATTGAAGTCTTCTACCTTTGCCGCTGTAGGTGTCAGAAGGGTGGAGCCATTTGTGAACAGGGCTGGCCTGGGGTAGTGGGTTGGGGGGCATAGGAACAAACCCACTCACAGCTACCACCCATTGTTTCCATTTGCCCTTCAGTCATGAGAAGTAGGGTGGAGGCATGCTAGTCATCTGGCCCTGGAGAACCCCCCTCTTTCCCTCCTGCCATTGCTAGCAGGTGCACCATTTTGGGCAGGGGCTGCAAGGGGGATAGGAGAGCTAAGTGAGCACCATTTCCTGTTATAGCTGGCGTCCAGGGTGGGGGTATACAACAGCTTCATCTGAAGTACCCTCCCCCCTTCCATAGGGCTGGCCCTGCCATTAGGCTTGAGTGAAGTAGCTGGCTGAGGCAAATGATTTAGAGCAGGGCTTCCCACACTTGGGTCTCCAGCTGTTTTTGGACTACATTTCCTATCAATCCTGACCACTGGGATAATGGGAGTTGTAGTCCAAAAACAGCTGGAGACCCAGGTTTGGGAAACCCTGGTTTAGGGTCTTGTGAAAGGGCAACAAATGGGCTGTCAATTAATCCATTATTGTATTTTTAGTCCCAGGGAGAGGCACTTTCAGGTATACCAAAATGACTTACTATATGTACCTTGACATAGGGAGGGGACATTTACTGTTCCACGTCAGGTAGCAAAACGTCTTTTAGTGCCAGTCCTGTTTGTCAATGAAGCAAAGACCAAACATTGGATGGGTGGGAGAGTTGGCTGTCCCTTTTGTTTCTACAAAATCGAAAATTCTTTCTAGTAGCACCTTAGAGACCAACTGAGTTTGTTCCTGGTATGAGCTTTCGTGTGCATGCACACTTCTTCAGATACACTGAAACAGAAGTCACCAGATCCTTAAATATAGTGGGGGAGTGGGGAGGGTTTTGTTTCTGAACAGGATGGTTTCTGATGGTTTTGTTTCTGAACAGGAATGTTTGTGTGGTTGGCTTTACTACTTGATAATGTTGTGAAGTCCACAATTGCACATGCAGGCTGCAGGCTCATGGGCTTGAGCTGCTGAGGATTTTGGCACCCCTTTGCTGGTGTTCAGCCAGAGTATGCAAGGACGTTGTCAGCAAGAGTACAAAATAAGACTGGGTTGAAGGATCCTGCTGGTTACACAAGGAAGTGGCATTGCAAGTGTGTGCCCTGGTCTAAGAGTCTGGCACAGTTGTCCATGAATCTAGCATTGTGTCTCAGTCCATTTCCCACAGTGGTCTCATCCTCAAATGGAGGTTTCCCAAGAAGACCAGGGTGTACACTCTGGGCCTGTGTGTGTGTGTGAGAGAGAGAGAACAGGAGGTAGAATCTAAATGAGCTTCCTTGCAGACATTTCCAGATCTGGGTTGTTTAGCACAAAATCCTCCAACTCATTTCCCCAGCAGTAAATGTTTGCCAGGTGGGGCATTTGGGGGTGGGTCTTGTTGGCCCTGTTGCTTGACCTTTTCTTCTTGCATTCTGTTCAGGATTCAGATGATGAGGATCCTTACTGACTTGAGGACAAAGATACTTTTTCTGAATGTCATCCGAAGGCCAATAGGATACATCCCAGTGATTCTTCAATGAATGGAACTTTGGCGCTGGACTTCATGGTGTCAGGAGGGCTCTGATGGTGTATGTGGGATCAGGTTCTACCTCGTGTTGGGGATCATCAAGATGTTACAGCTTCTCATTGGTTGGTGTGGCTGTTCCCCAGTTTCTCTGGATGGAGAAAGGAGCCTGTGGGGAGTATAGCTGTCTGTTTGGACTGTTGGGTTCTGGGTAAGATGACTTGTGCTGATGGACACTCTTGAGCTGCTGCTTCTCCACACACTGCGTTGAACTCAGCCACCCTTTAGCACTTGACTCATGAAGGTATTACTTGGTCGTCCTCCTCCTTGCCATATTTTTGCACAAAACTCCTGTCTATTTTCAATTCCCGCAGCAGCAGCAAGAACAAAATGCATGGAAATGGTGTGGGCACCTTGTGTCTGGTGGCCAGTTACCACTGGCGTGGAGAAAGGGCTGGGCTATATTTGAAGCAGGCAAATGTTATCACCTGCAGTGGCTTGGAGAGAGTTGGGCAAGTATTCCATGGCTCAAGGGACCAGCGAGGTTCACTGTGCTTTTCTTTCCAGGGAGAGAGAAGGGCCACTGTGTGATCTTCTCCTTTGGCTGCTGCCCTTGGCTGCTGGTTCACAGCCAAGCTGGCTGTAGGCAGTGGCACCAGAGCAGGTGATGGTGGGGGGACTGGGCTTCCTTGTAATGAAAACCAAGTGTGGCAGCTGGCTTTGTGCCACATGCCTGGGGCTGGTATTGTGTTCCTAGGTTCAGGCGATTTGGAGCTAAAATGTAAGACGAGCCTTCACTTGGAGATCCATGCACACCTCAGGATGTCTCCCAAATGGAGGCCTTGGGACAAGACTTTAGAGATAGTGGTTCCCAATTAGCTAAGTGCCATGGACCCCCTACTTTTGAAAATGTTGTTATCTCTGTGGTAGTTGTTACATGAATGGTGCCATGGACCCCCTGGATGGGTTACACGACCCTGCTGAGGTCTGTGGAGCACCGGTTGGGAGCCCCTGCTCCAGAGGACTGTTCCATGTTTACTTACAGAAGCATTTCCTCTTTGTCAGCCTGACTTTCCTCTCCAGAATTTCATTGTCTCCTCCTCTTCCACCAACATTCATTCCTCAGTGGGGCCTTTCTGTGGATAGGGGCTGGGGGAGGAGGATACCCATCTCTCCTGTAGCCAATAAACATCTTGTACCAACTCTGTCTAATGGCCTTTTTTGTTCTGGGCAGGAGTGGGTGGCAGGCAAGCTGTTGAAAGAAAAGGGGTTTGCCCAAAGTGGGCAGGGCCAGAGCTAGCATGCATGCGTCAACCACACAGTAATGTCTATGCTGATTGGCAACTGCTAAATTTTCTCCCTGAGAGATGTTGCAAGGAATTGAACTTGAGAGTATGCCTCTCACAGTAGACTTCTGAGTACCATTTGCTGGGAATCAGAAGTGGGGAATATGATTGCATTTGGGTCCTGCTTGCTGGCTTCCCATAAGAGACATGTGGGTGTCCTCTGGGAGAGCAAGATCCTGGATAACACAGAACCCCTTTGGCCTGATCCAGCAGGCTCTTCTTAGGACCTTCTGCAAGCAGACAGGGCTTCCACTGCTGAGCTGCAGCCCATACCTGTACATACGCCCATAAAATACATACATACGCATACAGGCCATTGCTTTCAATTGGGGGAGGGGGGTTGCAAGGCATGGGAGGGTTAACACTTTCCAAAGTCAAAACAAAATCGAAAATTCTTTCTAGTAGCACCTTAGAGACCAACTGAGTTTGTTCCTGGTATGAGCTTTCGTGTGCATGCACACGAAAGCTCATACCAGGAACAAACTCAGTTGGTCTCTAAGGTGCTACTAGAAAGAATTTTCGATTTTGTTTTGACTATGGCAGACCAACACGGCTACCCACCTGTAACTGGAACTTTCCAAAGTGTTAACCCTCCCCTCCCCAAAATGCTCCCTGGTGCATCTCTTAGGCTTGAAATATGTCTTTTATAGGAACCAAGAGGACAAAAACTTTAAAAAAGAATGGGGGGAAAATTACCGGTATATTTTATTTAAGAGACCACTGCAAGCAGATGCAAACATTAGCAGGATTTTAATCTCACTTGTAATGTAACAAACATTATGGACAATATGGATTGATATAAAATATAGACTATGGAATAATATGCAGTTGTAAATTTTGACAATAGGACCCATGAAGGCGATGGGAAATCTTGAGATTCAGAGTAATCTCTGTATATGGATATGCATTTGGGTTGTTATAAAATTAAATACAGTAGAGTCAAATAAAAATGATTTCAAAAAGAAAAAATGGCTACTTGAACATGCAATTATAGTTAAAATATATGATTTTTTAAAAAAATTAAAAAACCAGATATATGAAAAGAAAGAAAGAAGTCTTTTATTGGAGGCAACAGGAGGCTTTATTGAAGCTCAATGGCAGCATGGGGGGGGGGTTTGCACTGGCTTGCAGCCACAGGGATGAATGGGTGGCCAGGGCAGGCAGGCAACAACCCTCCCTGATTTTGTCTGTTTCTTAGAGGGTTACTGGTTTGAGGACATGGGGGTTCTGAAAGGCTTTTAGTGTTGATGGACCCTGGAAGCCCTATTGCCCTGGTTGCTGACTACAGATTGGCAAGGAAGTGAGGCTACCCATGGTCGTCTGCATGGACCCTACGATTGTTACCAAAGTGATCTGGCTGGAGTCTGGATGCATTTCCTTAGGCTCCCTTTGGGCCTGTCATCACCCCTGTCATCACTCCCAGCCCTATCGCTGGGAGGTCCTCTTTGGCCATTGCCCCCTGGTCACATGTGGCTGGCTCTTTTCCAGCCCCCTCCCCACCATCTGCTCCAGCTGGGGCCTCTGATCTGTTTTAATTTGTGGAAAGTCAATGCCTTGACAGCGCTGAAGAGCTTTACCTTAAAAGCAGCCAGGTCAAGTTACTGTCGAGCAACTATCAAGTTTCTTAGAAACATGAAACCCACCCTTCTCTGTTTCTCTCTCCTTCAGATGTATAAGAGAGAAAGTCCTTGGCTGAAGTTTATTGAGTGCAACAGAGTGACTCTTTCCTTTCCATCACCCTGAAAATGGAAGCCTTCCCCTTCCAGCAGAGCCCAGGCATCCAGCACTGCCCAAAATGAGAAGCATTTAGGTAAAGCAAGAGCTGTGCCTCTTGCTTCCCCAGGCAGCAATGGTTGAATGCAGGGGGGCTGGGGACGTTTTTTCAACCTGAGAACTCTGTGGGCTCATTCTTAGCAGGTGAGAGGGGGCGCCCACTTGTCAGTCACCCCTCATCTTCTGATGCCAGGTGGTTCAAAGTTCAAGCAAAGAGCAGGCAGAGCCTTAGCTTTGATCTTAGCTTGTAGTCCCCCAATGATAAGATTGGAGATTAGCCTCTGCCTGTCGGCTTTTGCAATCACAGAGCAAGCAGAGACTAGTTGTCTGGCGGGATTGTTGTTATTGCTGTTGTTCAACCTGGTTGCCTTTCTCAAAAACCACTCAATGCGCCTTACAGAAGCATAAAATATTTACTTGCTTCATCAGTACGTATGTTAACATTGGAATGATACCGAGAAGTTTAGCACGAATTCAGGAAGTGTTCCGTATTTTGTTGCCATATTTCCATATTTATGCAGCCAACATTGTTATGTGCAAGTGGAACTTCAGAGGAGATTGGGGCAGGTTTGTCTGTGGGAGTGGTGGGGTGCTGTTATTTATTATGCTAATGAGGAGTTTAGTTGTTAATCACATTTAAACAAAAAATCCTACAAAGTTTGCATTACACACACAATATATATATATATATATATATATATATATATATATATATATATATATATATATATATATGTGTGAGACTATATATCTATATGGATACACACACACACAAAAAAAAAATCTTTGCTAATCAGTAATTATCAACATCAAACAGTTCTTAATGGAAGTTAAAATTCAATGTCAGCTAGTGGTTCCCCCTTAGATTTGAATTGGAATGAGTCCTAGTACTCAGCTACATTAGTAAAAATAAAACGTTATAAATGCATTATAAAACTGTGACACCAGGTGTTGCTGTAGAGCTGAAATCGGAACACTCTGAAATTTTCCATTGAGAGCTTTAAAATGGCTTTTTATCCAGAGCATTTTCAGAGTCTTTTTTTTATAGCTGTGTAGATGCAACCCTGGACTATATGCATTCACCATGGTGTTTCCTAATTCTGGACAGGACAAACATAGCCTAACTTCTGTTGTCAATGCTCTGGTAATCTCTATGTTGAATTAGTGCAACATAGGGCTACATAGAGCTAGTGCAGAATTTAGCAGCTGGGTTGCTCAACAGGGCAAGATAGGTTGAGCACATAACACTAATCCAGACCTGACTGTATGGGCTACCAATTGATTTCTAGGCCCAGTTCAAAGTGTTGGCTTTGACCTATAAAGTCATATGCAGACTGCCTCTCCCCACACAAACCAACCCAGACCCTGCAAACGTCACCTGAGACCCTTCTCCATGTGCCCACTTCATGGGAGTTCCAGAGGGTGGCAACATGAGAACAGCCCTTTTCAGTGGTGGCTCCCTCTTTTTGAAATGCTCTCTTCAGGGAAAGTCACCTGGTATCTATTTTTAGGCACCAAGCAAAAACCTTCATTTTTACCCAGGCTTTTTGGCTGTTAATTTGAAGGGGTTTTAAGTATTTGTGGCCGCTTTTGGTGGGTCAGGATCTGCTAGACATGTGTTTTCTTTATATAGATGTTTTGGTTTTGTTTTTTTTTAAAAAGATTTTAAATTGTGTTTATTGTAGTTGGTTTTAGTATTTCTATTGTGCTTGTAAATTTGCTTTGAGTCATTTCCATGAGTAAAGTGGTAAATAACACATCACCAACATAATATGTCCTTTCTTCAACCCTCCTGATAGAAACCAGATCTCTGCATACTTATGGGATGGCATGATTCACACCTTAAGAATTTACAGTCGGTTTCAATTACAAACAGAAGTTTCTTTTCTCAAAAACAAAATTCCTTGTGAAATAGTTGTAATTACATAATGCCCAATTCAAGTTGCATCATGTTTGATGGAAAGTTGTTATAACTATGGGGAAGTTACAACTTTTGACCCATGGTCCTGGAAGGAGGAAGTCAGTTAATTAAGTTCTTTTATTCTAACAATTCATTTTGGCTGCAGTCCTGTGCATGTTTACTTGGGAGTAAGCCCTATTGAACTTGATGGAACTTGCCTCTGAGTGGATATGCATGGGATTGCAGTGTTAGACCTCCCTCCCATTTACACATTTTTATTATGTTACTTCTCCCACTTCACATTTCTTTTTAAACTTCTGTTCTAGACAAGGAATGTCATTTTTGTTATGTAGTGCCACGTAAATGTTGTGTATTCCTAGAATAAATGTGATTTTAGCCTCATAGCATTTGGTTGCTGGTGTTGTAGTGTCTTTGTATATGTACTGAGAGGATTATTGAGATCTGTAACTGCCGAGAGTTTGGGCTCAGCTACATTAGTATAGAAACAGCGATTTGAATGCGCTATAAACGTGCAACACCAGGTGGCGGCAGAGAGCAGGAATTTTTAAAATGCAGTTTTCCATAGGGATTTCTATCTTTTGTTATGATTGAGTGGAATTCTATGTTAGGAGTTTGATGTTTTCTATATTGTATTTATGGATTTTGATGTTTTCTATATTGTGTTTAATTTTAATTTTTGGTAAATTGCTTGATGATCCTTTCTTATGAAAAGTGGTATATTCATACCTGAAATAATAATAATAAATATATATATATATACAGAGTTTAGGCCCAAACAATGAGAATTCATACAAAACAAAAACACACACACCACACAAAAACTAACAAAATCAAAACTAGCAGAATATTACCATACTTTTCCGTGAGTAAGACTGTTTTTTTTTTTACTAAAAAATAATGTTTAAAAGGGGGAGTAGTCTTATACATGGGGGCAATCTCATCTCATTTTCTGAATTTTGAGTCCCCCAAATACATGGGTGTGTGTGTTATACATGGGAAAATACGGTATTTTTTATCTGTGGGATTGTTGCTTAGGAGGGAAGAAAAGGGTGAAATACCAGAAGAATCCAGTCTGCCTTAAAGCACTTTGGATTACTTAAACTAAAAGATTAAAACTAACCAATCTAAGCTTCCCTTTTAAGATGCAAAGGGAGGCACTCTGCCAAATTCACAAATGTGAGGAAGGATAACATCTAATAACCACACCCTCTCCTAGCATCCATTCACATCCCTACAGAAATGGCCTTAAGAGTGAAAAGGGCCAAAGCTTGCTAGTCCACAAAGGGTAATCTCAGCAGATAATATTACAACTGGATCAGGCCAATGGGGGCCCATCTGGTCCAAGCATCTGTTTTCCCTGTGGCCAACCAGGTGCCCCAATGGGAAACACACATGCGGGATATGGGAGAAATAGCACTCTCCCCTCTTGTCATCCCAGCAGTTGTTATCATGCAGAGGGATACTGTGTCTTTCAGGGAGGGACTACGGTGGACCTAGCAAACCCATTAGGCCACATTTCCCTGTCCTTTGGAAAACAGTGCCAAACTTCTGGGTGTGGGGCTGGGCCTGCCCCTTGGGACTCCCAGCCTCTGCCAATTGCCTTTTAGGAGGAAAGGCTCCTTTCGCAAGCATAAGGGACTGACTCAGCTGCAAGTCTGCTCTGACTTTGCAGAACTGGGCTGCGCAGGTTGTCCCGGTAAAGGACAGTGCCTTGAAATATTAATGAAGTGCTCCTTAAATTTGAGGAGGAGAAAGTGCAGTGGGATCTTCTTCAAGGGGGCCAGCTGGAACCTGCCCAGGATGGTAGTGTCTGTGAGCACAAAACACCCAAGAAGTCAGAGAGCTGTACTGTCACTGTTGTCAAATTAGTGGAGGATAAGGCTATCAGT
The DNA here is from genome assembly GCF_009819535.1 of Lacerta agilis. Classification (NCBI taxonomy): domain Eukaryota; kingdom Metazoa; phylum Chordata; class Lepidosauria; order Squamata; family Lacertidae; genus Lacerta; species Lacerta agilis. The sequence continues at coordinate 14,959,214 of NC_046326.1, read as the reverse complement.
GACCCAGCCCACCGTTACTTTCTATCAGGAAGGCGAGAGTGACGGGAGGCCGCTTGCATCAGGACCATGGATAGCGCCCCAGTAGAAAGACGTGGCTCTGGGATAGGCCGGCGGGGCACTGAGCTGGGGCTTGGAGAGGCTCAACAGTCCCTTTCCTCTCTCCCCTTCCCCACAGCAGCCAAGGCTCTTCCTTCACCCCTAAGCAGCCAAGCAGCCCCAGCAGATGCGAGACAAGTCCAAAGCGTACCCACAACACTGCCAGAGCCCTCTCTGCGCGGGCTCTTTCTGAGCGGACCCGGGAGACGCCACCCAGAGCCTGTGCAGAAGCGCAGCCGGCTGTATTCTTTGGTTTCGCGTTGCCGCCCTCCGACGTTTTCCAGCAGCTGCAGCAAGGCGCGCTTGGAGCGTCCAGAAAGCGGAGAAGTTAATGGAACTCTCTCTCCGCACCCGACACTTCAGCCAGTGCCCAAGGAAGGGAGCAGGATAGCCAAGGCAACTCCGGGGGAGCCTCGCCCGGTCCACATTCACTTGTGGGTGGGGAGGCCTTCGGAGCCTGCAGTGTGTTTGTATGGGGACGGGGGCGTTTGATTCGCTGCTGGCTCCCTGTCCCGACTGGTCCCCAGCAGCAACTCCCACTGGCAACGCAGACTGGGTTGCTCAGGGCCAACTGGGAGGGGAAGGAAGCAGCCGTGGCAAACAGCGCTTGGTGGAGGGGAGGGGAGAGGGTGGCGTGGGGTCTGTCTTGTTTGCTTGCCGTGGAAGAGGCGGGAGCGCATCCATCCATTCCCTGCCACCGACCCCCCTGGAGCATGCTGCCGCGCCACTTCTTGTCCTCCTGGGACAAGGTGGGGGTGGGGAAGGGCTGCTGGATTACCTATTGCACATTGGGATGCCTAAATTGATACTCTTGACCCTTCTCACCCTCCCTGCCCAGTCGCTGGGGCAGTTGCTGCGAAAGAGGAAGGGGTGCGCGCGCGCGCAAGAGTCCCATAGCCAGTCGGGGGAGCTGCTCTGCTATCTCTCTTGCGCGGGGTAGTGTTGCTTTAACTGGGAATATGAAATGCATTTGGCTCCCCCAGGACCAAATTGAGGGGGTCAGGCAATAAATCATTTGAAGAGCAGGGAGTTCTTCCCCCACCCCCGCGCGAAGGTCCCCTACCAGCCTTCTCCTCCTGCTCAGCATGTTTTGGGGAGGGAGCCCTTGAAATGGGTATTTGCTCCAGGAGGCACCCCGTGCATAGTTTGGGCTGGAGGACAAGAAGACGTCCCTCTGAAGCGGGTGGCTGAGAAGTTGACTTCGGCCGCCGTCTCTGCTCTTTGGGAAAGGGCAGCAGCCCAAAAACGTAGCAACAGTGGCGGCAACTGCTTTCTCCGGGTCCTGGTCCAGGCCCCGGGTCCAGTCAGCCTTGACGGGAAGATGCTCTCCAGGTCTTTAGACAGGTGCATTTCCTCAGCCCTACCTGGAGATGCTGCTGTGGGTTGGATCTGGGACCTTTTGCGTCCAAATGCGGTGCTTTGCCCCTCAGTTATGACACTTCCCTGACTAGAACCCAGGGAGGGCAGGCAGGGGGTGTTGAGATTAATCCTCCGCTCTCCCCCAGCCCGCCGCCCCCGCGGAAGCTGGGAGCACCTCTCATTCCCGGCACATAAGGGTTTCCTGCCCTCCCACTTCCTTTGCGAGATTCGCCAACCACAGAAATGATGTGTCCCCCCGTTTTTTAACCGCGGCTGCAGGGGAAGCACCAAACCCTCCAGCCGGCCATCTTGGAGCCCTCGCCATAAAGCTTCCAGAACATGATGTATGCCTCCGAGTCCAAACCCCGCATTTGACCCTCCCCTCCACCCAAGCCAAGCCAAGCCAAGCAGCGCACCGCCCGGCCCCTCCCCCTCTCCCGCTAGGCCCGGAGGATGAGCCGAGAAGCCCCCCGGCCCCCGAAGACGCCCGCCCTGGCACTCCTCATCCTCTGCCTCGCGCTGGGTAAGTGGCTTCTGGGGTCCCGGCGTGGGGAGCTGAGGCAGGAGGGGAGCAGTGGGGAGGGGGCTGCTGCTGCAATCAGGCGAGGGCCGCTGCGGACCTGCCCGGCTCCGCAGCCCCACTGACAGCTGCGCTCCAGGGAGGAGAAGGAGGCGCCGCTTTGCCTTGGCTCCAGGGCGGGCGGGGAGCGTCTTTGGGGGGCGCCTTCGGGGAGGGCCCTTTCCTGGCCCTCAGTGCCCCTCAGTGCATTTGCTGGAAGAACCGGCCAGAGCCGGTGCCCCGCCAGAGCTACACAATTTTTGGTCGGATCAGTCGCCAGCAACTGAGAATATCAATGCCGAGGAAAGCGCTCCGGGCCTGGATCTTTGGAAAGTGGCCGCGGGGGGGGGGGGGGGGTCGGTGGCTGAGGGCAGTGTGCGTGTGGTCACTCTCTCTCACATACACAGCTGTGCCGGGGTTGCCAGATGCTGCTCCGCCTCCTATTCTGGGGACCAGAGTTTCTCCCTTCCACGCCTGCTTGGGTCCTCCCAAAATGAGGCACAGGTCCTTCCCTCGCTAGGACTGTGGGGTGTGGCGAGGGGGGATTTGCAGCTGCCACTAGGCGACTCCGCAGGAAGAAAGCCCCCTCGATTCAGCAGGGGCCAACCACTGCCTCCTACCCCCTAGGATACTGCGCCTGCGCCCACTCCCCAGCATTCATAGGGGCTTCTCTCAGAAGCCTTGTGGGAGCCTTCGAGGGTTTGCTGGCCACCGCTGGCAATGCCCAGCAGTAGCTCCTCCTGCTCTCACCTTCCAGAGGGACTCTCTAAAGGCCGACTCCAGTGGCTCCCTGCTGCCTACCAGGCGCGACCTTTCTACAGCAATCCGTGATCACAAGTTCCATGTGGGAGAGGAGAGACGAGGAGGGTGCGCCTAGAACCCCGGGGCCTGATCTAGACCTGGGCCTTCGCTACTCCCCACTCCCAGCCCCTTCTTATCCGGCCCCCTCTGTTACAAGTCTTGTGTCCTGCTGGCCGAGCACACAGCCCGCTCTGCCTCTCCAAACAGGAGCGCGAAGGGTCTGCCAAAAGCGCGCAGTCGACCGTTTTGGAAAGGATGAGGGGGCGAAAGGCCAGGCTTTCTGCGGCTGGGCTTGTGGGGAGAAGGGGGCGCAGCCAAGGTGCACTGCTCTGGGTAGGTAGGTCGGCGAGGAGCCCCCTGATCTCTGCTGCAGATCCCAACTGAACTAAGGGCGCACCGTCTTCCCCTCAGGGCTCTCGGGGTACCGCGAGGGGGAGGTGTGTGTTGAATGTGTTCCAGTTTGCAGTAGCATCTGACGAGCCAGGAACTGCCTCAGCAATTGCTGCATTCAAGGCACTGCAGAGACTGCAGCTTCTGCAGCACTCAGGGCTCCTCGGAACAGCCAGGAGACCTGTTTGCCAGGCGTCAGCAAAAGAGACTGACAGAAACAAGCTGACCTTGGACTGCCTGCCTCAGGCGTCTCCTTAAAGCCCCAGGGCTGCCACCCAGCTTCAGCAGCGATCGGGAAGAATACCCGTGTGGGGCAACAGAAACCCCCTCTGCTCCTGAGCATGCGCCCAGGGTGGAGGGTCGGTCGCGCACGCTGCCATCATTATCCCCTCGGGGTGACTCAGATGGGGTCTTGGGGCCACGCGGAAGGAGCTTCGGTTCGGAGCAGCCTGGGAATGTCAGACCCCAGACGTGGTGGCAGGTATTGCTAGTTCAGTCCTGAAACAGGTAATCCAGGCATCTCCCCGCTCTCCTCAGCCGCCGTTTCGTCCTCTGCAATTCCTTCTACGTTCCTGATCTGTAAAAGCCAAAACAAAAAGAATATAGTGTGCCAGCCCTGATCAGAAACTGAACAATTCTGAGCGTCTGCAGTTTCACGCTTCAAACTCTCCTTGAGCCCCCGCGTGGCTGATCGATAAAGAAGGTGAGGGTGAGGGGGGACCCTTTTGGGGATCTGCCTTCAAAGCCAGTGGGACCTGGGAGGAACTGCTGAGATGAGCGCGAAGAAACGGAAAGGAAGAACGGAAGCGGCGGAGCTGTTGGCCGGCTTCCTGCCATCCTCAGCCGGGACGGAACAGCGGCGGACGCAGGAGTTCAGCGCGCGTCCTTCCGTAGCCAAAGCCTCGCCAGCAACGAGCGCAAGAGAGGGAGCGCTCTGCCATCAGGATGGCGGGGAAGTTTTCAGACGCACCCCCCCCCCCCAAAAAAACCGTTTAGGAAAAAAAAGAATAATCCCAAACAACTGGCCCAGAATACTGTCGGGAGGGGGACAAAAAACAAGGGGAGAGGGGAGGTCTGAAAAGGGCATGTGAGCTGCATGCAGAAGGCCCCAGGAGCAACCCCCGCTGGCATCTCCAGATAGGGCCAGGAGGAGACACCCCTGCCTCAAATCTTGGAGAGCTGCTGTTGTCAGTCAGTGTTGACAATACTGAAGAAGAAGAAGAAGAAGAGTTTGGATTTGATATCCCGCTTTTTCACTACCCGAAGGAGTCTCAAAGGGGCTAACATTCTCCTTTCTCTTCCTCCCCCACAACAAACACTCTGTGAGGTGAGTGGAGCTGAGAGACTTCAAAGAAGTGTGACTAGCCCAAGGTCACCCAGCAGCTGCATGTGGAGGAGCGGAGACGCGAACCCAGTTCGGCAGATTAGGAGTCTACCACTCTTAACCACTACACCACACTGGCTCTATATGGACCAATGGTCTGACTTGGTATAAATGCAGCGGGTGGCACTGTGGGTTAAGACACAGAGCCTAGGGCTTGTCGATCAGAAGGTCTGTGGTTCGAATCCCCATGACAGGGTGAGCTCCCGTTGCTCGGTCCCTGTTCCTGCCAACCTAGCAGTTCGAAAGCACGTCAAAGTGCAAGTAGATAAATAGGTACCACTCTGGCGGGAAGATAAATGGCGTTTCCGTGTGCTGCTCTGGTTCGCCAGAAACTGCTTAGTCATGCTGGCCACATGACCCAGAAGCTGTACGCCGGCTCCCTCGGCGAATAAAGCGAGATGAGGCTGCAACCCCAGAGTCGTCCGGGCCTGGACCTAATGGTCAGGGGTACCTTTACCTTTACCATGTTCCTAATGGGGTGCTCAGGAAAGGGGCAGGACTGCCCCACTTCTCTAGATATTATAGAATTGTTGAGTTGGAAGGGACCCCCAAGGGCCATCTAGTCCAACCCCTTACAATGCAGGAATATTTTGCCCAAAGTGGGACTCAGACCCACATCCCTGAGGTGCAGAGTTTCATGCTCTACTGACTGAGCTATCCTGTCAGGCTTGTTCTATAAAATTCTCCAGCTACGTTTTTCTGGTACAGTTGGGATCCTGTTTTAATTGATCACTTAATATTCCAGAGGGTCCTTTGTCAGCAGCCTGCCTTTCCTTAAAGGGGGGGGGGGTTGATGCCCTTCGTGTGTAATGGGTGGGTGGGGTGGGAGAGCAAGCGAGGCTGGATCTGCACTGATCTGTATAAATGCTATTAAATAAAGGCTATTAGAAAACAAAAACCCTAAATAACTCTCAATGCAATTTCCCAGGGCTGACTGTTTGCTGCTTTGCAGCGCCCTCTGGTGTCACATTTTTATAACACATTTTAAATGTTATAACTAACCAGCGTAGATTCGCCTCTCCTGCCTTACCCTGTTCTCCTCCTCTTCTTCTGGCAGTGCCAAGCAGCCTGGGCATGGAGGTCACAGCGCCTTTCACCATCAGGGCCCTGAATGGCTCCTCCATCCGCCTCACCTGCACCTTCAACTCCTGCTACCAGGTGGAGAAGAAGCAGTTCTCCCTCAACTGGACCTACCAGGAATGCGACAATTGCACCGAAGAGATGGTGAGTCTGCAGCCCGCAGCTGAGCTGGGCTGATCGCTTCTTTGAAGCATGCTGTGGTGCAGAGGTGGATTTAGGGGAGTGCGAAACTGGGTCGCCTGCACTGGGTGCCCAGCTGAGAGGGCACGGCAACAGCAACTTAGCAGCAGAGCCTGTACATTGGAAGTCCTTTCAACCCGTCCCCCAAATGCAGTTCCTGTGAACGTATGTGTGTGGTGGAGGGAGCGGGTTGCAGCAGAAATTCCACGCGAAGCTGCCAAGCGTCTACTGTGGCCTAAGTTTCTTGTTGCCACATTAAATGTGCAAGTCTTTAAGGTTCCAGAACTCTGCTCGTTGTGTTTGCTGTAACAGATGAGCTCTGCTGCCCCTTTTAAGCCACGATCAAGCGGAATGCACTCGTGCATGTGCTCAGAGGCACCCGTTTTATTGCAACCACATGTCCCAGGGATAGCCTTTGCTGCTGAAGGCTGTTTTTATTTTTTAAAAGGGTGATACATAGGAGCCCAACTTCTAGGGGCCAAGGGGTCTTCACCCCCTCCAATAAAATACTTGAGGGCTCCCCCCAACCAAACTTAAGGGGCATTGCTATTCAAATGGTGTGCGTGGATCCCTTCATGTGATTGATTATGTGGGGCGGGCTTTCCTGGGTACCTCCAATTCAAGATGGCTCCCCTGGTGTGATATATCGCCCAGACATAGTTCATAAACGGTTTGTCGCAGCTCTCCAGAGTCTCCTGCACGGACTGTGGCAATCTCTGCTCCTTAACGCCCCCCACCCTGTCTCTAGTTTCTACAGTTTAGGTTGAAGATTGTTCCTATGGAGCAGACCCGCTTTGGGGATCGTGTGGAGTTCACCGGGAACCCCATCAAGAACGACGTCTCCTTCACCCTCCACAACGTGCAGCTGGATGACGAAGGGACCTACCACTGCTATGTCATGAACCCCCCTGACCGGCAGAAGGGACACGGAAAGATCAGCCTGATAGTGATCACCGAAGGTCAGTCAGCCTTCGGGAGCCCTGTCATCTAGGGTCTCCCTCTCACCCTAGGACCCACCCCACAACAACATGCTTTTCTTACCTGCTATGCTGCAGCGTCCAAGAAAGGCCTCACCCACCCCAGAAACCCACCTTCCTGCAAAGCCTGGGTGGGGACCCTCCCTGCCCCCTGCCCCCTGTCCCCCGCTGCTCCCCTAGCCCCTCTCTCCAAGCCCCCTGGGGGGGGGAGATCAAGCCTGCTGCGTGTGTCCTTCCTCAGCCCCGTCCCCCGCTAGTCCCGGCTGTGTCTCCTCCACAGAACCTCCCGAGCGGGACTCGACGGTGGCCGTGATCGTGGGAGCCACGGTGGGAGGGTTCCTGGCCGTGGTCATCCTAGTGCTGGTGGCTGTCAAATGCGTGCGGCGCAAGAAGCAGCAGAGGTTGAACACGGACGACCAGAAGACGGAGGAGGAGGGCAAGACGGACGGCGAGGGCAACCCCGATGAAGGCACCAAGTAGACTGGCGCCTGGCGGCCCGGAATGGTCCCCTCCTGCACTCTGCCCCTCCGCCCTCCCGCATCCATGAGCTTCCTCTAAGGACTCTCCACTGGTGTCAGAAGTGTCGAGGTCCCTCCCTTCCCCACTTAAGCCTCTCCATTGAGACCTTGCACGCATAGCTGGGCAGGGTGCTGCACAGCAGATCTTCCTCATGCCCCTCTGTGGAAGAATTCCAGGGCCAAAAAGTTGGGGGGGGGGGTTGCAAAGGGAGGATTTGAGGGTCGAGAGCAAGGGCTCGCCTCCCAACTTGCCACAGGAAAGGTCTTGACCTTTTCCTCCTGCCCCTGCTGTTGGTCCTCTCTGCCCGGCGCCTCCAAGGATGGTGGAAAGGCAGGATCTTTTCCCTTCCTGACAGGATGCCACGGGGGGGGGGTGTTTGTGTGTTTTGCTGCTGAAGGGGAGCATTGGCCCCAGGAAGAGAAGGGGGGTGGGGTGGGGGAAGAGAGGTTCCCCCGTCCGATGCAGAAACTGCCACTTATCGTCTTCCTTCTACAGAAGCCACAAGCACAACCCACTACTGCCAAATGCAACTCACTGCCAGCGGGGCGGGAGGGGGAGGTCGAAAGGACGGCACATTCTGCACTCCCCCCAAGAACCGGCATTTGCAAGCTCACATGTCAGCTATTCCCCAATCCCCACCCAAACTCACACGACTCCCCGATGTTTCCTATGCCCAGCATAATTGGGGGGAGGGTCTTTCTGGGAATAGGCTTTTTGGGGGGATGGCGGGTGGGAGACTGCTTGTTTATTTCCCGAGAGCATGCTGCCTATGTCCCGCGCCCCATGCCATGCTTTTTCTTCTTGGGTGGGCGGCTATGCTTTCTGCTGGGAGGAGTGTTCCTGAAGGGCCCTGGCAGAGGAGAGGTCTGGATCTCATGGAGGGGCAAGATCCTGGGCCTGCCCTCCCCACTCCATGCTCTGGCTTTCCTTTCGGTAGAGCACACTTACCTGGCCATGCCCGTCAGCCTCTTGCTGTAAACTTCACCAGGGCTCCATGAGAGGCAGAGCTGGATCAGGTCCCTCGGTGCTTGCTGCGTCCTTGGCTCAGAAGCAGGCAATTCCTGGGTGCCTCTTCCTCTTAGTCACAGCTGGGCTCCAGGCCTGGTCATTGTCCACCAACCCTGGGCCCCGTGCATGACCCTGCCGTCCTTCAAGGGGCTCTCGGTTTTCTCTTGCCGTCGCACCTGGGGACAAAAAGGCAGGACAGTGAATGCGGGGAGGAGGCGCTCCCTAAGTCCTCTTGCTTCTCCCATCTGGCCGGGCCAAGGCTCTGCTCTGTTCCTTGCTGTGATTGGCTAGTTCTTTGCTAAGCAGGCCACAAGGTGGTGCTCTCGCCTCACCTGACAATGGAGCCAGCTTTTTTTGGGGTGGGAGGGGGGTCACCACTTGTGGGAATGTTTAGGAAGGTAGGAGAGGATATATTGTTTTGATATTATCCCTCCTCACTCATGCTAGTGAGCAAACAGCAAAGCACTTTCCCTTGCAGCTTATAGTGAAGCAGTTGGTGACTCGCTAGAGTCTTTTAATTAAGCCACCCAGTCTGGCTTTTCCAGTCTGTCTTGTTCCTGGTAAATTTCCCCTTTATTTCCTTCTTAAAATAAGAATAACACAACACAGTCTTCTTGAAAAATAACAGATTTTTCTCACGCTCAGTTCACAGCAGTAATCTGAAGGCAGGTTTTATCTTGTGGCTACAGTTACATTTGTACAGAAAATTAAGTCTGAGTTAGGTCTCAGACTTTCTACCTTGTGGCTTCCATCCTCTGTAAGGATGAGCCATGTGCTGCTGGCAAAGAGCCAGGAGCAGTAGGGATCCAGAAGTGAAGATCCAAAAGAGGAAAAGGGAAGGTGGCTGCATGGCTAGCCCTTTTACATGGTCAGCTAGGGTCACGCCCATCTACCTGGTCACCCACAGGGGGAGGAGGCTCCAGAGCAGGTATGACAGGAAGCTCTCCCTGTCTGGAGCCACTTTCCCCTGGGTGTACATTCTAGGCAACAGGAAAATGTTGTACCGATACTTGCTGCTCTATCAATACATTCGGAGAAGGGGGTGATGGTTCTTCTCCCCGGAGTCCCACAACTGAAACGCGGGGGGGGGGGGAAGAGTGCAGGGCAGGCCGGCCAAGGGCACCTCGTCGGCTGGTTCCAGGGCCTGGAGCTGCCTTTGGTTCTTGCTTGACCTTCCCCGGACCCGTCGCTCGATATTTGCCCCCCCCTCCACACACACACCCAGGCGAGACGCAGACGTCTCTTGTTCTCGCCACCCGGCAGTTCGACAGCGCCCCCTGCCGCCACCTTCCTGCTCTTTATTGTTTTGCCAAATTTTGCCGTTTGGTTCTCAACCAAAGCCACAGTATGGAATGTTTTATTGCTCTTTTTCGTGCGTATACAGGAAAACAAATATACAGATATGCATACCTATACACATGTACATATTCAGGAAACGATTTCGTTGACCATACTTTGCACATTGGCTGTTTGTATTTTCGCTGTGCTGCTGCTGCTATGTTGGGAGTAAGCATTTTTTTTCTTCCTGGGTCTGTCTCGGTGAACCAGGAGTCCAGAGAAATAAAACAGAGCGCGCCGCTCAGTACAGGCGTAGCTCCAACTCTTTCCCGGGACAGCTGGGCAGTGGGGAGACCTCAGCTTCACGAGCATAGACCGGGCAACTCTGCGGGGTCCTGGTTTGTAGGATCCGAGGATCCTGAAGGCCGCCTAGTCCGCCTCACCCCAACACAAAGCCTGGGGCAGGGCTTACATCCAGAGCATATCAAATAATAAAGATGATCGTGCCTCTGAACATGTGCAGAGTACCTTTCCTTTGCAACTGAATAATCATCGCCTGCCTTAAATGGTTTTCTTACGGTGGTGCCTGAAGGTTCATTCCGCAGCCCACCCTTGTCGGAACCAGCCGGACCGCTTTTCTATTGTTCCTCTCCTCCTCTGGAGGCAAAGCGGGCGGAGGATGATTTACGTCTTGGCCTCGGAAAAAGCGGAACACCTGGCGAAGAGCAAGCTTCTTCTCTGTGGACTCAGGGAAGTGGGCGTAAAGAGGAGCGCGCTGGGGGCGTGGCAGGCACCGGGTGGCAGGAGTCTGCTTTCAGCTGGGGAAGCGGTTTTGCGTCTTGAGCAGCCGCTTGCAAAGTTCTTAAGGACAAGCGGTGGCTACCTGGGAGGGAGGGGAGGGGAGGGGAGGCGGGAACATTATTCCCTCGAATCCCTCCAGTCAAAGGACACACACACACACACACACACACACACACACACCGCCAATGCCTGACTTCAGCTTTGGTAGTTTGTAGTTTAGTACTTCTGAAATTATTAGACAACACCAGTGGACACTGTGCCGAGGGGAGGGAACACAATTTTAAGCACCAAAGGTGGAGGGGTAAATGAGAAAGAAATCATGCTAACCTGACCGCTGGCTCCCTTCTGTCTGACAACTGCGTGTGTTCCATAGAGCGCCGCACAAATTAACCATTAGGCAACGCAGCCCGGGGGTGGGGTGGCCAGGCCATCCCTATCCGTGCCAGGGAGCTGCCGCCAGCTTCCAGTCCCCTCAGCGAGCTCGCTTTCCCAGCCACTTTCCCGAACGTGGGGATGAAGGCGGTGCGAGTCAGAGAGTCTGCTGTTCTCGAGAGGGCGCACAGCGAAAAGCGCCAGGTTCGACAGTCCTGCTCCTGCTGGCGACCTATCTCGCAGTTCCCGAGTCCTGGGCCTGGCCTGGACAAGAATCCCCGAGTGAGGGGGAGCCTCCTCTTCTCCTTGTCGCTGGGAAACCGCGAGACCCCCGCGGAAGACGGGGCACCGGCGCGCTGATCCACGATCTCGCTGGCCTCCGACGGGGTGGTCCTGGACGGACGCCGCACTTTCCGCCCCGGGGGGCGCAGAGTAGGACCAAAGCCGGCTGGACAGCACCCTCTACCGCCCGCCGCCGCCCAGTTTTGGCTCGGCTCTCAGGCATGGTCGGCTTCTTCCCTTCTGCCCGCTCCGTCGGTGAGCGCTTCCCGCTCCTTTGCCCGGAGTTTGCAGAGTCACTATCTGTCTTTGGCCAGTTTCTCTGGGAAAAGACAGCTCGAGCCTCGAGGGCACGCTGCAGGGTTCTAGCAGCAACTCTCTGAGGTGGCTTTGCACTCTTTCCTTTGCTCTGCTTGCACTCACTTTCCTTAGTCCGGTCCACAGAAGGAAAGTCAGAGAGAGAGAGAGAGAGAGAGAGGAGAGAGAGAGAGAGAGAGAGGAGAGAGAGAGAGAGAGAGAGAGAGAGAGAGAGAGAGAGAGAGAGAGAGAGAGAGAGAGAGAGAGAGAGAGAGAGAGAGAGAGAGAGAGACCTACAGCCTCCTTGCCCGGGACCTTTTCTGCCATATCACCACCTGGGCGCGCGGGGTGGGGAGAGGCGACGACCCATCCAGCCTACCGAGGGATGGCAACTGCCAAGGCTCTCGATGTGCAGAACAAAAACTGCTAAATGCCCTTGAATTCACCCTCAGCTGTTCATTGGAGAGAGTGACCCAGGCAGCCTTCATAATCAGATAAGTGCCTTCCTCCGTCCCCGTCTGCCCTTGAAAGGGCCGAAGTGCTGCCTCCCGCAGACCCCACCGCACCAGTCCGACCACCTAGATGGGAGGTGTGGGCAGGTCTTTCCTTAGAGCGTGGTGCTGGTAACACCAAGGTCGCAAGTTCGATTCCCATATGGGACAGCTGCATATTCCTGCATTGCAAGGACCCTCATGGTTACTTCCAACTTTCCAATTCTATGATTCTATGAAGGCCTGTCTTCTTGCCCTGGGCTCCGGCCCTTCTCCTTTCACACACCTATGCTTATGAATTAGGAAAGCTGTTTCCCATTATACCTAGGTGGTGAAAGGTACTCTGCACATGGTCAGAGGCATTTCATTACCTAGGTCTTAGCCATGGCAGGCCCCTGAATCAAATTTAAGCCCATCTCTTTGTGGCAGAAACAATTCACTTTGGTAGGAAGCAGTTCTGTTTTTAAGAGGTCAATGAAGGGCTTTTATGGGGTGTTGTCGAAAAAAGAACTTTGGACAATTAAAACGTCTTGAGGCTATTGTTTTGGAGCTTGGCAATGCAGTGTGTGTGTGTGAACCCCACCCTCAAAGTTCCATATTGCTGACAGGGTGGGGAATTGGGGAGAGCTGTTACTTTTGTATGGCTAGGGCATTCCCTCTTCTGATTCAAAGCATCTGTTTGCAGAGAAAGACCTCCCTGCTGAGGAGATCTGAGTCTAGTAGTTTACCCCAGTGAGCCCAGGGTGGAGCTGGGACTTGAACCCCCCCCCCAGTGGGGGCATTTCTGACTGGCCCATGACCATCATTGGTCTGCAGTGGCTCCCCATCTGTGTAATGCTCTCCCCAGGGAAGTTCACCTGGAACCTTCATTGTACACCTTTAGGCACGGGGAAAAAATGTTCCTTTTTAACCAGGCCTTTGGTTGATCCCATTTACATCCTATGCCCTTTTAAAATGTTTTTTTTTGGGGGGGGCTATTGGGTTGTTGTTTTTATTTTTATTAGGTATTTTATTTTTTTATATCTTAATTTTATTCTGTGAACTGCCCTAAGAACCCTGGGTATGGAGCGGTATATAAATTCTACTACTACTAACAACAACAACAAAAACAACAACAGTTTCTTTGAGGCAAGGTGAGATCATGCAACTTTGAGTCCCTCTGAGTCCAGACACCCATTTTCAATTACACCTGCAGGATGATTTGTGCTGGTCATACACGACCCTGCTTTCAGTATTGTCCTAGATTGCTGGTTAGTGAATATTAGGAATTAATATCAGAACTTAGCTAATACTGGGAATGTTAAGCATTGTTGCAATAAAGTTTAGGATCACAAGCTCAGCCAGCCCACGTAGCTCACAGGGGATAAGCCTTTAGCCTGGCAACAGGTGTGGATGTCCTATATATCAAAGAAGGTGCTCAGGTCTGTGATTGCCACAGGTGGCAGGGAGGGGTATGAGGTAGCAGGAAAATGCATGTTGTTTTTTTGTAGGAGTTTGGGTTTTTCCGCAAGGTGTTCTGGGAAGAACAGGAACCAAGGGCAGATCGCCACGAGTTGCTGAAATCCATTTTGGTGCTGGCTGGAGGAGGCTGCACTGAGAGACCAGAGCCATGCCTGACTGCTGCTTTAGACCCAAGCTTGCTGAAGCTATGTGAGGGGCAATGGGAGACACTTGGGATATAAAGTTCTGCAGCCCCTCCATGGAAGACTTTAGGTGTACATACGTAGGTGTAAAATAAACCAAATATCTGAAAACATTGCAGTCTCTTTCATGCCCTGAATTCACAATGGAAATATGAGCCTGGAACCTCTGAAATTGTGCTATTGCTTGGCAGAGATTGTGGTGGTGTGCAACAATATTATTTGTGTGTGCAAAAGTTCTGAGGCTTTGTAGCCAGTCACAATCCTACAACTTTTCATACCACAAATGCTCGGGCTTATTCTTGTTCTGCTTCTCGAATCCTATAGCCGCTCCAGATAGCAATAATGTGGTAATTTCAGGGAAACATCACAAAACACCTAATAAAGCAGAACAAATCCACCACTAATTGCACCACTGAGTCTCTTGGGCTTCCCGATCAGAAGGTCAGCGGTTTGAATCCCCATGACGGGGTGAGCTCCCGTTACTCTGTCCCTGCTCCTGCCAACCTAGCAGTTCGAAAGCACACCAGTGCAAGTAGATAAATAGGTACCACTGCTGCAGGAAGGTAAACAGTGTTTCCGTGCACTCTGGTTTCCATCACGGTGTTCCGTTGCACCAGAAGCGGTATAGTCATGCTGGCCACATGACCCAGAAAGCTGTCTGTGGACAAATGCCGGCTCCCTTGACCTGAAAGCAAGATGAGTGCTGCAACCCCATAGTCACCTTTGACTGGACTTAACCGTCCAGGAGTCCTTCACCTTTACCTTTTTACCCACAATAAAATGCCTGCCTGAGGAGCCCAAAAGCTCTGCCTGTGGGGGGAGGGGAGAGCACTGCTGGAGGCTACAGCCATCTCAGGGGAAGAGCTGTGTGACCTCACTTGCATCCTCAGCTGCAATGGAGGCTTTTGGGAGTCCACACATTCATGCAACCCTTTCCATTCTGTCCACAAAGGAGAGGCTCAGGTGAGGTGATGGGGAGCCACTCCAGTCTCTGCAGTAGGGGACCATTTCTTGGCAAGAGAAAACCCTAAGTGAAAAGGGGAGGAGGCAGTGGTCAAGGTGTCTCAAAGCCACCAAGGGCAGGTAGAGGGTAAGGAGCAGCCTGGTTTGACTCTGCTGCCTGTCCGCCTACCCCATGCTCTCAGAATAGCCCTGGAAACATGAGTCTCCCACCACCCTCTGGCCTACCTACTCCAGCCGGAAGAAGCCCGGATCTCTGGTTTCCTGCTACTCTGGGAAGGTGACACCTGTCTGCAGAAGCTGACAGCTCCAGATCTAGGGATGCTTGGATTTTCCTGAAACCAAACCCTGCACCTTATGTGCAACTCAGCAGAAAGGAGACACTCCAAAGCCTTCTGTATTTCAACATCACCTCGGAAGGGGTGCCAAACTTGGTGGAGGTGGGGGAGTGCTCTGGGAGGGCGGAAGGCCTGTGATGTGACTCTGCATGTTGGGTAGTTGGTAGGGGAGGGGAGACTGGAGTGGGAAGAAGCTCACATCATGGTTGGCCCACCTACAGAATGTCATCTGAGCCAAGCATAGCCCTGTGCTGGAACCCAGAGTACTAAAGACATGTTGAGCATGTACAGAGGAGCTTTCCGATTCCTTTGAAATAGCTGCAGCATCTGGAATTAATGTCATTTAGAGGTGAGAGATTTATCCCTATCCAGGGAAAACTTTCTCTGCACAAATGTGGGAAAATTCCCAGCCCCCACTCCCGGACCAAAACATCCTCTGGGATGTCCTGATTTCCACTCTCCTGGAGGACGTAGCTAAATCAGCACTTTTCTGAACACCTGCTGGGCTTACTCCTTGGCCCACTTCTATTTTTGCACCTTGTGATCAATCAGAGAGAGCACACAGAGAGGGCACCGTGGTGGCTCATGTCAGGCAAAGTCAGCCTTCGCACCTGGCATGGATGAGGCATAAACAGCCCCCACCTTCCCATCAAGGTGCAAATTGTTTTCTAAAAAGGGAGATAGAAGAGAAGGGCAGTCTGCTAGGCGAGGGGCTCCTCTTCCCAAAGAGAGGGGCAGACCTGAAAAGGAAGAACCCCCTCTGCTCAAGCGAAGGGCACTTTCACAGAGATCAGTCATGATGACTACTATGTAGTGGCAAAAAGCAGGTGGTTTTTTAAGGACTTCATGACATTCATTGCTATCTCTGTGAAAGTGCCCTTCGCTTGAGCACTTTCAAGCTGAATGTCCAGAGGGAACATACCTCTGATGACAATGTATTAGGGAAGCCTTGTGGGTATCTGGTCTGTGCTGTATTGGGTTCCCTTGACAGCAATGCAGCTGTGCATGTTCCTGGATGGAGTGGCCTTCCCTAATCTGGTGCCTTCCAGATGGTTTGGACTACAGCTCCTATCAGGGATTGTTAGGCATTTCATCCAAAACCATCTGGAGGGCACCAGGTTGGGAAAGGCTGCTGTGGGGATTCACCTTTTCAGATCTCCCTGCTTAACCATTGCATCAGAAGCACACACCATGCCTCTTAGTGCATCTCAAGCAGGACTCTTGCTGGCAACAAACACCAACACAGAAACAGCCTTGAATGTGATATGCGGGGGCATTTTGATGCAAACCGGCCAGCCCTCTGGTTAGGCAGAGGGACTGTAAAACCCTAGTCCTTTTGCTGGCTCTGGGGTCATTGCCCTGGCTGCTCTTCAGAGGAGTCCCACCTGAGTTGGCTCTCTGCGGTGGAAATCCTGCACCACCACCAGGATGGATTCAACTCCCTCCCCTCCCCATGCAGAGCTGGTGCCCAAAGTGCTTGCAGTGAGTTTCTGGCAGCTTTACAGCTCTTTATTTCACAGCACAATCCCTGAGTCACGGTTCCTTGCAGGTTTGGGAGCCACTGCAGCAGCAGCAGCAGCAGCAGCAGCAGCAGCACTCCAACCTCCCTCAGACCTACCATGTCTATCTATCACTTCCCTTACTCCAGCAGAGGACTCACCAGTTAAGGGTTCTCTGCCTGCTGACTCTCTGCCCAGAAATTACCCCCTTTCCACTAGCCATTGCAACTGTGCTTTCAACTGCTGCCTCTCTTTGTGAGTCTTCCTTCTTCCTTTTCTGAACTGTCCTCTTCTTTTGAGTTCATTTACTGAAAGGAATGCCCACTGCAGATGTGAGATTGCTGCCTAAAATGGCTAGATC